>NW_028325223.1:305000-610000 GCF_987193195.1 Phasianus colchicus
GACAACGTGGTAAATAGGGGAGACAATGTCCTCTGGAGGAGTGTCAAGTAGTATTTGGGAGAGCAAACGTCAGGTATTTCTCGGAAACCGGCTGTTTCTGGGAGATAGTAGCAGACTTGGTTGGAAAATGACAGGTGTTTGTGAGAAAGCTGGTATTTTGGGGAAAAAAGGCCGTTTTTTAAAGAATAAGCTGGCATTTCTGGGAGAATATGTCCCATCTTTGGGAGAAAACGGGTGTATGTGGGAGAAAATGTCGTGTATTTGGGAGAAAGCTGGTGTATGTGGGAGAAAAGGCCATTGTGATGGGAGTCAGTGTGATCTTGAGGAGTGGAAAGCAGTATTCTTGAGATGAAACGTGAGGTATTTCTAAGAGTCCTGGTATTTCTGGGAGAAAATGTCTTGTTTTGGAGAGCCAAAGTCCCATTTTGGGGGCAGAAGCTGGTATTTCTGTGACACTGCCATCTTGATGGGGGTAAGTGTGATCTTGAGGAGTGTAAAGCAGCATTTTGGTTAGAAAATGGGAGCTCTTGCTAAGAGCAGTGCTATTTCTGGGAGAAAAGGAGCTCTACTGGGCATAAAAATGGTGTATCTGTGATAAAATGCCACATTTCTGAAAGAAACTGTCCTCTTGCGGAGTGTAATGCTGTATGTTCCGGAGGAAATGGGAAATATTCAGCAGAGTCCTGGTATTTCTGGGAGAAGAGGTCTGATGTGGGGGGGGGAAGGTGATGTATCTGTGAGAAAGCTGGTGTTTCTGGGAGAAAATGCCAGGTATTGGTGAGGAAACAGATGCTAGAGAGGGAAAAGGCCATCCCTTTGGGAGAGAAGTGGTATTTCTGGGAGAAAATGCCCCAAATCGGGGAGTAAGTGTCATCCTGAGGCGTGTCATGGAGTAGATTTGGGAGGAAATGGAGGTGTTTCACAGAGTAGCGGCACTTCTGGGAGAAAATGTCCTCAGTGGGAAAGACAATGTCCTCTTGAGGGAAGAAAAGAGGTCTTTCTTACAGCAAATGTCATCCAATTGGGAGAAAATCTCCTCTCTTGGGGAGAAAAGTGGTCTTTCTGAGAGAAGGTGTCCTCTTCTTGGCTGCAAGTGTCCCATTTGGCATTGTCATGGAGGCTTTTTGGGGAGAAAGCGTGTGGCAGTTGTAAGAGAAGGGGTATTTCTGGGAGCAAATCTCCTCTTGTTGGAAGAGAAGGTGAAATTTCCAAGGGAAAAGTGGCATTTCTGGGAGGAAATGACATAGCTGGGGGAGAAAAGTGGGAACCGGTGGGAAAGAAGATCTTGTACTGGAGAGCAACGGTGGTCTTTTTGGTGTGCCAAGTGGTCTCTTGGGGAGACAACGTGGTAAATAGGGGAGACAATGTCCTCTGGAGGAGTGTCAAGTAGTATTTGGGAGAGCAAACGTCAGGTATTTCTCGGAAACCGGCTGTTTCTGGGAGATAGTAGCAGACTTGGTTGGAAAATGACAGGTGTTTGTGAGAAAGCTGGTATTTTGGGGAAAAAAGGCCGTTTTTTAAAGAATAAGCTGGCATTTCTGGGAGAATATGTCCCATCTTTGGGAGAAAACGGGTGTATGTGGGAGAAAATGTCGTGTATTTGGGAGAAAGCTGGTGTATGTGGGAGAAAAGGCCATTGTGATGGGAGTCAGTGTGATCTTGAGGAGTGGAAAGCAGTATTCTTGAGATGAAACGTGAGGTATTTCTAAGAGTCCTGGTATTTCTGGGAGAAAATGTCTTGTTTTGGAGAGCCAAAGTCCCATTTTGGGGGCAGAAGCTGGTATTTCTGTGACACTGCCATCTTGATGGGGGTAAGTGTGATCTTGAGGAGTGTAAAGCAGCATTTTGGTTAGAAAATGGGAGCTCTTGCTAAGAGCAGTGCTATTTCTGGGAGAAAAGGAGCTCTACTGGGCATAAAAATGGTGTATCTGTGATAAAATGCCACATTTCTGAAAGAAACTGTCCTCTTGCGGAGTGTAATGCTGTATGTTCCGGAGGAAATGGGAAATATTCAGCAGAGTCCTGGTATTTCTGGGAGAAGAGGTCTGATGTGGGGGGGAAGGTGATGTATCTGTGAGAAAGCTGGTGTTTCTGGGAGAAAATGCCAGGTATTGGTGAGGAAACAGATGCTAGAGAGGGAAAAGGCCATCCCTTTGGGAGAGAAGTGGTATTTCTGGGAGAAAATGCCCCAAATCGGGGAGTAAGTGTCATCCTGAGGCGTGTCATGGAGTAGATTTGGGAGGAAATGGAGGTGTTTCACAGAGTAGCGGCACTTCTGGGAGAAAATGTCCTCAGTGGGAAAGACAATGTCCTCTTGAGGGAAGAAAACAGGTCTTTCTTACAGCAAATGTCATCCAATTGGGAGAAAATCTCCTCTCTTGGGGAGAAAAGTGGTCTTTCTGAGAGAAGGTGTCCTCTTCTTGGCTGCAAGTGTCCCATTTGGCATTGTCATGGAGGCTTTTTGGGGAGAAAGCGTGTGGCAGTTGTAAGAGAAGGGGTATTTCTGGGAGCAAATCTCCTCTTTTTGGAAGAGAAGGTGAAATTTCCAAGGGAAAAGTGGCATTTCTGGGAGGAAATGACATAGCTGGGGGAGAAAAGTGGGAACCGGTGGGAAAGAAGATCTTGTACTGGAGAGCAACGGTGGTCTTTTTGGTGTGCCAAGTGGTCTCTTGGGGAGACAACGTGGTAAATAGGGGAGACAATGTCCTCTGGAGGAGTGTCAAGTAGTATTTGGGAGAGCAAACGTCAGGTATTTCTCGGAAACCGGCTGTTTCTGGGAGATAGTAGCAGACTTGGTTGGAAAATGACAGGTGTTTGTGAGAAAGCTGGTATTTTGGGGAAAAAAGGCCGTTTTTTAAAGAATAAGCTGGCATTTCTGGGAGAATATGTCCCATCTTTGGGAGAAAACGGGTGTATGTGGGAGAAAATGTCGTGTATTTGGGAGAAAGCTGGTGTATGTGGGAGAAAAGGCCATTGTGATGGGAGTCAGTGTGATCTTGAGGAGTGGAAAGCAGTATTCTTGAGATGAAACGTGAGGTATTTCTAAGAGTCCTGGTATTTCTGGGAGAAAATGTCTTGTTTTGGAGAGCCAAAGTCCCATTTTGGGGGCAGAAGCTGGTATTTCTGTGACACTGCCATCTTGATGGGGGTAAGTGTGATCTTGAGGAGTGTAAAGCAGCATTTTGGTTAGAAAATGGGAGCTCTTGCTAAGAGCAGTGCTATTTCTGGGAGAAAAGGAGCTCTACTGGGCATAAAAATGGTGTATCTGTGATAAAATGCCACATTTCTGAAAGAAACTGTCCTCTTGCGGAGTGTAATGCTGTATGTTCCGGAGGAAATGGGAAATATTCAGCAGAGTCCTGGTATTTCTGGGAGAAGAGGTCTGATGTGGGGGGGGGAAGGTGATGTATCTGTGAGAAAGCTGGTGTTTCTGGGAGAAAATGCCAGGTATTGGTGAGGAAACAGATGCTAGAGAGGGAAAAGGCCATCCCTTTGGGAGAGAAGTGGTATTTCTGGGAGAAAATGCCCCAAATCGGGGAGTAAGTGTCATCCTGAGGCGTGTCATGGAGTAGATTTGGGAGGAAATGGAGGTGTTTCACAGAGTAGCGGCACTTCTGGGAGAAAATGTCCTCAGTGGGAAAGACAATGTCCTCTTGAGGGAAGAAAACAGGTCTTTCTTACAGCAAATGTCATCCAATTGGGAGAAAATCTCCTCTCTTGGGGAGAAAAGTGGTCTTTCTGAGAGAAGGTGTCCTCTTCTTGGCTGCAAGTGTCCCATTTGGCATTGTCATGGAGGCTTTTTGGGGAGAAAGCGTGTGGCAGTTGTAAGAGAAGGGGTATTTCTGGGAGCAAATCTCCTCTTGTTGGAAGAGAAGGTGAAATTTCCAAGGGAAAAGTGGCATTTCTGGGAGGAAATGACATAGCTGGGGGAGAAAAGTGGGAACCGGTGGGAAAGAAGATCTTGTACTGGAGAGCAACGGTGGTCTTTTTGGTGTGCCAAGTGGTCTCTTGGGGAGACAACGTGGTAAATAGGGGAGACAATGTCCTCTGGAGGAGTGTCAAGTAGTATTTGGGAGAGCAAACGTCAGGTATTTCTCGGAAACCGGCTGTTTCTGGGAGATAGTAGCAGACTTGGTTGGAAAATGACAGGTGTTTGTGAGAAAGCTGGTATTTTGGGGAAAAAAGGCCGTTTTTTAAAGAATAAGCTGGCATTTCTGGGAGAATATGTCCCATCTTTGGGAGAAAACGGGTGTATGTGGGAGAAAATGTCGTGTATTTGGGAGAAAGCTGGTGTATGTGGGAGAAAAGGCCATTGTGATGGGAGTCAGTGTGATCTTGAGGAGTGGAAAGCAGTATTCTTGAGATGAAACGTGAGGTATTTCTAAGAGTCCTGGTATTTCTGGGAGAAAATGTCTTGTTTTGGAGAGCCAAAGTCCCATTTTGGGGGCAGAAGCTGGTATTTCTGTGACACTGCCATCTTGATGGGGGTAAGTGTGATCTTGAGGAGTGTAAAGCAGCATTTTGGTTAGAAAATGGGAGCTCTTGCTAAGAGCAGTGCTATTTCTGGGAGAAAAGGAGCTCTACTGGGCATAAAAATGGTGTATCTGTGATAAAATGCCACATTTCTGAAAGAAACTGTCCTCTTGCGGAGTGTAATGCTGTATGTTCCGGAGGAAATGGGAAATATTCAGCAGAGTCCTGGTATTTCTGGGAGAAGAGGTCTGATGTGGGGGGGGGAAGGTGATGTATCTGTGAGAAAGCTGGTGTTTCTGGGAGAAAATGCCAGGTATTGGTGAGGAAACAGATGCTAGAGAGGGAAAAGGCCATCCCTTTGGGAGAGAAGTGGTATTTCTGGGAGAAAATGCCCCAAATCGGGGAGTAAGTGTCATCCTGAGGCGTGTCATGGAGTAGATTTGGGAGGAAATGGAGGTGTTTCACAGAGTAGCGGCACTTCTGGGAGAAAATGTCCTCAGTGGGAAAGACAATGTCCTCTTGAGGGAAGAAAACAGGTCTTTCTTACAGCAAATGTCATCCAATTGGGAGAAAATCTCCTCTCTTGGGGAGAAAAGTGGTCTTTCTGAGAGAAGGTGTCCTCTTCTTGGCTGCAAGTGTCCCGTTTGGCATTGTCATGGAGGCTTTTTGGGGAGAAAGCGTGTGGCAGTTGTAAGAGAAGGGGTATTTCTGGGAGCAAATCTCCTCTTGTTGGAAGAGAAGGTGAAATTTCCAAGGGAAAAGTGGCATTTCTGGGAGGAAATGACATAGCTGGGGGAGAAAAGTGGGAACCGGTGGGAAAGAAGATCTTGTACTGGAGAGCAACGGTGGTCTTTTTGGTGTGCCAAGTGGTCTCTTGGGGAGACAACGTGGTAAATAGGGGAGACAATGTCCTCTGGAGGAGTGTCAAGTAGTATTTGGGAGAGCAAACGTCAGGTATTTCTCGGAAACCGGCTGTTTCTGGGAGATAGTAGCAGACTTGGTTGGAAAATGACAGGTGTTTGTGAGAAAGCTGGTATTTTGGGGAAAAAAGGCCGTTTTTTAAAGAATAAGCTGGCATTTCTGGGAGAATATGTCCCATCTTTGGGAGAAAACGGGTGTATGTGGGAGAAAATGTCGTGTATTTGGGAGAAAGCTGGTGTATGTGGGAGAAAAGGCCATTGTGATGGGAGTCAGTGTGATCTTGAGGAGTGGAAAGCAGTATTCTTGAGATGAAACGTGAGGTATTTCTAAGAGTCCTGGTATTTCTGGGAGAAAATGTCTTGTTTTGGAGAGCCAAAGTCCCATTTTGGGGGCAGAAGCTGGTATTTCTGTGACACTGCCATCTTGATGGGGGTGTGATCTTGAGGAGTGTAAAGCAGCATTTTGGTTAGAAAATGGGAGCTCTTGCTAAGAGCAGTGCTATTTCTGGGAGAAAAGGAGCTCTACTGGGCATAAAAATGGTGTATCTGTGATAAAATGCCACATTTCTGAAAGAAACTGTCCTCTTGCGGAGTGTAATGCTGTATGTTCCGGAGGAAATGGGAAATATTCAGCAGAGTCCTGGTATTTCTGGGAGAAGAGGTCTGATGTGGGGGGGGGAAGGTGATGTATCTGTGAGAAAGCTGGTGTTTCTGGGAGAAAATGCCAGGTATTGGTGAGGAAACAGATGCTAGAGAGGGAAAAGGCCATCCCTTTGGGAGAGAAGTGGTATTTCTGGGAGAAAATGCCCCAAATCGGGGAGTAAGTGTCATCCTGAGGCGTGTCATGGAGTAGATTTGGGAGGAAATGGAGGTGTTTCACAGAGTAGCGGCACTTCTGGGAGAAAATGTCCTCAGTGGGAAAGACAATGTCCTCTTGAGGGAAGAAAACAGGTCTTTCTTACAGCAAATGTCATCCAATTGGGAGAAAATCTCCTCTCTTGGGGAGAAAAGTGGTCTTTCTGAGAGAAGGTGTCCTCTTCTTGGCTGCAAGTGTCCCGTTTGGCATTGTCATGGAGGCTTTTTGGGGAGAAAGCGTGTGGCAGTTGTAAGAGAAGGGGTATTTCTGGGAGCAAATCTCCTCTTGTTGGAAGAGAAGGTGAAATTTCCAAGGGAAAAGTGGCATTTCTGGGAGGAAATGACATAGCTGGGGGAGAAAAGTGGGAACCGGTGGGAAAGAAGATCTTGTACTGGAGAGCAACGGTGGTCTTTTTGGTGTGCCAAGTGGTCTCTTGGGGAGACAACGTGGTAAATAGGGGAGACAATGTCCTCTGGAGGAGTGTCAAGTAGTATTTGGGAGAGCAAACGTCAGGTATTTCTCGGAAACCGGCTGTTTCTGGGAGATAGTAGCAGACTTGGTTGGAAAATGACAGGTGTTTGTGAGAAAGCTGGTATTTTGGGGAAAAAAGGCCGTTTTTTAAAGAATAAGCTGGCATTTCTGGGAGAATATGTCCCATCTTTGGGAGAAAACGGGTGTATGTGGGAGAAAATGTCGTGTATTTGGGAGAAAGCTGGTGTATGTGGGAGAAAAGGCCATTGTGATGGGAGTCAGTGTGATCTTGAGGAGTGGAAAGCAGTATTCTTGAGATGAAACGTGAGGTATTTCTAAGAGTCCTGGTATTTCTGGGAGAAAATGTCTTGTTTTGGAGAGCCAAAGTCCCATTTTGGGGGCAGAAGCTGGTATTTCTGTGACACTGCCATCTTGATGGGGGTAAGTGTGATCTTGAGGAGTGTAAAGCAGCATTTTGGTTAGAAAATGGGAGCTCTTGCTAAGAGCAGTGCTATTTCTGGGAGAAAAGGAGCTCTACTGGGCATAAAAATGGTGTATCTGTGATAAAATGCCACATTTCTGAAAGAAACTGTCCTCTTGCGGAGTGTAATGCTGTATGTTCCGGAGGAAATGGGAAATATTCAGCAGAGTCCTGGTATTTCTGGGAGAAGAGGTCTGATGTGGGGGGGGGGAAGGTGATGTATCTGTGAGAAAGCTGGTGTTTCTGGGAGAAAATGCCAGGTATTGGTGAGGAAACAGATGCTAGAGAGGGAAAAGGCCATCCCTTTGGGAGAGAAGTGGTATTTCTGGGAGAAAATGCCCCAAATCGGGGAGTAAGTGTCATCCTGAGGCGTGTCATGGAGTAGATTTGGGAGGAAATGGAGGTGTTTCACAGAGTAGCGGCACTTCTGGGAGAAAATGTCCTCAGTGGGAAAGACAATGTCCTCTTGAGGGAAGAAAACAGGTCTTTCTTACAGCAAATGTCATCCAATTGGGAGCAAATCTCCTCTCTTGGGGAGAAAAGTGGTCTTTCTGAGAGAAGGTGTCCTCTTCTTGGCTGCAAGTGTCCCATTTGGCATTGTCATGGAGGCTTTTTGGGGAGAAAGCGTGTGGCAGTTGTAAGAGAAGGGGTATTTCTGGGAGCAAATCTCCTCTTGTTGGAAGAGAAGGTGAAATTTCCAAGGGAAAAGTGGCATTTCTGGGAGGAAATGACATAGCTGGGGGAGAAAAGTGGGAACCGGTGGGAAAGAAGATCTTGTACTGGAGAGCAACGGTGGTCTTTTTGGTGTGCCAAGTGGTCTCTTGGGGAGACAACGTGGTAAATAGGGGAGACAATGTCCTCTGGAGGAGTGTCAAGTAGTATTTGGGAGAGCAAACATCAGGTATTTCTCGGAAACCGGCTGTTTCTGGGAGATAGTAGCAGACTTGGTTGGAAAATGACAGGTGTTTGTGAGAAAGCTGGTATTTTGGGGAAAAAAGGCCGTTTTTTAAAGAATAAGCTGGCATTTCTGGGAGAATATGTCCCATCTTTGGGAGAAAACGGGTGTATGTGGGAGAAAATGTCGTGTATTTGGGAGAAAGCTGGTGTATGTGGGAGAAAAGGCCATTGTGATGGGAGTCAGTGTGATCTTGAGGAGTGGAAAGCAGTATTCTTGAGATGAAACGTGAGGTATTTCTAAGAGTCCTGGTATTTCTGGGAGAAAATGTCTTGTTTTGGAGAGCCAAAGTCCCATTTTGGGGGCAGAAGCTGGTATTTCTGTGACACTGCCATCTTGATGGGGGTAAGTGTGATCTTGAGGAGTGTAAAGCAGCATTTTGGTTAGAAAATGGGAGCTCTTGCTAAGAGCAGTGCTATTTCTGGGAGAAAAGGAGCTCTACTGGGCATAAAAATGGTGTATCTGTGATAAAATGCCACATTTCTGAAAGAAACTGTCCTCTTGCGGAGTGTAATGCTGTATGTTCCGGAGGAAATGGGAAATATTCAGCAGAGTCCTGGTATTTCTGGGAGAAGAGGTCTGATGTGGGGGGGGGGAAGGTGATGTATCTGTGAGAAAGCTGGTGTTTCTGGGAGAAAATGCCAGGTATTGGTGAGGAAACAGATGCTAGAGAGGGAAAAGGCCATCCCTTTGGGAGAGAAGTGGTATTTCTGGGAGAAAATGCCCCAAATCGGGGAGTAAGTGTCATCCTGAGGCGTGTCATGGAGTAGATTTGGGAGGAAATGGAGGTGTTTCACAGAGTAGCGGCACTTCTGGGAGAAAATGTCCTCAGTGGGAAAGACAATGTCCTCTTGAGGGAAGAAAACAGGTCTTTCTTACAGCAAATGTCATCCAATTGGGAGCAAATCTCCTCTCTTGGGGAGAAAAGTGGTCTTTCTGAGAGAAGGTGTCCTCTTCTTGGCTGCAAGTGTCCCATTTGGCATTGTCATGGAGGCTTTTTGGGGAGAAAGCGTGTGGCAGTTGTAAGAGAAGGGGTATTTCTGGGAGCAAATCTCCTCTTGTTGGAAGAGAAGGTGAAATTTCCAAGGGAAAAGTGGCATTTCTGGGAGGAAATGACATAGCTGGGGGAGAAAAGTGGGAACCGGTGGGAAAGAAGATCTTGTACTGGAGAGCAACGGTGGTCTTTTTGGTGTGCCAAGTGGTCTCTTGGGGAGACAACGTGGTAAATAGGGGAGACAATGTCCTCTGGAGGAGTGTCAAGTAGTATTTGGGAGAGCAAACGTCAGGTATTTCTCGGAAACCGGCTGTTTCTGGGAGATAGTAGCAGACTTGGTTGGAAAATGACAGGTGTTTGTGAGAAAGCTGGTATTTTGGGGAAAAAAGGCCGTTTTTTAAAGAATAAGCTGGCATTTCTGGGAGAATATGTCCCATCTTTGGGAGAAAACGGGTGTATGTGGGAGAAAATGTCGTGTATTTGGGAGAAAGCTGGTGTATGTGGGAGAAAAGGCCATTGTGATGGGAGTCAGTGTGATCTTGAGGAGTGGAAAGCAGTATTCTTGAGATGAAACGTGAGGTATTTCTAAGAGTCCTGGTATTTCTGGGAGAAAATGTCTTGTTTTGGAGAGCCAAAGTCCCATTTTGGGGGCAGAAGCTGGTATTTCTGTGACACTGCCATCTTGATGGGGGTAAGTGTGATCTTGAGGAGTGTAAAGCAGCATTTTGGTTAGAAAATGGGAGCTCTTGCTAAGAGCAGTGCTACTTCTGGGAGAAAAGGAGCTCTACTGGGCATAAAAATGGTGTATCTGTGATAAAATGCCACATTTCTGAAAGAAACTGTCCTCTTGCGGAGTGTAATGCTGTATGTTCCGGAGGAAATGGGAAATATTCAGCAGAGTCCTGGTATTTCTGGGAGAAGAGGTCTGATGTGGGGGGGGGGAAGGTGATGTATCTGTGAGAAAGCTGGTGTTTCTGGGAGAAAATGCCAGGTATTGGTGAGGAAACAGATGCTAGAGAGGGAAAAGGCCATCCCTTTGGGAGAGAAGTGGTATTTCTGGGAGAAAATGCCCCAAATCGGGGAGTAAGTGTCATCCTGAGGCGTGTCATGGAGTAGATTTGGGAGGAAATGGAGGTGTTTCACAGAGTAGCGGCACTTCTGGGAGAAAATGTCCTCAGTGGGAAAGACAATGTCCTCTTGAGGGAAGAAAACAGGTCTTTCTTACAGCAAATGTCATCCAATTGGGAGCAAATCTCCTCTCTTGGGGAGAAAAGTGGTCTTTCTGAGAGAAGGTGTCCTCTTCTTGGCTGCAAGTGTCCCATTTGGCATTGTCATGGAGGCTTTTTGGGGAGAAAGCGTGTGGCAGTTGTAAGAGAAGGGGTATTTCTGGGAGCAAATCTCCTCTTTTTGGAAGAGAAGGTGAAATTTCCAAGGGAAAAGTGGCATTTCTGGGAGGAAATGACATAGCTGGGGGAGAAAAGTGGGAACCGGTGGGAAAGAAGATCTTGTACTGGAGAGCAACGGTGGTCTTTTTGGTGTGCCAAGTGGTCTCTTGGGGAGACAACGTGGTAAATAGGGGAGACAATGTCCTCTGGAGGAGTGTCAAGTAGTATTTGGGAGAGCAAACGTCAGGTATTTCTCGGAAACCGGCTGTTTCTGGGAGATAGTAGCAGACTTGGTTGGAAAATGACAGGTGTTTGTGAGAAAGCTGGTATTTTGGGGAAAAAAGGCCGTTTTTTAAAGAATAAGCTGGCATTTCTGGGAGAATATGTCCCATCTTTGGGAGAAAACGGGTGTATGTGGGAGAAAATGTCGTGTATTTGGGAGAAAGCTGGTGTATGTGGGAGAAAAGGCCATTGTGATGGGAGTCAGTGTGATCTTGAGGAGTGGAAAGCAGTATTCTTGAGATGAAACGTGAGGTATTTCTAAGAGTCCTGGTATTTCTGGGAGAAAATGTCTTGTTTTGGAGAGCCAAAGTCCCATTTTGGGGGCAGAAGCTGGTATTTCTGTGACACTGCCATCTTGATGGGGGTAAGTGTGATCTTGAGGAGTGTAAAGCAGCATTTTGGTTAGAAAATGGGAGCTCTTGCTAAGAGCAGTGCTATTTCTGGGAGAAAAGGAGCTCTACTGGGCATAAAAATGGTGTATCTGTGATAAAATGCCACATTTCTGAAAGAAACTGTCCTCTTGCGGAGTGTAATGCTGTATGTTCCGGAGGAAATGGGAAATATTCAGCAGAGTCCTGGTATTTCTGGGAGAAGAGGTCTGATGTGGGGGGGGGAAGGTGATGTATCTGTGAGAAAGCTGGTGTTTCTGGGAGAAAATGCCAGGTATTGGTGAGGAAACAGATGCTAGAGAGGGAAAAGGCCATCCCTTTGGGAGAGAAGTGGTATTTCTGGGAGAAAATGCCCCAAATCGGGGAGTAAGTGTCATCCTGAGGCGTGTCATGGAGTAGATTTGGGAGGAAATGGAGGTGTTTCACAGAGTAGCGGCACTTCTGGGAGAAAATGTCCTCAGTGGGAAAGACAATGTCCTCTTGAGGGAAGAAAACAGGTCTTTCTTACAGCAAATGTCATCCAATTGGGAGAAAATCTCCTCTCTTGGGGAGAAAAGTGGTCTTTCTGAGAGAAGGTGTCCTCTTCTTGGCTGCAAGTGTCCCATTTGGCATTGTCATGGAGGCTTTTTGGGGAGAAAGCGTGTGGCAGTTGTAAGAGAAGGGGTATTTCTGGGAGCAAATCTCCTCTTTTTGGAAGAGAAGGTGAAATTTCCAAGGGAAAAGTGGCATTTCTGGGAGGAAATGACATAGCTGGGGGAGAAAAGTGGGAACCGGTGGGAAAGAAGATCTTGTACTGGAGAGCAACGGTGGTCTTTTTGGTGTGCCAAGTGGTCTCTTGGGGAGACAACGTGGTAAATAGGGGAGACAATGTCCTCTGGAGGAGTGTCAAGTAGTATTTGGGAGAGCAAACGTCAGGTATTTCTCGGAAACCGGCTGTTTCTGGGAGATAGTAGCAGACTTGGTTGGAAAATGACAGGTGTTTGTGAGAAAGCTGGTATTTTGGGGAAAAAAGGCCGTTTTTTAAAGAATAAGCTGGCATTTCTGGGAGAATATGTCCCATCTTTGGGAGAAAACGGGTGTATGTGGGAGAAAATGTCGTGTATTTGGGAGAAAGCTGGTGTATGTGGGAGAAAAGGCCATTGTGATGGGAGTCAGTGTGATCTTGAGGAGTGGAAAGCAGTATTCTTGAGATGAAACGTGAGGTATTTCTAAGAGTCCTGGTATTTCTGGGAGAAAATGTCTTGTTTTGGAGAGCCAAAGTCCCATTTTGGGGGCAGAAGCTGGTATTTCTGTGACACTGCCATCTTGATGGGGGTAAGTGTGATCTTGAGGAGTGTAAAGCAGCATTTTGGTTAGAAAATGGGAGCTCTTGCTAAGAGCAGTGCTATTTCTGGGAGAAAAGGAGCTCTACTGGGCATAAAAATGGTGTATCTGTGATAAAATGCCACATTTCTGAAAGAAACTGTCCTCTTGCGGAGTGTAATGCTGTATGTTCCGGAGGAAATGGGAAATATTCAGCAGAGTCCTGGTATTTCTGGGAGAAGAGGTCTGATGTGGGGGGGGGAAGGTGATGTATGTGTGAGAAAGCTGGTGTTTCTGGGAGAAAATGCCAGGTATTGGTGAGGAAACAGATGCTAGAGAGGGAAAAGGCCATCCCTTTGGGAGAGAAGTGGTATTTCTGGGAGAAAATGCCCCAAATCGGGGAGTAAGTGTCATCCTGAGGCGTGTCATGGAGTAGATTTGGGAGGAAATGGAGGTGTTTCACAGAGTAGCGGCACTTCTGGGAGAAAATGTCCTCAGTGGGAAAGACAATGTCCTCTTGAGGGAAGAAAACAGGTCTTTCTTACAGCAAATGTCATCCAATTGGGAGAAAATCTCCTCTCTTGGGGAGAAAAGTGGTCTTTCTGAGAGAAGGTGTCCTCTTCTTGGCTGCAAGTGTCCCATTTGGCATTGTCATGGAGGCTTTTTGGGGAGAAAGCGTGTGGCAGTTGTAAGAGAAGGGGTATTTCTGGGAGCAAATCTCCTCCTTTTGGAAGAGAAGGTGAAATTTCCAAGGGAAAAGTGGCATTTCTGGGAGGAAATGACATAGCTGGGGGAGAAAAGTGGGAACCGGTGGGAAAGAAGATCTTGTACTGGAGAGCAACGGTGGTCTTTTTGGTGTGCCAAGTGGTCTCTTGGGGAGACAACGTGGTAAATAGGGGAGACAATGTCCTCTGGAGGAGTGTCAAGTAGTATTTGGGAGAGCAAACGTCAGGTATTTCTCGGAAACCGGCTGTTTCTGGGAGATAGTAGCAGACTTGGTTGGAAAATGACAGGTGTTTGTGAGAAAGCTGGTATTTTGGGGAAAAAAGGCCGTTTTTTAAAGAATAAGCTGGCATTTCTGGGAGAATATGTCCCATCTTTGGGAGAAAACGGGTGTATGTGGGAGAAAATGTCGTGTATTTGGGAGAAAGCTGGTGTATGTGGGAGAAAAGGCCATTGTGATGGGAGTCAGTGTGATCTTGAGGAGTGGAAAGCAGTATTCTTGAGATGAAACGTGAGGTATTTCTAAGAGTCCTGGTATTTCTGGGAGAAAATGTCTTGTTTTGGAGAGCCAAAGTCCCATTTTGGGGGCAGAAGCTGGTATTTCTGTGACACTGCCATCTTGATGGGGGTAAGTGTGATCTTGAGGAGTGTAAAGCAGCATTTTGGTTAGAAAATGGGAGCTCTTGCTAAGAGCAGTGCTATTTCTGGGAGAAAAGGAGCTCTACTGGGCATAAAAATGGTGTATCTGTGATAAAATGCCACATTTCTGAAAGAAACTGTCCTCTTGCGGAGTGTAATGCTGTATGTTCCGGAGGAAATGGGAAATATTCAGCAGAGTCCTGGTATTTCTGGGAGAAGAGGTCTGATGTGGGGGGGGGAAGGTGATGTATCTGTGAGAAAGCTGGTGTTTCTGGGAGAAAATGCCAGGTATTGGTGAGGAAACAGATGCTAGAGAGGGAAAAGGCCATCCCTTTGGGAGAGAAGTGGTATTTCTGGGAGAAAATGCCCCAAATCGGGGAGTAAGTGTCATCCTGAGGCGTGTCATGGAGTAGATTTGGGAGGAAATGGAGGTGTTTCACAGAGTAGCGGCACTTCTGGGAGAAAATGTCCTCAGTGGGAAAGACAATGTCCTCTTGAGGGAAGAAAACAGGTCTTTCTTACAGCAAATGTCATCCAATTGGGAGAAAATCTCCTCTCTTGGGGAGAAAAGTGGTCTTTCTGAGAGAAGGTGTCCTCTTCTTGGCTGCAAGTGTCCCGTTTGGCATTGTCATGGAGGCTTTTTGGGGAGAAAGCGTGTGGCAGTTGTAAGAGAAGGGGTATTTCTGGGAGCAAATCTCCTCTTGTTGGAAGAGAAGGTGAAATTTCCAAGGGAAAAGTGGCATTTCTGGGAGGAAATGACATAGCTGGGGGAGAAAAGTGGGAACCGGTGGGAAAGAAGATCTTGTACTGGAGAGCAACGGTGGTCTTTTTGGTGTGCCAAGTGGTCTCTTGGGGAGACAACGTGGTAAATAGGGGAGACAATGTCCTCTGGAGGAGTGTCAAGTAGTATTTGGGAGAGCAAACGTCAGGTATTTCTCGGAAACCGGCTGTTTCTGGGAGATAGTAGCAGACTTGGTTGGAAAATGACAGGTGTTTGTGAGAAAGCTGGTATTTTGGGGAAAAAAGGCCGTTTTTTAAAGAATAAGCTGGCATTTCTGGGAGAATATGTCCCATCTTTGGGAGAAAACGGGTGTATGTGGGAGAAAATGTCGTGTATTTGGGAGAAAGCTGGTGTATGTGGGAGAAAAGGCCATTGTGATGGGAGTCAGTGTGATCTTGAGGAGTGGAAAGCAGTATTCTTGAGATGAAACGTGAGGTATTTCTAAGAGTCCTGGTATTTCTGGGAGAAAATGTCTTGTTTTGGAGAGCCAAAGTCCCATTTTGGGGGCAGAAGCTGGTATTTCTGTGACACTGCCATCTTGATGGGGGTAAGTGTGATCTTGAGGAGTGTAAAGCAGCATTTTGGTTAGAAAATGGGAGCTCTTGCTAAGAGCAGTGCTACTTCTGGGAGAAAAGGAGCTCTACTGGGCATAAAAATGGTGTATCTGTGATAAAATGCCACATTTCTGAAAGAAACTGTCCTCTTGCGGAGTGTAATGCTGTATGTTCCGGAGGAAATGGGAAATATTCAGCAGAGTCCTGGTATTTCTGGGAGAAGAGGTCTGATGTGGGGGGGGGGAAGGTGATGTATCTGTGAGAAAGCTGGTGTTTCTGGGAGAAAATGCCAGGTATTGGTGAGGAAACAGATGCTAGAGAGGGAAAAGGCCATCCCTTTGGGAGAGAAGTGGTATTTCTGGGAGAAAATGCCCCAAATCGGGGAGTAAGTGTCATCCTGAGGCGTGTCATGGAGTAGATTTGGGAGGAAATGGAGGTGTTTCACAGAGTAGCGGCACTTCTGGGAGAAAATGTCCTCAGTGGGAAAGACAATGTCCTCTTGAGGGAAGAAAACAGGTCTTTCTTACAGCAAATGTCATCCAATTGGGAGCAAATCTCCTCTCTTGGGGAGAAAAGTGGTCTTTCTGAGAGAAGGTGTCCTCTTCTTGGCTGCAAGTGTCCCATTTGGCATTGTCATGGAGGCTTTTTGGGGAGAAAGCGTGTGGCAGTTGTAAGAGAAGGGGTATTTCTGGGAGCAAATCTCCTCTTGTTGGAAGAGAAGGTGAAATTTCCAAGGGAAAAGTGGCATTTCTGGGAGGAAATGACATAGCTGGGGGAGAAAAGTGGGAACCGGTGGGAAAGAAGATCTTGTACTGGAGAGCAACGGTGGTCTTTTTGGTGTGCCAAGTGGTCTCTTGGGGAGACAACGTGGTAAATAGGGGAGACAATGTCCTCTGGAGGAGTGTCAAGTAGTATTTGGGAGAGCAAACATCAGGTATTTCTCGGAAACCGGCTGTTTCTGGGAGATAGTAGCAGACTTGGTTGGAAAATGACAGGTGTTTGTGAGAAAGCTGGTATTTTGGGGAAAAAAGGCCGTTTTTTAAAGAATAAGCTGGCATTTCTGGGAGAATATGTCCCATCTTTGGGAGAAAACGGGTGTATGTGGGAGAAAATGTCGTGTATTTGGGAGAAAGCTGGTGTATGTGGGAGAAAAGGCCATTGTGATGGGAGTCAGTGTGATCTTGAGGAGTGGAAAGCAGTATTCTTGAGATGAAACGTGAGGTATTTCTAAGAGTCCTGGTATTTCTGGGAGAAAATGTCTTGTTTTGGAGAGCCAAAGTCCCATTTTGGGGGCAGAAGCTGGTATTTCTGTGACACTGCCATCTTGATGGGGGTAAGTGTGATCTTGAGGAGTGTAAAGCAGCATTTTGGTTAGAAAATGGGAGCTCTTGCTAAGAGCAGTGCTACTTCTGGGAGAAAAGGAGCTCTACTGGGCATAAAAATGGTGTATCTGTGATAAAATGCCACATTTCTGAAAGAAACTGTCCTCTTGCGGAGTGTAATGCTGTATGTTCCGGAGGAAATGGGAAATATTCAGCAGAGTCCTGGTATTTCTGGGAGAAGAGGTCTGATGTGGGGGGGGGGAAGGTGATGTATCTGTGAGAAAGCTGGTGTTTCTGGGAGAAAATGCCAGGTATTGGTGAGGAAACAGATGCTAGAGAGGGAAAAGGCCATCCCTTTGGGAGAGAAGTGGTATTTCTGGGAGAAAATGCCCCAAATCGGGGAGTAAGTGTCATCCTGAGGCGTGTCATGGAGTAGATTTGGGAGGAAATGGAGGTGTTTCACAGAGTAGCGGCACTTCTGGGAGAAAATGTCCTCAGTGGGAAAGACAATGTCCTCTTGAGGGAAGAAAAGAGGTCTTTCTTACAGCAAATGTCATCCAATTGGGAGCAAATCTCCTCTCTTGGGGAGAAAAGTGGTCTTTCTGAGAGAAGGTGTCCTCTTCTTGGCTGCAAGTGTCCCATTTGGCATTGTCATGGAGGCTTTTTGGGGAGAAAGCGTGTGGCAGTTGTAAGAGAAGGGGTATTTCTGGGAGCAAATCTCCTCTTGTTGGAAGAGAAGGTGAAATTTCCAAGGGAAAAGTGGCATTTCTGGGAGGAAATGACATAGCTGGGGGAGAAAAGTGGGAACCGGTGGGAAAGAAGATCTTGTACTGGAGAGCAACGGTGGTCTTTTTGGTGTGCCAAGTGGTCTCTTGGGGAGACAACGTGGTAAATAGGGGAGACAATGTCCTCTGGAGGAGTGTCAAGTAGTATTTGGGAGAGCAAACGTCAGGTATTTCTCGGAAACCGGCTGTTTCTGGGAGATAGTAGCAGACTTGGTTGGAAAATGACAGGTGTTTGTGAGAAAGCTGGTATTTTGGGGAAAAAAGGCCGTTTTTTAAAGAATAAGCTGGCATTTCTGGGAGAATATGTCCCATCTTTGGGAGAAAACGGGTGTATGTGGGAGAAAATGTCGTGTATTTGGGAGAAAGCTGGTGTATGTGGGAGAAAAGGCCATTGTGATGGGAGTCAGTGTGATCTTGAGGAGTGGAAAGCAGTATTCTTGAGATGAAACGTGAGGTATTTCTAAGAGTCCTGGTATTTCTGGGAGAAAATGTCTTGTTTTGGAGAGCCAAAGTCCCATTTTGGGGGCAGAAGCTGGTATTTCTGTGACACTGCCATCTTGATGGGGGTAAGTGTGATCTTGAGGAGTGTAAAGCAGCATTTTGGTTAGAAAATGGGAGCTCTTGCTAAGAGCAGTGCTACTTCTGGGAGAAAAGGAGCTCTACTGGGCATAAAAATGGTGTATCTGTGATAAAATGCCACATTTCTGAAAGAAACTGTCCTCTTGCGGAGTGTAATGCTGTATGTTCCGGAGGAAATGGGAAATATTCAGCAGAGTCCTGGTATTTCTGGGAGAAGAGGTCTGATGTGGGGGGGGGGAAGGTGATGTATCTGTGAGAAAGCTGGTGTTTCTGGGAGAAAATGCCAGGTATTGGTGAGGAAACAGATGCTAGAGAGGGAAAAGGCCATCCCTTTGGGAGAGAAGTGGTATTTCTGGGAGAAAATGCCCCAAATCGGGGAGTAAGTGTCATCCTGAGGCGTGTCATGGAGTAGATTTGGGAGGAAATGGAGGTGTTTCACAGAGTAGCGGCACTTCTGGGAGAAAATGTCCTCAGTGGGAAAGACAATGTCCTCTTGAGGGAAGAAAACAGGTCTTTCTTACAGCAAATGTCATCCAATTGGGAGCAAATCTCCTCTCTTGGGGAGAAAAGTGGTCTTTCTGAGAGAAGGTGTCCTCTTCTTGGCTGCAAGTGTCCCATTTGGCATTGTCATGGAGGCTTTTTGGGGAGAAAGCGTGTGGCAGTTGTAAGAGAAGGGGTATTTCTGGGAGCAAATCTCCTCTTTTTGGAAGAGAAGGTGAAATTTCCAAGGGAAAAGTGGCATTTCTGGGAGGAAATGACATAGCTGGGGGAGAAAAGTGGGAACCGGTGGGAAAGAAGATCTTGTACTGGAGAGCAACGGTGGTCTTTTTGGTGTGCCAAGTGGTCTCTTGGGGAGACAACGTGGTAAATAGGGGAGACAATGTCCTCTGGAGGAGTGTCAAGTAGTATTTGGGAGAGCAAACGTCAGGTATTTCTCGGAAACCGGCTGTTTCTGGGAGATAGTAGCAGACTTGGTTGGAAAATGACAGGTGTTTGTGAGAAAGCTGGTATTTTGGGGAAAAAAGGCCGTTTTTTAAAGAATAAGCTGGCATTTCTGGGAGAATATGTCCCATCTTTGGGAGAAAACGGGTGTATGTGGGAGAAAATGTCGTGTATTTGGGAGAAAGCTGGTGTATGTGGGAGAAAAGGCCATTGTGATGGGAGTCAGTGTGATCTTGAGGAGTGGAAAGCAGTATTCTTGAGATGAAACGTGAGGTATTTCTAAGAGTCCTGGTATTTCTGGGAGAAAATGTCTTGTTTTGGAGAGCCAAAGTCCCATTTTGGGGGCAGAAGCTGGTATTTCTGTGACACTGCCATCTTGATGGGGGTAAGTGTGATCTTGAGGAGTGTAAAGCAGCATTTTGGTTAGAAAATGGGAGCTCTTGCTAAGAGCAGTGCTACTTCTGGGAGAAAAGGAGCTCTACTGGGCATAAAAATGGTGTATCTGTGATAAAATGCCACATTTCTGAAAGAAACTGTCCTCTTGCGGAGTGTAATGCTGTATGTTCCGGAGGAAATGGGAAATATTCAGCAGAGTCCTGGTATTTCTGGGAGAAGAGGTCTGATGTGGGGGGGGGAAGGTGATGTATCTGTGAGAAAGCTGGTGTTTCTGGGAGAAAATGCCAGGTATTGGTGAGGAAACAGATGCTAGAGAGGGAAAAGGCCATCCCTTTGGGAGAGAAGTGGTATTTCTGGGAGAAAATGCCCCAAATCGGGGAGTAAGTGTCATCCTGAGGCGTGTCATGGAGTAGATTTGGGAGGAAATGGAGGTGTTTCACAGAGTAGCGGCACTTCTGGGAGAAAATGTCCTCAGTGGGAAAGACAATGTCCTCTTGAGGGAAGAAAACAGGTCTTTCTTACAGCAAATGTCATCCAATTGGGAGAAAATCTCCTCTCTTGGGGAGAAAAGTGGTCTTTCTGAGAGAAGGTGTCCTCTTCTTGGCTGCAAGTGTCCCATTTGGCATTGTCATGGAGGCTTTTTGGGGAGAAAGCGTGTGGCAGTTGTAAGAGAAGGGGTATTTCTGGGAGCAAATCTCCTCTTGTTGGAAGAGAAGGTGAAATTTCCAAGGGAAAAGTGGCATTTCTGGGAGGAAATGACATAGCTGGGGGAGAAAAGTGGGAACCGGTGGGAAAGAAGATCTTGTACTGGAGAGCAACGGTGGTCTTTTTGGTGTGCCAAGTGGTCTCTTGGGGAGACAACGTGGTAAATAGGGGAGACAATGTCCTCTGGAGGAGTGTCAAGTAGTATTTGGGAGAGCAAACGTCAGGTATTTCTCGGAAACCGGCTGTTTCTGGGAGATAGTAGCAGACTTGGTTGGAAAATGACAGGTGTTTGTGAGAAAGCTGGTATTTTGGGGAAAAAAGGCCGTTTTTTAAAGAATAAGCTGGCATTTCTGGGAGAATATGTCCCATCTTTGGGAGAAAACGGGTGTATGTGGGAGAAAATGTCGTGTATTTGGGAGAAAGCTGGTGTATGTGGGAGAAAAGGCCATTGTGATGGGAGTCAGTGTGATCTTGAGGAGTGGAAAGCAGTATTCTTGAGATGAAACGTGAGGTATTTCTAAGAGTCCTGGTATTTCTGGGAGAAAATGTCTTGTTTTGGAGAGCCAAAGTCCCATTTTGGGGGCAGAAGCTGGTATTTCTGTGACACTGCCATCTTGATGGGGGTAAGTGTGATCTTGAGGAGTGTAAAGCAGCATTTTGGTTAGAAAATGGGAGCTCTTGCTAAGAGCAGTGCTATTTCTGGGAGAAAAGGAGCTCTACTGGGCATAAAAATGGTGTATCTGTGATAAAATGCCACATTTCTGAAAGAAACTGTCCTCTTGCGGAGTGTAATGCTGTATGTTCCGGAGGAAATGGGAAATATTCAGCAGAGTCCTGGTATTTCTGGGAGAAGAGGTCTGATGTGGGGGGGGGAAGGTGATGTATCTGTGAGAAAGCTGGTGTTTCTGGGAGAAAATGCCAGGTATTGGTGAGGAAACAGATGCTAGAGAGGGAAAAGGCCATCCCTTTGGGAGAGAAGTGGTATTTCTGGGAGAAAATGCCCCAAATCGGGGAGTAAGTGTCATCCTGAGGCGTGTCATGGAGTAGATTTGGGAGGAAATGGAGGTGTTTCACAGAGTAGCGGCACTTCTGGGAGAAAATGTCCTCAGTGGGAAAGACAATGTCCTCTTGAGGGAAGAAAACAGGTCTTTCTTACAGCAAATGTCATCCAATTGGGAGAAAATCTCCTCTCTTGGGGAGAAAAGTGGTCTTTCTGAGAGAAGGTGTCCTCTTCTTGGCTGCAAGTGTCCCATTTGGCATTGTCATGGAGGCTTTTTGGGGAGAAAGCGTGTGGCAGTTGTAAGAGAAGGGGTATTTCTGGGAGCAAATCTCCTCTTGTTGGAAGAGAAGGTGAAATTTCCAAGGGAAAAGTGGCATTTCTGGGAGGAAATGACATAGCTGGGGGAGAAAAGTGGGAACCGGTGGGAAAGAAGATCTTGTACTGGAGAGCAACGGTGGTCTTTTTGGTGTGCCAAGTGGTCTCTTGGGGAGACAACGTGGTAAATAGGGGAGACAATGTCCTCTGGAGGAGTGTCAAGCAGTATTTGGGAGAGCAAACGTCAGGTATTTCTCGGAAACCGGCTGTTTCTGGGAGATAGTAGCAGACTTGGTTGGAAAATGACAGGTGTTTGTGAGAAAGCTGGTATTTTGGGAAAAAGAGGCCGTTTTTTAAAGAATAAGCTGGCATTTCTGGGAGAATATGTCCCATCTTTGGGAGAAAACGGGTGTATGTGGGAGAAAATGTCGTGTATTTGGGAGAAAGCTGGTGTATGTGGGAGAAAAGGCCATTGTGATGGGAGTCAGTGTGATCTTGAGGAGTGGAAAGCAGTATTCTTGAGATGAAACGTGAGGTATTTCTAAGAGTCCTGGTATTTCTGGGAGAAAATGTCTTGTTTTGGAGAGCCAAAGTCCCATTTTGGGGGCAGAAGCTGGTATTTCTGTGACACTGCCATCTTGATGGGGGTAAGTGTGATCTTGAGGAGTGTAAAGCAGCATTTTGGTTAGAAAATGGGAGCTCTTCCTAAGAGCAGTGCTATTTCTGGGAGAAAAGGAGCTCTACTGGGCATAAAAATGGTGTATCTGTGATAAAATGCCACATTTCTGAAAGAAACTGTCCTCTTGCGGAGTGTAATGCTGTATGTTCCGGAGGAAATGGGAAATATTCAGCAGAGTCCTGGTATTTCTGGGAGAAGAGGTCTGATGTGGGGGGGGGGAAGGTGATGTATCTGTGAGAAAGCTGGTGTTTCTGGGAGAAAATGCCAGGTATTGGTGAGGAAACAGATGCTAGAGAGGGAAAAGGCCATCCCTTTGGGAGAGAAGTGGTATTTCTGGGAGAAAATGCCCCAAATCGGGGAGTAAGTGTCATCCTGAGGCGTGTCATGGAGTAGATTTGGGAGGAAATGGAGGTGTTTCACAGAGTAGCGGCACTTCTGGGAGAAAATGTCCTCAGTGGGAAAGACAATGTCCTCTTGAGGGAAGAAAACAGGTCTTTCTTACAGCAAATGTCATCCAATTGGGAGAAAATCTCCTCTCTTGGGGAGAAAAGTGGTCTTTCTGAGAGAAGGTGTCCTCTTCTTGGCTGCAAGTGTCCCATTTGGCATTGTCATGGAGGCTTTTTGGGGAGAAAGCGTGTGGCAGTTGTAAGAGAAGGGGTATTTCTGGGAGCAAATCTCCTCTTGTTGGAAGAGAAGGTGAAATTTCCAAGGGAAAAGTGGCATTTCTGGGAGGAAATGACATAGCTGGGGGAGAAAAGTGGGAACCGGTGGGAAAGAAGATCTTGTACTGGAGAGCAACGGTGGTCTTTTTGGTGTGCCAAGTGGTCTCTTGGGGAGACAACGTGGTAAATAGGGGAGACAATGTCCTCTGGAGGAGTGTCAAGCAGTATTTGGGAGAGCAAACGTCAGGTATTTCTCGGAAACCGGCTGTTTCTGGGAGATAGTAGCAGACTTGGTTGGAAAATGACAGGTGTTTGTGAGAAAGCTGGTATTTTGGGAAAAAGAGGCCGTTTTTTAAAGAATAAGCTGGCATTTCTGGGAGAATATGTCCCATCTTTGGGAGAAAACGGGTGTATGTGGGAGAAAATGTCGTGTATTTGGGAGAAAGCTGGTGTATGTGGGAGAAAAGGCCATTGTGATGGGAGTCAGTGTGATCTTGAGGAGTGGAAAGCAGTATTCTTGAGATGAAACGTGAGGTATTTCTAAGAGTCCTGGTATTTCTGGGAGAAAATGTCTTGTTTTGGAGAGCCAAAGTCCCATTTTGGGGGCAGAAGCTGGTATTTCTGTGACACTGCCATCTTGATGGGGGTAAGTGTGATCTTGAGGAGTGTAAAGCAGCATTTTGGTTAGAAAATGGGAGCTCTTCCTAAGAGCAGTGCTATTTCTGGGAGAAAAGGAGCTCTACTGGGCATAAAAATGGTGTATCTGTGATAAAATGCCACATTTCTGAAAGAAACTGTCCTCTTGCGGAGTGTAATGCTGTATGTTCCGGAGGAAATGGGAAATATTCAGCAGAGTCCTGGTATTTCTGGGAGAAGAGGTCTGATGTGGGGGGGGGGAAGGTGATGTATCTGTGAGAAAGCTGGTGTTTCTGGGAGAAAATGCCAGGTATTGGTGAGGAAACAGATGCTAGAGAGGGAAAAGGCCATCCCTTTGGGAGAGAAGTGGTATTTCTGGGAGAAAATGCCCCAAATCGGGGAGTAAGTGTCATCCTGAGGCGTGTCATGGAGTAGATTTGGGAGGAAATGGAGGTGTTTCACAGAGTAGCGGCACTTCTGGGAGAAAATGTCCTCAGTGGGAAAGACAATGTCCTCTTGAGGGAAGAAAACAGGTCTTTCTTACAGCAAATGTCATCCAATTGGGAGAAAATCTCCTCTCTTGGGGAGAAAAGTGGTCTTTCTGAGAGAAGGTGTCCTCTTCTTGGCTGCAAGTGTCCCATTTGGCATTGTCATGGAGGCTTTTTGGGGAGAAAGCGTGTGGCAGTTGTAAGAGAAGGGGTATTTCTGGGAGCAAATCTCCTCTTGTTGGAAGAGAAGGTGAAATTTCCAAGGGAAAAGTGGCATTTCTGGGAGGAAATGACATAGCTGGGGGAGAAAAGTGGGAACCGGTGGGAAAGAAGATCTTGTACTGGAGAGCAACGGTGGTCTTTTTGGTGTGCCAAGTGGTCTCTTGGGGAGACAACGTGGTAAATAGGGGAGACAATGTCCTCTGGAGGAGTGTCAAGTAGTATTTGGGAGAGCAAACGTCAGGTATTTCTCGGAAACCGGCTGTTTCTGGGAGATAGTAGCAGACTTGGTTGGAAAATGACAGGCGTTTGTGAGAAAGCTGGTATTTTGGGAAAAAAAGGCCGTTTTTTAAAGAATAAGCTGGCATTTCTGGGAGAATATGTCCCATCTTTGGGAGAAAACGGGTGTATGTGGGAGAAAATGTCGTGTATTTGGGAGAAAGCTGGTGTATGTGGGAGAAAAGGCCATTGTGATGGGAGTCAGTGTGATCTTGAGGAGTGGAAAGCAGTATTCTTGAGATGAAACGTGAGGTATTTCTAAGAGTCCTGGTATTTCTGGGAGAAAATGTCTTGTTTTGGAGAGCCAAAGTCCCATTTTGGGGGCAGAAGCTGGTATTTCTGTGACACTGCCATCTTGATGGGGGTAAGTGTGATCTTGAGGAGTGTAAAGCAGCATTTTGGTTAGAAAATGGGAGCTCTTGCTAAGAGCAGTGCTATTTCTGGGAGAAAAGGAGCTCTACTGGGCATAAAAATGGTGTATCTGTGATAAAATGCCACATTTCTGAAAGAAACTGTCCTCTTGCGGAGTGTAATGCTGTATGTTCCGGAGGAAATGGGAAATATTCAGCAGAGTCCTGGTATTTCTGGGAGAAGAGGTCTGATGTGGGGGGGGGAAGGTGATGTATCTGTGAGAAAGCTGGTGTTTCTGGGAGAAAATGCCAGGTATTGGTGAGGAAACAGATGCTAGAGAGGGAAAAGGCCATCCCTTTGGGAGAGAAGTGGTATTTCTGGGAGAAAATGCCCCAAATCGGGGAGTAAGTGTCATCCTGAGGCGTGTCATGGAGTAGATTTGGGAGGAAATGGAGGTGTTTCACAGAGTAGCGGCACTTCTGGGAGAAAATGTCCTCAGTGGGAAAGACAATGTCCTCTTGAGGGAAGAAAACAGGTCTTTCTTACAGCAAATGTCATCCAATTGGGAGAAAATCTCCTCTCTTGGGGAGAAAAGTGGTCTTTCTGAGAGAAGGTGTCCTCTTCTTGGCTGCAAGTGTCCCATTTGGCATTGTCATGGAGGCTTTTTGGGGAGAAAGCGTGTGGCAGTTGTAAGAGAAGGGGTATTTCTGGGAGCAAATCTCCTCTTTTTGGAAGAGAAGGTGAAATTTCCAAGGGAAAAGTGGCATTTCTGGGAGGAAATGACATAGCTGGGGGAGAAAAGTGGGAACCGGTGGGAAAGAAGATCTTGTACTGGAGAGCAACGGTGGTCTTTTTGGTGTGCCAAGTGGTCTCTTGGGGAGACAACGTGGTAAATAGGGGAGACAATGTCCTCTGGAGGAGTGTCAAGTAGTATTTGGGAGAGCAAACGTCAGGTATTTCTCGGAAACCGGCTGTTTCTGGGAGATAGTAGCAGACTTGGTTGGAAAATGACAGGTGTTTGTGAGAAAGCTGGTATTTTGGGAAAAAAAGGCCGTTTTTTAAAGAATAAGCTGGCATTTCTGGGAGAATATGTCCCATCTTTGGGAGAAAACGGGTGTATGTGGGAGAAAATGTCGTGTATTTGGGAGAAAGCTGGTGTATGTGGGAGAAAAGGCCATTGTGATGGGAGTCAGTGTGATCTTGAGGAGTGGAAAGCAGTATTCTTGAGATGAAACGTGAGGTATTTCTAAGAGTCCTGGTATTTCTGGGAGAAAATGTCTTGTTTTGGAGAGCCAAAGTCCCATTTTGGGGGCAGAAGCTGGTATTTCTGTGACACTGCCATCTTGATGGGGGTAAGTGTGATCTTGAGGAGTGTAAAGCAGCATTTTGGTTAGAAAATGGGAGCTCTTGCTAAGAGCAGTGCTATTTCTGGGAGAAAAGGAGCTCTACTGGGCATAAAAATGGTGTATCCGTGATAAAATGCCACATTTCTGAAAGAAACTGTCCTCTTGCGGAGTGTAATGCTGTATGTTCCGGAGGAAATGGGAAATATTCAGCAGAGTCCTGGTATTTCTGGGAGAAGAGGTCTGATGTGGGGGGGGGGAAGGTGATGTATCTGTGAGAAAGCTGGTGTTTCTGGGAGAAAATGCCAGGTATTGGTGAGGAAACAGATGCTAGAGAGGGAAAAGGCCATCCCTTTGGGAGAGAAGTGGTATTTCTGGGAGAAAATGCCCCAAATCGGGGAGTAAGTGTCATCCTGAGGCGTGTCATGGAGTAGATTTGGGAGGAAATGGAGGTGTTTCACAGAGTAGCGGCACTTCTGGGAGAAAATGTCCTCAGTGGGAAAGACAATGTCCTCTTGAGGGAAGAAAACAGGTCTTTCTTACAGCAAATGTCATCCAATTGGGAGAAAATCTCCTCTCTTGGGGAGAAAAGTGGTCTTTCTGAGAGAAGGTGTCCTCTTCTTGGCTGCAAGTGTCCCATTTGGCATTGTCATGGAGGCTTTTTGGGGAGAAAGCGTGTGGCAGTTGTAAGAGAAGGGGTATTTCTGGGAGCAAATCTCCTCTTGTTGGAAGAGAAGGTGAAATTTCCAAGGGAAAAGTGGCATTTCTGGGAGGAAATGACATAGCTGGGGGAGAAAAGTGGGAACCGGTGGGAAAGAAGATCTTGTACTGGAGAGCAACGGTGGTCTTTTTGGTGTGCCAAGTGGTCTCTTGGGGAGACAACGTGGTAAATAGGGGAGACAATGTCCTCTGGAGGAGTGTCAAGTAGTATTTGGGAGAGCAAACGTCAGGTATTTCTCGGAAACCGGCTGTTTCTGGGAGATAGTAGCAGACTTGGTTGGAAAATGACAGGTGTTTGTGAGAAAGCTGGTATTTTGGGGAAAAAAGGCCGTTTTTTAAAGAATAAGCTGGCATTTCTGGGAGAATATGTCCCATCTTTGGGAGAAAACGGGTGTATGTGGGAGAAAATGTCGTGTATTTGGGAGAAAGCTGGTGTATGTGGGAGAAAAGGCCATTGTGATGGGAGTCAGTGTGATCTTGAGGAGTGGAAAGCAGTATTCTTGAGATGAAACGTGAGGTATTTCTAAGAGTCCTGGTATTTCTGGGAGAAAATGTCTTGTTTTGGAGAGCCAAAGTCCCATTTTGGGGGCAGAAGCTGGTATTTCTGTGACACTGCCATCTTGATGGGGGTAAGTGTGATCTTGAGGAGTGTAAAGCAGCATTTTGGTTAGAAAATGGGAGCTCTTGCTAAGAGCAGTGCTATTTCTGGGAGAAAAGGAGCTCTACTGGGCATAAAAATGGTGTATCTGTGATAAAATGCCACATTTCTGAAAGAAACTGTCCTCTTGCGGAGTGTAATGCTGTATGTTCCGGAGGAAATGGGAAATATTCAGCAGAGTCCTGGTATTTCTGGGAGAAGAGGTCTGATGTGGGGGGGGGAAGGTGATGTATCTGTGAGAAAGCTGGTGTTTCTGGGAGAAAATGCCAGGTATTGGTGAGGAAACAGATGCTAGAGAGGGAAAAGGCCATCCCTTTGGGAGAGAAGTGGTATTTCTGGGAGAAAATGCCCCAAATCGGGGAGTAAGTGTCATCCTGAGGCGTGTCATGGAGTAGATTTGGGAGGAAATGGAGGTGTTTCACAGAGTAGCGGCACTTCTGGGAGAAAATGTCCTCAGTGGGAAAGACAATGTCCTCTTGAGGGAAGAAAACAGGTCTTTCTTACAGCAAATGTCATCCAATTGGGAGAAAATCTCCTCTCTTGGGGAGAAAAGTGGTCTTTCTGAGAGAAGGTGTCCTCTTCTTGGCTGCAAGTGTCCCATTTGGCATTGTCATGGAGGCTTTTTGGGGAGAAAGCGTGTGGCAGTTGTAAGAGAAGGGGTATTTCTGGGAGCAAATCTCCTCTTTTTGGAAGAGAAGGTGAAATTTCCAAGGGAAAAGTGGCATTTCTGGGAGGAAATGACATAGCTGGGGGAGAAAAGTGGGAACCGGTGGGAAAGAAGATCTTGTACTGGAGAGCAACGGTGGTCTTTTTGGTGTGCCAAGTGGTCTCTTGGGGAGACAACGTGGTAAATAGGGGAGACAATGTCCTCTGGAGGAGTGTCAAGTAGTATTTGGGAGAGCAAACGTCAGGTATTTCTCGGAAACCGGCTGTTTCTGGGAGATAGTAGCAGACTTGGTTGGAAAATGACAGGTGTTTGTGAGAAAGCTGGTATTTTGGGAAAAAGAGGCCGTTTTTTAAAGAATAAGCTGGCATTTCTGGGAGAATATGTCCCATCTTTGGGAGAAAACGGGTGTATGTGGGAGAAAATGTCGTGTATTTGGGAGAAAGCTGGTGTATGTGGGAGAAAAGGCCATTGTGATGGGAGTCAGTGTGATCTTGAGGAGTGGAAAGCAGTATTCTTGAGATGAAACGTGAGGTATTTCTAAGAGTCCTGGTATTTCTGGGAGAAAATGTCTTGTTTTGGAGAGCCAAAGTCCCATTTTGGGGGCAGAAGCTGGTATTTCTGTGACACTGCCATCTTGATGGGGGTAAGTGTGATCTTGAGGAGTGTAAAGCAGCATTTTGGTTAGAAAATGGGAGCTCTTGCTAAGAGCAGTGCTATTTCTGGGAGAAAAGGAGCTCTACTGGGCATAAAAATGGTGTATCTGTGATAAAATGCCACATTTCTGAAAGAAACTGTCCTCTTGCGGAGTGTAATGCTGTATGTTCCGGAGGAAATGGGAAATATTCAGCAGAGTCCTGGTATTTCTGGGAGAAGAGGTCTGATGTGGGGGGGGGAAGGTGATGTATCTGTGAGAAAGCTGGTGTTTCTGGGAGAAAATGCCAGGTATTGGTGAGGAAACAGATGCTAGAGAGGGAAAAGGCCATCCCTTTGGGAGAGAAGTGGTATTTCTGGGAGAAAATGCCCCAAATCGGGGAGTAAGTGTCATCCTGAGGCGTGTCATGGAGTAGATTTGGGAGGAAATGGAGGTGTTTCACAGAGTAGCGGCACTTCTGGGAGAAAATGTCCTCAGTGGGAAAGACAATGTCCTCTTGAGGGAAGAAAACAGGTCTTTCTTACAGCAAATGTCATCCAATTGGGAGAAAATCTCCTCTCTTGGGGAGAAAAGTGGTCTTTCTGAGAGAAGGTGTCCTCTTCTTGGCTGCAAGTGTCCCATTTGGCATTGTCATGGAGGCTTTTTGGGGAGAAAGCGTGTGGCAGTTGTAAGAGAAGGGGTATTTCTGGGAGCAAATCTCCTCTTGTTGGAAGAGAAGGTGAAATTTCCAAGGGAAAAGTGGCATTTCTGGGAGGAAATGACATAGCTGGGGGAGAAAAGTGGGAACCGGTGGGAAAGAAGATCTTGTACTGGAGAGCAACGGTGGTCTTTTTGGTGTGCCAAGTGGTCTCTTGGGGAGACAACGTGGTAAATAGGGGAGACAATGTCCTCTGGAGGAGTGTCAAGTAGTATTTGGGAGAGCAAACGTCAGGTATTTCTCGGAAACCGGCTGTTTCTGGGAGATAGTAGCAGACTTGGTTGGAAAATGACAGGTGTTTGTGAGAAAGCTGGTATTTTGGGGAAAAAAGGCCGTTTTTTAAAGAATAAGCTGGCATTTCTGGGAGAATATGTCCCATCTTTGGGAGAAAACGGGTGTATGTGGGAGAAAATGTCGTGTATTTGGGAGAAAGCTGGTGTATGTGGGAGAAAAGGCCATTGTGATGGGAGTCAGTGTGATCTTGAGGAGTGGAAAGCAGTATTCTTGAGATGAAACGTGAGGTATTTCTAAGAGTCCTGGTATTTCTGGGAGAAAATGTCTTGTTTTGGAGAGCCAAAGTCCCATTTTGGGGGCAGAAGCTGGTATTTCTGTGACACTGCCATCTTGATGGGGGTAAGTGTGATCTTGAGGAGTGTAAAGCAGCATTTTGGTTAGAAAATGGGAGCTCTTGCTAAGAGCAGTGCTATTTCTGGGAGAAAAGGAGCTCTACTGGGCATAAAAATGGTGTATCTGTGATAAAATGCCACATTTCTGAAAGAAACTGTCCTCTTGCGGAGTGTAATGCTGTATGTTCCGGAGGAAATGGGAAATATTCAGCAGAGTCCTGGTATTTCTGGGAGAAGAGGTCTGATGTGGGGGGGGGGAAGGTGATGTATCTGTGAGAAAGCTGGTGTTTCTGGGAGAAAATGCCAGGTATTGGTGAGGAAACAGATGCTAGAGAGGGAAAAGGCCATCCCTTTGGGAGAGAAGTGGTATTTCTGGGAGAAAATGCCCCAAATCGGGGAGTAAGTGTCATCCTGAGGCGTGTCATGGAGTAGATTTGGGAGGAAATGGAGGTGTTTCACAGAGTAGCGGCACTTCTGGGAGAAAATGTCCTCAGTGGGAAAGACAATGTCCTCTTGAGGGAAGAAAACAGGTCTTTCTTACAGCAAATGTCATCCAATTGGGAGAAAATCTCCTCTCTTGGGGAGAAAAGTGGTCTTTCTGAGAGAAGGTGTCCTCTTCTTGGCTGCAAGTGTCCCATTTGGCATTGTCATGGAGGCTTTTTGGGGAGAAAGCGTGTGGCAGTTGTAAGAGAAGGGGTATTTCTGGGAGCAAATCTCCTCTTGTTGGAAGAGAAGGTGAAATTTCCAAGGGAAAAGTGGCATTTCTGGGAGGAAATGACATAGCTGGGGGAGAAAAGTGGGAACCGGTAAGAACATAACTTTATCATCATCTAAACTTCTGCTTCTCCTTCTAAGGAAAGTTTGTGAGTGTGTGTGACAGACGTTCTGAAATCATATAATATATAAAACAAAGTTTGTCACATGCCTGAAGATTTCATTATACATACTTTTATGATTTTTTTTTTGTTTGTTTGTTTGTTTGTTTTTAATATCTGGGAACCTGTTTCTGCTGGGATTTAAGTTTCAGCTTTACAGAATTAGCCTTCAGCATCAGGTGAATGTTTTTTAAAAGAAAACCAGTAGATCAGTATATACATTTTTGCTTTCATCTTATAGTAACCCAAAACTAGGATGGACAATATTTATTGTTAAATCAATTGCAGTGTGTCAAGGATCTAAATCCTGTTATCTTCCATCCCCACAGAGCAAGTTGCGTGGGTGTGCAAAATGATTAGAAAGGGAAGGCTCAGAGCCATTTTATGGGAGCTCCGTAAAGCATCAAGATACTAAACTTTGAAACTGTTATTTAGCTTATTAACATTACAGGGATTATTAACATTACATTCTATTTTTTTCTCTCCAAAGCATTCATAGTTGCTTTCATGTTTAAACTTGTGTCTTTCTGTAAGGGTTGATCAGGAAATCACTTTAATTTCTGTATTTTTAAGAATCTAGGCGTTCCTAAAATAGTTGGTGGATTACATGAGCAATGTGGGTAGGAAATAAATGTATTATTACCCTGAATTTGAGATAGATCTGTTCAAGGCTTTCTTCTGTACAGTACTGCAGCCTTCACAAAGCCCTGCTCACAGTATGTATAGTTTGATTACTGCTTTTTTTCTTTATGTATTTTGCATAGTACATAACAGTAATGAAGAATAAGATATAAGATAAACATGTACAGTAGAAATAAAGTGCAATGATTCTTCTTGGACAGATGTGCAACTTCTGAGATGTCTGTAGGACAAATTCCAGCTTTTGAAAAGCATAGCACAGCTAACAGTTCTGTAGAGTGTCTATAAACTCCTCTTTCTGGTTTATTTGGATGTGAATTTTCTGTTTGCTTGTTTTGTTTGTTAGTTGATTACATTCTGTTGCCTGTGACATTAAAGCAAAATCTACATATGTAGATTTGGTAGTGTTAGAGGTTTACCACTAAACTGTGGCATGCTAGTTTAATCTGATGATTCACTTCTGAGAATATAGAAACAGAAGTGAACTTTGCTTTCAGATGAATTATTTAAATTTCTTCCGCTCTTCAAAAACAGAATCAGTTTCACTTATGAAATCAACATGGATGTTTATGTTTCTTACAAAAAAACTTTTATTCTTCTAGTTTTGAACCTGATTTAGCATGAAAAATACTAAGCTGAAACTACTATTTTTGTTAACCACGTTTATGTTAATGGCACTTAAGCAATCCAACCAGGATCAAAGCTCCATTGTAGGAACTGTGCAGATGCATAGCAGTAGACATATCCTGCCCTAAAGAAAAAGCAAAAATAAATAACGTAATGAAATGGAACACAAAGTAATTGGTAAAGTTATAAGAAGCATCATAGGGGGAAAAAAAAAATAGATGGACAAAGAATAAAAAAGAGGTTTGAGACAAAAATAAAAATGTTCTTACTGTCAGATTTCAGAAGTTGTACAAGGAAAAGGAGTAAAAAATTAAATTTATACAACGAGGATGTCCAGAAAATCTAAGAAGTTAATCTTGATTTTACATTGAACAAAAATAGAATGAATAAAAATCCTTAGGTCTCACAAATACGTATGTTATGATCATAAATGCACCATTAAGAGTCTTTCAACATCATCTTAAGCAATTTATTCATTTTATCTTTAGAGGGTAACAATGTGGAGCAAAAAAGTTTTGCAGTCCTCTGTGATAGAACAAGTGGCAGCAAACCTTTGAGGAGAAAGAGTAAGATGGATGGCCTTAAACAGTTTTTGCTTTTATTAATGGAGCCTGATTTGTTTTCACAGAAATGAGGCAAATAATAAACATACACAGAAAGGAGAGTAGGAGATAGAAGGACAACAAGAAAAAAAAAATGGAGTGTCAAATTTTCTCCCAAATGGACTTGCAAGAGTTGACAGTGACTTACTAGAGCATTAATTTCTTCTTTACAGCTTTATTCAGGTCTAAGACAGAAAAAAAGAACATGCACACGAGTCTTCCAATCCATATTTTCTATGTTATTTAAAGTAATAAGGTTATGTATGGTATTTTATGTTGGTTTCATTTACATTTGCAGGTACTAAAATCTAACAAGTTTCTCAAAACCTGTAACAGAAAAATGCTGAGAAGAATCAAATTTATTGCTCTCTCTCTTCATATACATTGGGCTTATGATCCTCCCACTTCAGTGGCTGCTCTTCCATGTATTACTGAGTGCAATCATGTACAAATATAAGATAAACATTTTCTTTAAAGTATTTATAGTATGTTGCGCTCAAATAAATATTTGAGAAAATAAAGAAATAACCTGACAGCTATTAATCAGAGTTTTATTGCCTTTAATATATGATCCATCCTGATATAGCAATTATTGTTGTTTTAGTAAATGCATTACCTCACTTTTACAGGTTTATTTTCAGCCAGTATATATATCCTTTTGCTCAACACAACAGAGAACTTTCCAATAGCCAAAAAACATTCTGCCTTTAAATTAAATTAATCTTCTTGGAAATATTACTCTTCCAACTCTCCTGTTCTGTATGTCAGCTACTGCTCAAAGCTGTCTACTGTTCCTCCTGTTAACCATACAGTTATTAAAACTTGGTATATGAATACCTTTTCATCATATTTATCCACAATAAATGAATGAGACTTCTCCCCATGGAATCTTTCTATGAAACTTTCCATCCCTCTGTCTTTCTGCTAAATCTCAAATAATCTGAACTGCAGTTCATTTAGATATTAGACCTCAGGTTCAGATAACATCCTTGAGGTAATAAAATGTTATTGTCTGACAGATCTAAAGTGATATTTTTCCTGTAGAAAATTCCATGGGGCACTTACACTGAAACTGAGAAGTGTTTTTCCTTCTCTTGCTGAGTGAGGGTTTAAATAGGAAATGCATATACACAGAGCAAAATTTGGAAGGTAACATTTCCCATCAGGTCTTTTCAGTATTACAGAGCAAGAAAAAGATTTTTAAGACTTGCATGTGCTGATTAAGGTGATTGAATTTTTTCTACTATTATTTTCCTTTTAGTTTAGCAATAAAGAAATACATTAAAAAAATGCAGTAGGGGAAAGATCTGCCCATGGATTTGTTGTATTTGTGCATATCTAAATAGCAGTACAGGCATCTTGTCATCCCAAGGACACCATGGAGTATTCATATAATATAAAGAGAGATGATGGGGATTTTCTAATAACTAAATTGGAAATCAGAAATGTTACTTTTTTTTTTTTTTTTTTCCCCAATTTACCAGTTTGCAAGCAATGCCTCCTTTTCCATAAAGACAGCTCTTCAAGAAAGCCCATTTCTAACACTCACAGACCTGTGCAGAACACCGTTTTTCATAGATGACAGACAGTAACTTTACAATAACATCAGCCATTTCTTTCAACACTGTCACAAATACCATTCAACAACAAATAGCATTCAACTAGGCCTCAACTTCCTAATTTCATTGAAGCCTGTATACCTTTCATTCAGTGTTAACATTACTTGAAAAAAAGTGTTTGGACGTTACATTATATTATCCTCCGTTCATCGTGTTGTAGCAGATCTAATCTTTAATGAAAACGAGACATGTAGGAATCCTATTTGAACTTTTCTTTTATCTTCACTCTTATTTCAAAAAGAAAGTCGTTGATTAAACACACCTAGTGACAAACCAACATGTGATTATCATCTATAATAAATGATACTCCTGCTTGCTAGTATAATTGTATTTGCTTTTCTTGTTGCCTTTGCTTGCTTCATCCACACCAGTAGATGTGTTGAGAAAACTGACTGGGAGAAAAGAGGTCATTCCCTGGTCCTGGTTACAAAGACAGCACAGACACAGCCCATGGTGACTGAAAAACAAGGAATAAAGAGGTTCAAGACTGTACTGCAAAAGTGTATTGCAACTGCAGGTTGCTTAAAGAAGTAGAAGCAAAGGGAATGTCCACAGGTTTGAAAAAGTGGCCTGCAACTACACAATATTCATTGTTTCAGAAAGGAGATTTAACGATGCAAAATCTTTGGCAAGAAAACAGTTGTTTTTAGGGATCAAATAGAGAGAGAAATAGTGCTGGGGACCTAGACTCCATTTAGGACATAATACTTGTCTTGTCTCTACACGTGAAAATATTTTAAATTACTAGCTGAGAGATCAGGGGTCCTGAACCATGGTATGTTCATTATTGTTGATTGCATGTACTGTGTCATATCACTTAAAAAATTAAAAACATTAATGGCACTGAAATTTCAAACTGGGTGCACGTACCACTGTGCATAACAACTGACAAGCTATTATCTACGTTGATTAAAACTCTTAGTGCTAGTGTTTTAGCTTCTCCAAAAGCAAGGAATAAACAATTTGAATGTAGGCTTTATCAGTATTTGTACTTGTAATAAAACCAGGAATATTCATAGAATCATAGAATCATAGAATTTTTTTTTGAGTTGGAAGGGACTCTTACAGACCATTGAGTCCAGTTCCCCAGTAATGAACAGGGACACCCACAGAGGTCAGAGACCTCAGAGGCCTGTCCAGCCTGACCATGAATATCTCCCCACTGCCATAATGTTGTCTTGCCCCAGACCTATACAAGACTACAAAGTGAGTCACCAGCTCTGGATTCCTACTTAGGAGGGGTTTGCCATCAAGATAGACAGCAAGTCTCCATGTAACCCTCTCCTCTAGGCATCAGCCCTGGGAAACATGCTGCCAAATATTCTTCAGAAAAGCATCTTAGAGAGGTTTCTGTGAGCAGATGGGGGACATTTGATGAAGCAAACGGATGCTGGGTAAGCAGTAATTCTCACTCAACAACCAGCCTGGGGGCTCCGTTCTTTCTTCATTTCCATTCTTTCTGATGGAAATGTCCTTGAAACTTAATTGAGTTTGCATGGAATTTTACACTTTTTGGATTTCTAATCTTTCTCATCATTAATCCTTAAATATGTGTTCCACAATACCACTAACCAATTATAGAAAAATAATTTAAAATAATCATGTATCAAACTTTTTTAAAATTCTATTTGGAAGGTAGGAGACCTAATTACAGGCATGGGACTTTAATGTATGTGCTGAAAACTGAAACTCAATATCTACTTTTTCATTGCTCTTCAGCAACCTGAGCAAATAGATTACCTCCTGTGATAGGTTTCTGACAGTCCCTCTTAGTTTGACAGTTATTTTAGAGAGAGTCACTTTTGTATATAATGAAAGGAAAAGTTGCCAAGCATACGTACATATTTTATGTTTCTTAAAACTTAAAAGCTAGAGGAAAGACTCCATTTTTAGTCATGCCATTTTAAATTCAGAGTATTTGTACTGTCCGCCAGGTTTACATCAATGACACAGAATGGCATCTAGCCCAAGGGCTGAGTTACATTTCTTGCACAGGAAGGGCAGCTTTTATAATTGAGTGTATCAGTTACTGCTTTGAACTTTTTTTGTGTTACTACATTCATGTGAAAATATGATGTGCATTTTCGCATCTTCTATGTATGCCAAAGAATTAAAAGCAATTTCTATCGAAGTGTTTCCTTGAAATTGCAACAAAAAAAATATATAAATATTAAAAACAATAAAACAAAACAAGACATTTTCTCCCAGAAATACCAGGACTCTTAGAAATACCTCACGTTTCATCTCAAGAATACTGCTTTCCACTCCTCAAGATCACACTGACTCCCATCACAATGGCCTTTTCTCCCACATACACCAGCTTTCTCCCAAATACACGACATTTTCTCCCACATACACCCGTTTTCTCCCAAAGATGGGACATATTCTCCCAGAAATGCCAGCTTATTCTTTAAAAAACGGCCTTTTTTTCCCAAAATACCAGCTTTCTCACAAACGCCTGTCATTTTCCAACCAAGTCTGCTACTATCTCCCAGAAACAGCCGGTTTCCGAGAAATACCTGACGTTTGCTCTCCCAAATACTACTTGACACTCCTCCAGAGGACATTGTCTCCCCTATTTACCACGTTGTCTCCCCAAGAGACCACTTGGCACACCAAAAAGACCACCGTTGCTCTCCAGTACAAGATCTTCTTTCCCACCGGTTCCCACTTTTCTCCCCCAGCTATGTCATTTCCTCCCAGAAATGCCACTTTTCCCTTGGAAATTTCACCTTCTCTTCCAAAAAGAGGAGATTTGCTCCCAGAAATACCCCTTCTCTTACAACTGCCACACGCTTTCTCCCCAAAAAGCCTCCATGACAATGCCAAATGGGACACTTGCAGCCAAGAAGAGGACACCTTCTCTCAGAAAGACCACTTTTCTCCCCAAGAGAGGAGATTTTCTCCCAATTGGATGACATTTGCTGTAAGAAAGACCTGTTTTCTTCCCTCAAGAGGACATTGTCTTTCCCACTGAGGACATTTTCTCCCAGAAGTGCCGCTACTCTGTGAAACACCTCCATTTCCTCCCAAATCTACTCCATGACACGCCTCAGGATGACACTTACTCCCCGATTTGGGGCATTTTCTCCCAGAAATACCACTTCTCTCCCAAAGGGATGGCCTTTTCCCTCTCTAGCATCTGTTTCCTCACCAATACCTGGCATTTTCTCCCAGAAACACCAGCTTTCTCACACATACATCACCTTCCCCCACCCACATCGGACCTCTTCTCCCAGAAATACCAGGACTCTGCTGAATATTTCCCATTTCCTCCGGAACATACAGCATTACACTCCGCAAGAGGACAGTTTCTTTCAGAAATGTGGCATTTTATCACAGATACACCATTTTTATGCCCAGTAGAGCTCCTTTTCTCCCAGAAATAGCACTGCTCTTAGGAAGAGCTCCCATTTTCTAACCAAAATGCTGCTTTACACTCCTCAAGATCACACTTACCCCCATCAAGATGGCAGTGTCACAGAAATACCAGCTTCTGCCCCCAAAATGGGACTTTGGCTCTCCAAAACAAGACATTTTCTCCCAGAAATACCAGGACTCTTAGAAATACCTCACGTTTCATCTCAAGAATACTGCTTTCCACTCCTCAAGATCACACTGACTCCCATCACAATGGCCTTTTCTCCCACATACACCAGCTTTCTCCCAAATACACGACATTTTCTCCCACATACACCCGTTTTCTCCCAAAGATGGGACATATTCTCCCAGAAATGCCAGCTTGTTCTTTAAAAAACGGCCTTTTTTCCCCAAAATACCAGCTTTCTCACAAACACCTGTCATTTTCCAACCAAGTCTGCTACTATCTCCCAGAAACAGCCGGTTTCCGAGAAATACCTGACGTTTGCTCTCCCAAATACTACTTGACACTCCTCCAGAGGACATTGTCTCCCCTATTTACCACGTTGTCTCCCCAAGAGACCACTTGGCACACCAAAAAGACCACCGTTGCTCTCCAGTACAAGATCTTCTTTCCCACCGGTTCCCACTTTTCTCCCCCAGCTATGTCATTTCCTCCCAGAAATGCCACTTTTCCCTTGGAAATTTCACCTTCTCTTCCAAAAAGAGGAGATTTGCTCCCAGAAATACCCCTTCTCTTACAACTGCCACACGCTTTCTCCCCAAAAAGCCTCCATGACAATGCCAAATGGGACACTTGCAGCCAAGAAGAGGACACCTTCTCTCAGAAAGACCACTTTTCTCCCCAAGAGAGGAGATTTTCTCCCAATTGGATGACATTTGCTGTAAGAAAGACCTGTTTTCTTCCCTCAAGAGGACATTGTCTTTCCCACTGAGGACATTTTCTCCCAGAAGTGCCGCTACTCTGTGAAACACCTCCATTTCCTCCCAAATCTACTCCATGACACGCCTCAGGATGACACTTACTCCCCGATTTGGGGCATTTTCTCCCAGAAATACCACTTCTCTCCCAAAGGGATGGCCTTTTCCCTCTCTAGCATCTGTTTCCTCACCAATACCTGGCATTTTCTCCCAGAAACACCAGCTTTCTCACAGATACATCACCTTCCCCCCCCCCACATCAGACCTCTTCTCCCAGAAATACCAGGACTCTGCTGAATATTTCCCATTTCCTCCGGAACATACAGCATTACACTCCGCAAGAGGACAGTTTCTTTCAGAAATGTGGCATTTTATCACAGATACACCATTTTTATGCCCAGTAGAGCTCCTTTTCTCCCAGAAATAGCACTGCTCTTAGGAAGAGCTCCCATTTTCTAACCAAAATGCTGCTTTACACTCCTCAAGATCACACTTACCCCCATCAAGATGGCAGTGTCACAGAAATACCAGCTTCTGCCCCCAAAATGGGACTTTGGCTCTCCAAAACAAGACATTTTCTCCCAGAAATACCAGGACTCTTAGAAATACCTCACGTTTCATCTCAAGAATACTGCTTTCCACTCCTCAAGATCACACTGACTCCCATCACAATGGCCTTTTCTCCCACATACACCAGCTTTCTCCCAAATACACGACATTTTCTCCCACATACACCCGTTTTCTCCCAAAGATGGGACATATTCTCCCAGAAATGCCAGCTTATTCCTTAAAAAACGGCCTTTTTTCCCCAAAATACCTGCTTTCTCACAAACACCTGTCATTTTCCAACCAAGTCTGCTACTATCTCCCAGAAACAGCCGGTTTCCGAGAAATACCTGACGTTTGCTCTCCCAAATACTACTTGACACTCCTCCAGAGGACATTGTCTCCCCTATTTACCACGTTGTCTCCCCAAGAGACCACTTGGCACACCAAAAAGACCACCGTTGCTCTCCAGTACAAGATCTTCTTTCCCACCGGTTCCCACTTTTCTCCCCCAGCTATGTCATTTCCTCCCAGAAATGCCACTTTTCCCTTGGAAATTTCACCTTCTCTTCCAAAAAGAGGAGATTTGCTCCCAGAAATACCCCTTCTCTTACAACTGCCACACGCTTTCTCCCCAAAAAGCCTCCATGACAATGCCAAATGGGACACTTGCAGCCAAGAAGAGGACACCTTCTCTCAGAAAGACCACTTTTCTCCCCAAGAGAGGAGATTTTCTCCCAATTGGATGACATTTGCTGTAAGAAAGACCTGTTTTCTTCCCTCAAGAGGACATTGTCTTTCCCACTGAGGACATTTTCTCCCAGAAGTGCCGCTACTCTGTGAAACACCTCCATTTCCTCCCAAATCTACTCCATGACACGCCTCAGGATGACACTTACTCCCCGATTTGGGGCATTTTCTCCCAGAAATACCACTTCTCTCCCAAAGGGATGGCCTTTTCCCTCTCTAGCATCTGTTTCCTCACCAATACCTGGCATTTTCTCCCAGAAACACCAGCTTTCTCACAGATACATCACCTTCCCCCCCCCCACATCGGACCTCTTCTCCCAGAAATACCAGGACTCTGCTGAATATTTCCCATTTCCTCCGGAACATACAGCATTACACTCCGCAAGTGGACAGTTTCTTTCAGAAATGTGGCATTTTATCACGGATACACCATTTTTATGCCCAGTAGAGCTCCTTTTCTCCCAGAAATAGCACTGCTCTTAGGAAGAGCTCCCATTTTCTAACCAAAATGCTGCTTTACACTCCTCAAGATCACACTTACCCCCATCAAGATGGCAGTGTCACAGAAATACCAGCTTCTGCCCCCAAAATGGGACTTTGGCTCTCCAAAACAAGACATTTTCTCCCAGAAATACCAGGACTCTTAGAAATACCTCACGTTTCATCTCAAGAATACTGCTTTCCACTCCTCAAGATCACACTGACTCCCATCACAATGGCCTTTTCTCCCACATACACCAGCTTTCTCCCAAATACACGACATTTTCTCCCACATACACCCGTTTTCTCCCAAAGATGGGACATATTCTCCCAGAAATGCCAGCTTGTTCTTTAAAAAACGGCCTTTTTTCCCCAAAATACCAGCTTTCTCACAAACACCTGTCATTTTCCAACCAAGTCTGCTACTATCTCCCAGAAACAGCCGGTTTCCGAGAAATACCTGACGTTTGCTCTCCCAAATACTACTTGACACTCCTCCAGAGGACATTGTCTCCCCTATTTACCACGTTGTCTCCCCAAGAGACCACTTGGCACACCAAAAAGACCACCGTTGCTCTCCAGTACAAGATCTTCTTTCCCACCGGTTCCCACTTTTCTCCCCCAGCTATGTCATTTCCTCCCAGAAATGCCACTTTTCCCTTGGAAATTTCACCTTCTCTTCCAAAAAGAGGAGATTTGCTCCCAGAAATACCCCTTCTCTTACAACTGCCACACGCTTTCTCCCCAAAAAGCCTCCATGACAATGCCAAATGGGACACTTGCAGCCAAGAAGAGGACACCTTCTCTCAGAAAGACCACTTTTCTCCCCAAGAGAGGAGATTTGCTCCCAATTGGATGACATTTGCTGTAAGAAAGACCTCTTTTCTTCCCTCAAGAGGACATTGTCTTTCCCACTGAGGACATTTTCTCCCAGAAGTGCCGCTACTCTGTGAAACACCTCCATTTCCTCCCAAATCTACTCCATGACACGCCTCAGGATGACACTTACTCCCCGATTTGGGGCATTTTCTCCCAGAAATACCACTTCTCTCCCAAAGGGATGGCCTTTTCCCTCTCTAGCATCTGTTTCCTCACCAATACCTGGCATTTTCTCTTAGAAACACCAGCTTTCTCACAGATACATCACCTTCCCCCCCCCCACATCAGACCTCTTCTCCCAGAAATACCAGGACTCTGCTGAATATTTCCCATTTCCTCCGGAACATACAGCATTACACTCCGCAAGAGGACAGTTTCTTTCAGAAATGTGGCATTTTATCACAGATACACCATTTTTATGCCCAGTAGAGCTCCTTTTCTCCCAGAAATAGCACTGCTCTTAGCAAGAGCTCCCATTTTCTAACCAAAATGCTGCTTTACACTCCTCAAGATCACACTTACCCCCATCAAGATGGCAGTGTCACAGAAATACCAGCTTCTGCCCCCAAAATGGGACTTTGGCTCTCCAAAACAAGACATTTTCTCCCAGAAATACCAGGACTCTTAGAAATACCTCACGTTTCATCTCAAGAATACTGCTTTCCACTCCTCAAGATCACACTGACTCCCATCACAATGGCCTTTTCTCCCACATACACCAGCTTTCTCCCAAATACACGACATTTTCTCCCACATACACCCGTTTTCTCCCAAAGATGGGACATATTCTCCCAGAAATGCCAGCTTATTCTTTAAAAAACGGCCTCTTTTTCCCAAAATACCAGCTTTCTCACAAACACCTGTCATTTTCCAACCAAGTCTGCTACTATCTCCCAGAAACAGCCGGTTTCCGAGAAATACCTGACGTTTGCTCTCCCAAATACTACTTGACACTCCTCCAGAGGACATTGTCTCCCCTATTTACCACGTTGTCTCCCCAAGAGACCACTTGGCACACCAAAAAGACCACCGTTGCTCTCCAGTACAAGATCTTCTTTCCCACCGGTTCCCACTTTTCTCCCCCAGCTATGTCATTTCCTCCCAGAAATGCCACTTTTCCCTTGGAAATTTCACCTTCTCTTCCAAAAAGAGGAGATTTGCTCCCAGAAATACCCCTTCTCTTACAACTGCCACACGCTTTCTCCCCAAAAAGCCTCCATGACAATGCCAAATGGGACACTTGCAGCCAAGAAGAGGACACCTTCTCTCAGAAAGACCACTTTTCTCCCCAAGAGAGGAGATTTTCTCCCAATTGGATGACATTTGCTGTAAGAAAGACCTCTTTTCTTCCCTCAAGAGGACATTGTCTTTCCCACTGAGGACATTTTCTTCCAGAAGTGCCGCTACTCTGTGAAACACCTCCATTTCCTCCCAAATCTACTCCATGACACGCCTCAGGATGACACTTACTCCCCGATTTGGGGCATTTTCTCCCAGAAATACCACTTCTCTCCCAAAGGGATGGCCTTTTCCCTCTCTAGCATCTGTTTCCTCACCAATACCTGGCATTTTCTCCCAGAAACACCAGCTTTCTCACAGATACATCACCTTCCCCCCCCCCACATCAGACCTCTTCTCCCAGAAATACCAGGACTCTGCTGAATATTTCCCATTTCCTCCGGAACATACAGCATTACACTCCGCAAGAGGACAGTTTCTTTCAGAAATGTGGCATTTTATCACAGATACACCATTTTTATGCCCAGTAGAGCTCCTTTTCTCCCAGAAATAGCACTGCTCTTAGCAAGAGCTCCCATTTTCTAACCAAAATGCTGCTTTACACTCCTCAAGATCACACTTACCCCCATCAAGATGGCAGTGTCACAGAAATACCAGCTTCTGCCCCCAAAATGGGACTTTGGCTCTCCAAAACAAGACATTTTCTCCCAGAAATACCAGGACTCTTAGAAATACCTCACGTTTCATCTCAAGAATACTGCTTTCCACTCCTCAAGATCACACTGACTCCCATCACAATGGCCTTTTCTCCAACATACACCAGCTTTCTCCCAAATACACGACATTTTCTCCCACATACACCCGTTTTCTCCCAAAGATGGGACATATTCTCCCAGAAATGCCAGCTTATTCTTTAAAAAACGGCCTTTTTTTCCCAAAATACCAGCTTTCTCACAAACACCTGTCATTTTCCAACCAAGTCTGCTACTATCTCCCAGAAACAGCCGGTTTCCGAGAAATACCTGATGTTTGCTCTCCCAAATACTACTTGACACTCCTCCAGAGGACATTGTCTCCCCTATTTACCACGTTGTCTCCCCAAGAGACCACTTGGCACACCAAAAAGACCACCGTTGCTCTCCAGTACAAGATCTTCTTTCCCACCGGTTCCCACTTTTCTCCCCCAGCTATGTCATTTCCTCCCAGAAATGCCACTTTTCCCTTGGAAATTTCACCTTCTCTTCCAACAAGAGGAGATTTGCTCCCAGAAATACCCCTTCTCTTACAACTGCCACACGCTTTCTCCCCAAAAAGCCTCCATGACAATGCCAAATGGGACACTTGCAGCCAAGAAGAGGACACCTTCTCTCAGAAAGACCACTTTTCTCCCCAAGAGAGGAGATTTGCTCCCAATTGGATGACATTTGCTGTAAGAAAGACCTCTTTTCTTCCCTCAAGAGGACATTGTCTTTCCCACTGAGGACATTTTCTTCCAGAAGTGCCGCTACTCTGTGAAACACCTCCATTTCCTCCCAAATCTACTCCATGACACGCCTCAGGATGACACTTACTCCCCGATTTGGGGCATTTTCTCCCAGAAATACCACTTCTCTCCCAAAGGGATGGCCTTTTCCCTCTCTAGCATCTGTTTCCTCACCAATACCTGGCATTTTCTCCCAGAAACACCAGCTTTCTCACAGATACATCACCTTCCCCCCCCCCACATCAGACCTCTTCTCCCAGAAATACCAGGACTCTGCTGAATATTTCCCATTTCCTCCGGAACATACAGCATTACACTCCGCAAGAGGACAGTTTCTTTCAGAAATGTGGCATTTTATCACAGATACACCATTTTTATGCCCAGTAGAGCTCCTTTTCTCCCAGAAATAGCACTGCTCTTAGCAAGAGCTCCCATTTTCTAACCAAAATGCTGCTTTACACTCCTCAAGATCACACTTACCCCCATCAAGATGGCAGTGTCACAGAAATACCAGCTTCTGCCCCCAAAATGGGACTTTGGCTCTCCAAAACAAGACATTTTCTCCCAGAAATACCAGGACTCTTAGAAATACCTCACGTTTCATCTCAAGAATACTGCTTTCCACTCCTCAAGATCACACTGACTCCCATCACAATGGCCTTTTCTCCCACATACACCAGCTTTCTCCCAAATACACGACATTTTCTCCCACATACACCCGTTTTCTCCCAAAGATGGGACATATTCTCCCAGAAATGCCAGCTTGTTCTTTAAAAAACGGCCTTTTTTCCCCAAAATACCAGCTTTCTCACAAACACCTGTCATTTTCCAACCAAGTCTGCTACTATCTCCCAGAAACAGCCGGTTTCCGAGAAATACCTGACGTTTGCTCTCCCAAATACTACTTGACACTCCTCCAGAGGACATTGTCTCCCCTATTTACCACGTTGTCTCCCCAAGAGACCACTTGGCACACCAAAAAGACCACCGTTGCTCTCCAGTACAAGATCTTCTTTCCCACCGGTTCCCACTTTTCTCCCCCAGCTATGTCATTTCCTCCCAGAAATGCCACTTTTCCCTTGGAAATTTCACCTTCTCTTCCAACAAGAGGAGATTTGCTCCCAGAAATACCCCTTCTCTTACAACTGCCACACGCTTTCTCCCCAAAAAGCCTCCATGACAATGCCAAATGGGACACTTGCAGCCAAGAAGAGGACACCTTCTCTCAGAAAGACCACTTTTCTCCCCAAGAGAGGAGATTTTCTCCCAATTGGATGACATTTGCTGTAAGAAAGACCTGTTTTCTTCCCTCAAGAGGACATTGTCTTTCCCACTGAGGACATTTTCTCCCAGAAGTGCCGCTACTCTGTGAAACACCTCCATTTCCTCCCAAATCTACTCCATGACACGCCTCAGGATGACACTTACTCCCCGATTTGGGGCATTTTCTCCCAGAAATACCACTTCTCTCCCAAAGGGATGGCCTTTTCCCTCTCTAGCATCTGTTTCCTCACCAATACCTGGCATTTTCTCCCAGAAACACCAGCTTTCTCACAGATACATCACCTTCCCCCCCCCACATCAGACCTCTTCTCCCAGAAATACCAGGACTCTGCTGAATATTTCCCATTTCCTCCGGAACATACAGCATTACACTCCGCAAGTGGACAGTTTCTTTCAGAAATGTGGCATTTTATCACGGATACACCATTTTTATGCCCAGTAGAGCTCCTTTTCTCCCAGAAATAGCACTGCTCTTAGGAAGAGCTCCCATTTTCTAACCAAAATGCTGCTTTACACTCCTCAAGATCACACTTACCCCCATCAAGATGGCAGTGTCACAGAAATACCAGCTTCTGCCCCCAAAATGGGACTTTGGCTCTCCAAAACAAGACATTTTCTCCCAGAAATACCAGGACTCTTAGAAATACCTCACGTTTCATCTCAAGAATACTGCTTTCCACTCCTCAAGATCACACTGACTCCCATCACAATGGCCTTTTCTCCCACATACACCAGCTTTCTCCCAAATACACGACATTTTCTCCCACATACACCCGTTTTCTCCCAAAGATGGGACATATTCTCCCAGAAATGCCAGCTTGTTCTTTAAAAAACGGCCTTTTTTCCCCAAAATACCAGCTTTCTCACAAACACCTGTCATTTTCCAACCAAGTCTGCTACTATCTCCCAGAAACAGCCGGTTTCCGAGAAATACCTGACGTTTGCTCTCCCAAATACTACTTGACACTCCTCCAGAGGACATTGTCTCCCCTATTTACCACGTTGTCTCCCCAAGAGACCACTTGGCACACCAAAAAGACCACCGTTGCTCTCCAGTACAAGATCTTCTTTCCCACCGGTTCCCACTTTTCTCCCCCAGCTATGTCATTTCCTCCCAGAAATGCCACTTTTCCCTTGGAAATTTCACCTTCTCTTCCAAAAAGAGGAGATTTGCTCCCAGAAATACCCCTTCTCTTACAACTGCCACACGCTTTCTCCCCAAAAAGCCTCCATGACAATGCCAAATGGGACACTTGCAGCCAAGAAGAGGACACCTTCTCTCAGAAAGACCACTTTTCTCCCCAAGAGAGGAGATTTTCTCCCAATTGGATGACATTTGCTGTAAGAAAGACCTGTTTTCTTCCCTCAAGAGGACATTGTCTTTCCCACTGAGGACATTTTCTCCCAGAAGTGCCGCTACTCTGTGAAACACCTCCATTTCCTCCCAAATCTACTCCATGACACGCCTCAGGATGACACTTACTCCCCGATTTGGGGCATTTTCTCCCAGAAATACCACTTCTCTCAAAAAGGGGAGAAACCACTTCTCTCCCTTTTCCCTCTCTAGCATCTGTTTCCTCACCAATACCTGGCATTTTCTCCTAGAAACACCAGCTTTCTCACACATACATCACCTTCTCCCCCCCACATCAGATGTTCCCTCCCGGAAATATGGCATTTGATCACTGATATATTCTTTCAAGGTAATACCAGGTTTCATAAAAATACCTCATAATTTCTCCATGAAGTTCGTTAGCAGGATGACACTTTCAGCCTAAATAGGAGATTTTCTCTCAGAAATGCATGCTTCCCCCTCACAGAACGGAATCTTCTACCCACCTTCTACCTAGGAATAAACGGAAAGGCATAAGAATGAGAGAGAAGCGTAGTGCAGAATGCATGGACACAAGGAGAAGACAAGAACCGCTCCTTTGCGATGTGCGCAGAAGAAGCCGCTCGTCCGAGAAAAGCATCCGGCTGAAGTCGCTCTTTCTCGGCATGCGAGAGAGACGAGACCGCTGCTGAAGGCACAAAGCGGCATTCGGGGAGAAAAGCGATTTAACGGCCAGCAACTGCAAACTCTCCGAAGCGGTTAACAGAGAGTGGCGCTGTCCACCCACGAGAGCGAAATTGCGAAATTGCTATGCCGAGAACGTGCGATTTCAGAATACTGCATTTCCTGAAAACAGGGGGTTTTTTCTCCGCAAGAAGGAATCCACATCTCTCGACTTTCTGTAACGTCCTCTCTGAAAGCACAATGTGTGTCGCTCCTGGAACTTCTAGCTGCCTTATTAGAGGGGCTTTTCCCTTCTACTATGTTCGTCACAGAATGCTGAAGTGTAGCATCGGAAAAACAGAGAAAAGCGAAATGTCCCTAGGAAACAACGGAAAGGCATAAGAATGAGAGAGAAGCGTAGTACAGAATGCATGGACACAAGGAGAAGACAAGAACCGCTCCTTTGCGATGTGCGCAGAAGAAGCCGCTCGTCCGAGAAAAGCATCCGGCTGAAGTCGCTCTTTCTCGGCATGCGAGAGAGACGAGACCGCTGCTGAAGGCACAAAGCGGCATTCGGGGAGAAAAGCGATTTAACGGCCAGCAACTGTAAACTCTCCGAAGCGGTTAACTGAGAGTGGCGCTGTCCACCCACGAGAGCGAAATAGCGAAATTGCTATGCCGAGAACGTGCGATTTCAGAATACTGCATTTCCTGAAAACAGGGGGTTTTTTCTCCGCAGGAAAGAATCCACATCTCTCGACTTTCTGTAACGTCCTCTCTGAAAGCACAACGTGTGTCGCTCCTGGAACTTCTAGCTGCCTTATTAGAGGGGCTTTTCCCTTCCACTCTGTTCGTCACAGAATGCTGAAGTGTAGCATCGCAAAAACAGAGAAAAAGGAAATGTCCCTAGGAATAAACGGAAAGGCATAAGAATGAGAGAGAAGCGTTTTGCAGAATGCATGGACACAAGGAGAAGACAAGAACCGCTCCTTTGCGATGTGCGGAGAAGAAGCCGCTCGTCCGAGAAAAGCATCCGGCTGAAGTCGCTCTTTCTCGGCATGCGAGAGAGACGAGACCGCTGCTGAAGGCACAAAGCGGCATTCGGGGAGAAAAGCGATTTAACGGCCAGCAACTGCAAACTCTCCGAAGCGATTAAGAGAGAGTGGCGCTGTCCACCCACGAGAGCGAAATAGCGAAATTGCTATGCGAGAACGTGCGATTTCAGAATACTGCATTTCCTGAAAACAGGGGGTTTTTTCTCCGCAGGAAAGAATCCACATCTCTCGACTTTCTGTAACGTCCTCTCTGAAAGCACAACGTGTGACGCTCACGGAACTTCTAGCTGCCTTATTAGATGGGCTTTTCCCTTCCACTCTGTTCGTCACAGAATGCTGAAGTGTAGCATCGGAAAAACAGAGAAAAACGAAATGTCCCTGGGAATCAAGGGCTAAGAATGAGAGAGAAGCGTAGTGCAGAATGCATGGACACAAGGAGAAGACAGAACCACTCCTTTGGGATGTGCGCAGAAGAAGCCGCTCGTCCGAGAAAAGCATCCGGCTGAAGTCGCCCTTTCTGGGCATCCGACAAGACCGCTGTTGAAGTCTGAAAGTGGTATTCTGGGAGAAAAGCGATTTAACGGGCAGCACCTGCAAACTCTCCGTAGAGATAATGTCATTGGATTGGAGAAATGTGGTATTTCGGGGAGATAATGTCCTAATTTGGGGAGAAGATGCCGTTCTGTGAGGGGGAAGCATGCATTTCTGAGAGAAAATCTCCTATTTAGGGTGAAAGTGTCATCTTGCTAACGAACTTCATGGAGAAATTATGAGGTATTTTTATGAAACCTGGTATTACCTTGAAAGAGTATATCAGTGATCAAATGCCATATTTCTGGGAGGGAACATCTGATGTGGGGGGGAGAAGGTGATGTATGTGTGAGAAAGCTGGTGTTTCTAAGAGAAAATGCCAGGTATTGGTGAGGAAACAGATGCTAGAGAGGGAAAAGGGAGAGAAGTGGTTTCTCCCCTTTGGGAGAGAAGTGGTATTTCTGGGAGAAAATGCCCCAAATCGGGGAGTAAGTGTCATCCTGAGGCGTGTCATGGAGTAGATTTGGGAGGAAATGGAGGTGTTTCACAGAGTAGCGGCACTTCTGGGAGAAAATGTCCTCAGTGGGAAAGACAATGTCCTCTTGAGGGAAGAAAACAGGTCTTTCTTACAGCAAATGTCATCCAATTGGGAGAAAATCTCCTCTCTTGGGGAGAAAAGTGGTCTTTCTGAGAGAAGGTGTCCTCTTCTTGGCTGCAAGTGTCCCATTTGGCATTGTCATGGAGGCTTTTTGGGGAGAAAGCGTGTGGCAGTTGTAAGAGAAGGGGTATTTCTGGGAGCAAATCTCCTCTTGTTGGAAGAGAAGGTGAAATTTCCAAGGGAAAAGTGGCATTTCTGGGAGGAAATGACATAGCTGGGGGAGAAAAGTGGGAACCGGTGGGAAAGAAGATCTTGTACTGGAGAGCAACGGTGGTCTTTTTGGTGTGCCAAGTGGTCTCTTGGGGAGACAACGTGGTAAATAGGGGAGACAATGTCCTCTGGAGGAGTGTCAAGTAGTATTTGGGAGAGCAAACGTCAGGTATTTCTCGGAAACCGGCTGTTTCTGGGAGATAGTAGCAGACTTGGTTGGAAAATGACAGGTGTTTGTGAGAAAGCTGGTATTTTGGGGAAAAAAGGCCGTTTTTTAAAGAATAAGCTGGCATTTCTGGGAGAATATGTCCCATCTTTGGGAGAAAACGGGTGTATGTGGGAGAAAATGTCGTGTATTTGGGAGAAAGCTGGTGTATGTGGGAGAAAAGGCCATTGTGATGGGAGTCAGTGTGATCTTGAGGAGTGGAAAGCAGTATTCTTGAGATGAAACGTGAGGTATTTCTAAGAGTCCTGGTATTTCTGGGAGAAAATGTCTTGTTTTGGAGAGCCAAAGTCCCATTTTGGGGGCAGAAGCTGGTATTTCTGTGACACTGCCATCTTGATGGGGGTAAGTGTGATCTTGAGGAGTGTAAAGCAGCATTTTGGTTAGAAAATGGGAGCTCTTCCTAAGAGCAGTGCTATTTCTGGGAGAAAAGGAGCTCTACTGGGCATAAAAATGGTGTATCCGTGATAAAATGCCACATTTCTGAAAGAAACTGTCCTCTTGCGGAGTGTAATGCTGTATGTTCCGGAGGAAATGGGAAATATTCAGCAGAGTCCTGGTATTTCTGGGAGAAGAGGTCTGATGTGGGGGGGGGAAGGTGATGTATCTGTGAGAAAGCTGGTGTTTCTGGGAGAAAATGCCAGGTATTGGTGAGGAAACAGATGCTAGAGAGGGAAAAGGCCATCCCTTTGGGAGAGAAGTGGTATTTCTGGGAGAAAATGCCCCAAATCGGGGAGTAAGTGTCATCCTGAGGCGTGTCATGGAGTAGATTTGGGAGGAAATGGAGGTGTTTCACAGAGTAGCGGCACTTCTGGGAGAAAATGTCCTCAGTGGGAAAGACAATGTCCTCTTGAGGGAAGAAAACATTTCTTTCTTACAGCAAATGTCATCCAATTGGGAGAAAATCTCCTCTCTTGGGGAGAAAAGTGGTCTTTCTGAGAGAAGGTGTCCTCTTCTTGGCTGCAAGTGTCCCATTTGGCATTGTCATGGAGGCTTTTTGGGGAGAAAGCGTGTGGCAGTTGTAAGAGAAGGGGTATTTCTGGGAGCAAATCTCCTCTTGTTGGAAGAGAAGGTGAAATTTCCAAGGGAAAAGTGGCATTTCTGGGAGGAAATGACATAGCTGGGGGAGAAAAGTGGGAACCGGTGGGAAAGAAGATCTTGTACTGGAGAGCAACGGTGGTCTTTTTGGTGTGCCAAGTGGTCTCTTGGGGAGACAACGTGGTAAATAGGGGAGACAATGTCCTCTGGAGGAGTGTCAAGTAGTATTTGGGAGAGCAAACGTCAGGTATTTCTCGGAAACCGGCTGTTTCTGGGAGATAGTAGCAGACTTGGTTGGAAAATGACAGGTGTTTGTGAGAAAGCTGGTATTTTGGGAAAAAGAGGCCGTTTTTTAAAGAATAAGCTGGCATTTCTGGGAGAATATGTCCCATCTTTGGGAGAAAACGGGTGTATGTGGGAGAAAATGTCGTGTATTTGGGAGAAAGCTGGTGTATGTGGGAGAAAAGGCCATTGTGATGGGAGTCAGTGTGATCTTGAGGAGTGGAAAGCAGTATTCTTGAGATGAAACGTGAGGTATTTCTAAGAGTCCTGGTATTTCTGGGAGAAAATGTCTTGTTTTGGAGAGCCAAAGTCCCATTTTGGGGGCAGAAGCTGGTATTTCTGTGACACTGCCATCTTGATGGGGGTAAGTGTGATCTTGAGGAGTGTAAAGCAGCATTTTGGTTAGAAAATGGGAGCTCTTCCTAAGAGCAGTGCTATTTCTGGGAGAAAAGGAGCTCTACTGGGCATAAAAATGGTGTATCCGTGATAAAATGCCACATTTCTGAAAGAAACTGTCCTCTTGCGGAGTGTAATGCTGTATGTTCCGGAGGAAATGGGAAATATTCAGCAGAGTCCTGGTATTTCTGGGAGAAGAGGTCTGATGTGGGGGGGGGGAAGGTGATGTATCTGTGAGAAAGCTGGTGTTTCTGGGAGAAAATGCCAGGTATTGGTGAGGAAACAGATGCTAGAGAGGGAAAAGGCCATCCCTTTGGGAGAGAAGTGGTATTTCTGGGAGAAAATGCCCCAAATCGGGGAGTAAGTGTCATCCTGAGGCGTGTCATGGAGTAGATTTGGGAGGAAATGGAGGTGTTTCACAGAGTAGCGGCACTTCTGGGAGAAAATGTCCTCAGTGGGAAAGACAATGTCCTCTTGAGGGAAGAAAACATTTCTTTCTTACAGCAAATGTCATCCAATTGGGAGAAAATCTCCTCTCTTGGGGAGAAAAGTGGTCTTTCTGAGAGAAGGTGTCCTCTTCTTGGCTGCAAGTGTCCCATTTGGCATTGTCATGGAGGCTTTTTGGGGAGAAAGCGTGTGGCAGTTGTAAGAGAAGGGGTATTTCTGGGAGCAAATCTCCTCTTGTTGGAAGAGAAGGTGAAATTTCCAAGGGAAAAGTGGCATTTCTGGGAGGAAATGACATAGCTGGGGGAGAAAAGTGGGAACCGGTGGGAAAGAAGATCTTGTACTGGAGAGCAACGGTGGTCTTTTTGGTGTGCCAAGTGGTCTCTTGGGGAGACAACGTGGTAAATAGGGGAGACAATGTCCTCTGGAGGAGTGTCAAGTAGTATTTGGGAGAGCAAACGTCAGGTATTTCTCGGAAACCGGCTGTTTCTGGGAGATAGTAGCAGACTTGGTTGGAAAATGACAGGTGTTTGTGAGAAAGCTGGTATTTTGGGAAAAAGAGGCCGTTTTTTAAAGAATAAGCTGGCATTTCTGGGAGAATATGTCCCATCTTTGGGAGAAAACGGGTGTATGTGGGAGAAAATGTCGTGTATTTGGGAGAAAGCTGGTGTATGTGGGAGAAAAGGCCATTGTGATGGGAGTCAGTGTGATCTTGAGGAGTGGAAAGCAGTATTCTTGAGATGAAACGTGAGGTATTTCTAAGAGTCCTGGTATTTCTGGGAGAAAATGTCTTGTTTTGGAGAGCCAAAGTCCCATTTTGGGGGCAGAAGCTGGTATTTCTGTGACACTGCCATCTTGATGGGGGTAAGTGTGATCTTGAGGAGTGTAAAGCAGCATTTTGGTTAGAAAATGGGAGCTCTTCCTAAGAGCAGTGCTATTTCTGGGAGAAAAGGAGCTCTACTGGGCATAAAAATGGTGTATCCGTGATAAAATGCCACATTTCTGAAAGAAACTGTCCTCTTGCGGAGTGTAATGCTGTATGTTCCGGAGGAAATGGGAAATATTCAGCAGAGTCCTGGTATTTCTGGGAGAAGAGGTCTGATGTGGGGGGGGGGAAGGTGATGTATCTGTGAGAAAGCTGGTGTTTCTGGGAGAAAATGCCAGGTATTGGTGAGGAAACAGATGCTAGAGAGGGAAAAGGCCATCCCTTTGGGAGAGAAGTGGTATTTCTGGGAGAAAATGCCCCAAATCGGGGAGTAAGTGTCATCCTGAGGCGTGTCATGGAGTAGATTTGGGAGGAAATGGAGGTGTTTCACAGAGTAGCGGCACTTCTGGGAGAAAATGTCCTCAGTGGGAAAGACAATGTCCTCTTGAGGGAAGAAAACATTTCTTTCTTACAGCAAATGTCATCCAATTGGGAGAAAATCTCCTCTCTTGGGGAGAAAAGTGGTCTTTCTGAGAGAAGGTGTCCTCTTCTTGGCTGCAAGTGTCCCATTTGGCATTGTCATGGAGGCTTTTTGGGGAGAAAGCGTGTGGCAGTTGTAAGAGAAGGGGTATTTCTGGGAGCAAATCTCCTCTTGTTGGAAGAGAAGGTGAAATTTCCAAGGGAAAAGTGGCATTTCTGGGAGGAAATGACATAGCTGGGGGAGAAAAGTGGGAACCGGTGGGAAAGAAGATCTTGTACTGGAGAGCAACGGTGGTCTTTTTGGTGTGCCAAGTGGTCTCTTGGGGAGACAACGTGGTAAATAGGGGAGACAATGTCCTCTGGAGGAGTGTCAAGTAGTATTTGGGAGAGCAAACGTCAGGTATTTCTCGGAAACCGGCTGTTTCTGGGAGATAGTAGCAGACTTGGTTGGAAAATGACAGGTGTTTGTGAGAAAGCTGGTATTTTGGGAAAAAGAGGCCGTTTTTTAAAGAATAAGCTGGCATTTCTGGGAGAATATGTCCCATCTTTGGGAGAAAACGGGTGTATGTGGGAGAAAATGTCGTGTATTTGGGAGAAAGCTGGTGTATGTGGGAGAAAAGGCCATTGTGATGGGAGTCAGTGTGATCTTGAGGAGTGGAAAGCAGTATTCTTGAGATGAAACGTGAGGTATTTCTAAGAGTCCTGGTATTTCTGGGAGAAAATGTCTTGTTTTGGAGAGCCAAAGTCCCATTTTGGGGGCAGAAGCTGGTATTTCTGTGACACTGCCATCTTGATGGGGGTAAGTGTGATCTTGAGGAGTGTAAAGCAGCATTTTGGTTAGAAAATGGGAGCTCTTCCTAAGAGCAGTGCTATTTCTGGGAGAAAAGGAGCTCTACTGGGCATAAAAATGGTGTATCCGTGATAAAATGCCACATTTCTGAAAGAAACTGTCCTCTTGCGGAGTGTAATGCTGTATGTTCCGGAGGAAATGGGAAATATTCAGCAGAGTCCTGGTATTTCTGGGAGAAGAGGTCTGATGTGGGGGGGGGGAAGGTGATGTATCTGTGAGAAAGCTGGTGTTTCTGGGAGAAAATGCCAGGTATTGGTGAGGAAACAGATGCTAGAGAGGGAAAAGGCCATCCCTTTGGGAGAGAAGTGGTATTTCTGGGAGAAAATGCCCCAAATCGGGGAGTAAGTGTCATCCTGAGGCGTGTCATGGAGTAGATTTGGGAGGAAATGGAGGTGTTTCACAGAGTAGCGGCACTTCTGGGAGAAAATGTCCTCAGTGGGAAAGACAATGTCCTCTTGAGGGAAGAAAACATTTCTTTCTTACAGCAAATGTCATCCAATTGGGAGAAAATCTCCTCTCTTGGGGAGAAAAGTGGTCTTTCTGAGAGAAGGTGTCCTCTTCTTGGCTGCAAGTGTCCCATTTGGCATTGTCATGGAGGCTTTTTGGGGAGAAAGCGTGTGGCAGTTGTAAGAGAAGGGGTATTTCTGGGAGCAAATCTCCTCTTTTTGGAAGAGAAGGTGAAATTTCCAAGGGAAAAGTGGCATTTCTGGGAGGAAATGACATAGCTGGGGGAGAAAAGTGGGAACCGGTGGGAAAGAAGATCTTGTACTGGAGAGCAACGGTGGTCTTTTTGGTGTGCCAAGTGGTCTCTTGGGGAGACAACGTGGTAAATAGGGGAGACAATGTCCTCTGGAGGAGTGTCAAGTAGTATTTGGGAGAGCAAACGTCAGGTATTTCTCGGAAACCGGCTGTTTCTGGGAGATAGTAGCAGACTTGGTTGGAAAATGACAGGTGTTTGTGAGAAAGCTGGTATTTTGGGAACAAGAGGCCGTTTTTTAAAGAATAAGCTGGCATTTCTGGGAGAATATGTCCCATCTTTGGGAGAAAACGGGTGTATGTGGGAGAAAATGTCGTGTATTTGGGAGAAAGCTGGTGTATGTGGGAGAAAAGGCCATTGTGATGGGAGTCAGTGTGATCTTGAGGAGTGGAAAGCAGTATTCTTGAGATGAAACGTGAGGTATTTCTAAGAGTCCTGGTATTTCTGGGAGAAAATGTCTTGTTTTGGAGAGCCAAAGTCCCATTTTGGGGGCAGAAGCTGGTATTTCTGTGACACTGCCATCTTGATGGGGGTAAGTGTGATCTTGAGGAGTGTAAAGCAGCATTTTGGTTAGAAAATGGGAGCTCTTCCTAAGAGCAGTGCTATTTCTGGGAGAAAAGGAGCTCTACTGGGCATAAAAATGGTGTATCCGTGATAAAATGCCACATTTCTGAAAGAAACTGTCCTCTTGCGGAGTGTAATGCTGTATGTTCCGGAGGAAATGGGAAATATTCAGCAGAGTCCTGGTATTTCTGGGAGAAGAGGTCTGATGTGGGGGGGGGAAGGTGATGTATCTGTGAGAAAGCTGGTGTTTCTGGGAGAAAATGCCAGGTATTGGTGAGGAAACAGATGCTAGAGAGGGAAAAGGCCATCCCTTTGGGAGAGAAGTGGTATTTCTGGGAGAAAATGCCCCAAATCGGGGAGTAAGTGTCATCCTGAGGCGTGTCATGAAGTAGATTTGGGAGGAAATGGAGGTGTTTCACAGAGTAGCGGCACTTCTGGGAGAAAATGTCCTCAGTGGGAAAGACAATGTCCTCTTGAGGGAAGAAAACAGGTCTTTCTTACAGCAAATGTCATCCAATTGGGAGAAAATCTCCTCTCTTGGGGAGAAAAGTGGTCTTTCTGAGAGAAGGTGTCCTCTTCTTGGCTGCAAGTGTCCCATTTGGCATTGTCATGGAGGCTTTTTGGGGAGAAAGCGTGTGGCAGTTGTAAGAGAAGGGGTATTTCTGGGAGCAAATCTCCTCTTTTTGGAAGAGAAGGTGAAATTTCCAAGGGAAAAGTGGCATTTCTGGGAGGAAATGACATAGCTGGGGGAGAAAAGTGGGAACCGGTGGGAAAGAAGATCTTGTACTGGAGAGCAACGGTGGTCTTTTTGGTGTGCCAAGTGGTCTCTTGGGGAGACAACGTGGTAAATAGGGGAGACAATGTCCTCTGGAGGAGTGTCAAGTAGTATTTGGGAGAGCAAACGTCAGGTATTTCTCGGAAACCGGCTGTTTCTGGGAGATAGTAGCAGACTTGGTTGGAAAATGACAGGTGTTTGTGAGAAAGCTGGTATTTTGGGAACAAGAGGCCGTTTTTTAAAGAATAAGCTGGCATTTCTGGGAGAATATGTCCCATCTTTGGGAGAAAACGGGTGTATGTGGGAGAAAATGTCGTGTATTTGGGAGAAAGCTGGTGTATGTGGGAGAAAAGGCCATTGTGATGGGAGTCAGTGTGATCTTGAGGAGTGGAAAGCAGTATTCTTGAGATGAAACGTGAGGTATTTCTAAGAGTCCTGGTATTTCTGGGAGAAAATGTCTTGTTTTGGAGAGCCAAAGTCCCATTTTGGGGGCAGAAGCTGGTATTTCTGTGACACTGCCATCTTGATGGGGGTAAGTGTGATCTTGAGGAGTGTAAAGCAGCATTTTGGTTAGAAAATGGGAGCTCTTCCTAAGAGCAGTGCTATTTCTGGGAGAAAAGGAGCTCTACTGGGCATAAAAATGGTGTATCCGTGATAAAATGCCACATTTCTGAAAGAAACTGTCCTCTTGCGGAGTGTAATGCTGTATGTTCCGGAGGAAATGGGAAATATTCAGCAGAGTCCTGGTATTTCTGGGAGAAGAGGTCTGATGTGGGGGGGGGGAAGGTGATGTATCTGTGAGAAAGCTGGTGTTTCTGGGAGAAAATGCCAGGTATTGGTGAGGAAACAGATGCTAGAGAGGGAAAAGGCCATCCCTTTGGGAGAGAAGTGGTATTTCTGGGAGAAAATGCCCCAAATCGGGGAGTAAGTGTCATCCTGAGGCGTGTCATGGAGTAGATTTGGGAGGAAATGGAGGTGTTTCACAGAGTAGCGGCACTTCTGGGAGAAAATGTCCTCAGTGGGAAAGACAATGTCCTCTTGAGGGAAGAAAACATTTCTTTCTTACAGCAAATGTCATCCAATTGGGAGAAAATCTCCTCTCTTGGGGAGAAAAGTGGTCTTTCTGAGAGAAGGTGTCCTCTTCTTGGCTGCAAGTGTCCCATTTGGCATTGTCATGGAGGCTTTTTGGGGAGAAAGCGTGTGGCAGTTGTAAGAGAAGGGGTATTTCTGGGAGCAAATCTCCTCTTGTTGGAAGAGAAGGTGAAATTTCCAAGGGAAAAGTGGCATTTCTGGGAGGAAATGACATAGCTGGGGGAGAAAAGTGGGAACCGGTGGGAAAGAAGATCTTGTACTGGAGAGCAACGGTGGTCTTTTTGGTGTGCCAAGTGGTCTCTTGGGGAGACAACGTGGTAAATAGGGGAGACAATGTCCTCTGGAGGAGTGTCAAGTAGTATTTGGGAGAGCAAACGTCAGGTATTTCTCGGAAACCGGCTGTTTCTGGGAGATAGTAGCAGACTTGGTTGGAAAATGACAGGTGTTTGTGAGAAAGCTGGTATTTTGGGAACAAGAGGCCGTTTTTTAAAGAATAAGCTGGCATTTCTGGGAGAATATGTCCCATCTTTGGGAGAAAACGGGTGTATGTGGGAGAAAATGTCGTGTATTTGGGAGAAAGCTGGTGTATGTGGGAGAAAAGGCCATTGTGATGGGAGTCAGTGTGATCTTGAGGAGTGGAAAGCAGTATTCTTGAGATGAAACGTGAGGTATTTCTAAGAGTCCTGGTATTTCTGGGAGAAAATGTCTTGTTTTGGAGAGCCAAAGTCCCATTTTGGGGGCAGAAGCTGGTATTTCTGTGACACTGCCATCTTGATGGGGGTAAGTGTGATCTTGAGGAGTGTAAAGCAGCATTTTGGTTAGAAAATGGGAGCTCTTCCTAAGAGCAGTGCTATTTCTGGGAGAAAAGGAGCTCTACTGGGCATAAAAATGGTGTATCCGTGATAAAATGCCACATTTCTGAAAGAAACTGTCCTCTTGCGGAGTGTAATGCTGTATGTTCCGGAGGAAATGGGAAATATTCAGCAGAGTCCTGGTATTTCTGGGAGAAGAGGTCTGATGTGGGGGGGGGGAAGGTGATGTATCTGTGAGAAAGCTGGTGTTTCTGGGAGAAAATGCCAGGTATTGGTGAGGAAACAGATGCTAGAGAGGGAAAAGGCCATCCCTTTGGGAGAGAAGTGGTATTTCTGGGAGAAAATGCCCCAAATCGGGGAGTAAGTGTCATCCTGAGGCGTGTCATGGAGTAGATTTGGGAGGAAATGGAGGTGTTTCACAGAGTAGCGGCACTTCTGGGAGAAAATGTCCTCAGTGGGAAAGACAATGTCCTCTTGAGGGAAGAAAACATTTCTTTCTTACAGCAAATGTCATCCAATTGGGAGAAAATCTCCTCTCTTGGGGAGAAAAGTGGTCTTTCTGAGAGAAGGTGTCCTCTTCTTGGCTGCAAGTGTCCCATTTGGCATTGTCATGGAGGCTTTTTGGGGAGAAAGCGTGTGGCAGTTGTAAGAGAAGGGGTATTTCTGGGAGCAAATCTCCTCTTGTTGGAAGAGAAGGTGAAATTTCCAAGGGAAAAGTGGCATTTCTGGGAGGAAATGACATAGCTGGGGGAGAAAAGTGGGAACCGGTGGGAAAGAAGATCTTGTACTGGAGAGCAACGGTGGTCTTTTTGGTGTGCCAAGTGGTCTCTTGGGGAGACAACGTGGTAAATAGGGGAGACAATGTCCTCTGGAGGAGTGTCAAGTAGTATTTGGGAGAGCAAACGTCAGGTATTTCTCGGAAACCGGCTGTTTCTGGGAGATAGTAGCAGACTTGGTTGGAAAATGACAGGTGTTTGTGAGAAAGCTGGTATTTTGGGAAAAAAAGGCCGTTTTTTAAAGAATAAGCTGGCATTTCTGGGAGAATATGTCCCATCTTTGGGAGAAAACGGGTGTATGTGGGAGAAAATGTCGTGTATTTGGGAGAAAGCTGGTGTATGTGGGAGAAAAGGCCATTGTGATGGGAGTCAGTGTGATCTTGAGGAGTGGAAAGCAGTATTCTTGAGATGAAACGTGAGGTATTTCTAAGAGTCCTGGTATTTCTGGGAGAAAATGTCTTGTTTTGGAGAGCCAAAGTCCCATTTTGGGGGCAGAAGCTGGTATTTCTGTGACACTGCCATCTTGATGGGGGTAAGTGTGATCTTGAGGAGTGTAAAGCAGCATTTTGGTTAGAAAATGGGAGCTCTTCCTAAGAGCAGTGCTATTTCTGGGAGAAAAGGAGCTCTACTGGGCATAAAAATGGTGTATCCGTGATAAAATGCCACATTTCTGAAAGAAACTGTCCTCTTGCGGAGTGTAATGCTGTATGTTCCGGAGGAAATGGGAAATATTCAGCAGAGTCCTGGTATTTCTGGGAGAAGAGGTCTGATGTGGGGGGGGGGAAGGTGATGTATCTGTGAGAAAGCTGGTGTTTCTGGGAGAAAATGCCAGGTATTGGTGAGGAAACAGATGCTAGAGAGGGAAAAGGCCATCCCTTTGGGAGAGAAGTGGTATTTCTGGGAGAAAATGCCCCAAATCGGGGAGTAAGTGTCATCCTGAGGCGTGTCATGGAGTAGATTTGGGAGGAAATGGAGGTGTTTCACAGAGTAGCGGCACTTCTGGGAGAAAATGTCCTCAGTGGGAAAGACAATGTCCTCTTGAGGGAAGAAAACATTTCTTTCTTACAGCAAATGTCATCCAATTGGGAGAAAATCTCCTCTCTTGGGGAGAAAAGTGGTCTTTCTGAGAGAAGGTGTCCTCTTCTTGGCTGCAAGTGTCCCATTTGGCATTGTCATGGAGGCTTTTTGGGGAGAAAGCGTGTGGCAGTTGTAAGAGAAGGGGTATTTCTGGGAGCAAATCTCCTCTTGTTGGAAGAGAAGGTGAAATTTCCAAGGGAAAAGTGGCATTTCTGGGAGGAAATGACATAGCTGGGGGAGAAAAGTGGGAACCGGTGGGAAAGAAGATCTTGTACTGGAGAGCAACGGTGGTCTTTTTGGTGTGCCAAGTGGTCTCTTGGGGAGACAACGTGGTAAATAGGGGAGACAATGTCCTCTGGAGGAGTGTCAAGTAGTATTTGGGAGAGCAAACGTCAGGTATTTCTCGGAAACCGGCTGTTTCTGGGAGATAGTAGCAGACTTGGTTGGAAAATGACAGGTGTTTGTGAGAAAGCTGGTATTTTGGGAAAAAGAGGCCGTTTTTTAAAGAATAAGCTGGCATTTCTGGGAGAATATGTCCCATCTTTGGGAGAAAACGGGTGTATGTGGGAGAAAATGTCGTGTATTTGGGAGAAAGCTGGTGTATGTGGGAGAAAAGGCCATTGTGATGGGAGTCAGTGTGATCTTGAGGAGTGGAAAGCAGTATTCTTGAGATGAAACGTGAGGTATTTCTAAGAGTCCTGGTATTTCTGGGAGAAAATGTCTTGTTTTGGAGAGCCAAAGTCCCATTTTGGGGGCAGAAGCTGGTATTTCTGTGACACTGCCATCTTGATGGGGGTAAGTGTGATCTTGAGGAGTGTAAAGCAGCATTTTGGTTAGAAAATGGGAGCTCTTCCTAAGAGCAGTGCTATTTCTGGGAGAAAAGGAGCTCTACTGGGCATAAAAATGGTGTATCCGTGATAAAATGCCACATTTCTGAAAGAAACTGTCCTCTTGCGGAGTGTAATGCTGTATGTTCCGGAGGAAATGGGAAATATTCAGCAGAGTCCTGGTATTTCTGGGAGAAGAGGTCTGATGTGGGGGGGGGGAAGGTGATGTATCTGTGAGAAAGCTGGTGTTTCTGGGAGAAAATGCCAGGTATTGGTGAGGAAACAGATGCTAGAGAGGGAAAAGGCCATCCCTTTGGGAGAGAAGTGGTATTTCTGGGAGAAAATGCCCCAAATCGGGGAGTAAGTGTCATCCTGAGGCGTGTCATGGAGTAGATTTGGGAGGAAATGGAGGTGTTTCACAGAGTAGCGGCACTTCTGGGAGAAAATGTCCTCAGTGGGAAAGACAATGTCCTCTTGAGGGAAGAAAACATTTCTTTCTTACAGCAAATGTCATCCAATTGGGAGAAAATCTCCTCTCTTGGGGAGAAAAGTGGTCTTTCTGTGAGAAGGTGTCCTCTTCTTGGCTGCAAGTGTCCCATTTGGCATTGTCATGGAGGCTTTTTGGGGAGAAAGCGTGTGGCAGTTGTAAGAGAAGGGGTATTTCTGGGAGCAAATCTCCTCTTGTTGGAAGAGAAGGTGAAATTTCCAAGGGAAAAGTGGCATTTCTGGGAGGAAATGACATAGCTGGGGGAGAAAAGTGGGAACCGGTGGGAAAGAAGATCTTGTACTGGAGAGCAACGGTGGTCTTTTTGGTGTGCCAAGTGGTCTCTTGGGGAGACAACGTGGTAAATAGGGGAGACAATGTCCTCTGGAGGAGTGTCAAGTAGTATTTGGGAGAGCAAACGTCAGGTATTTCTCGGAAACCGGCTGTTTCTGGGAGATAGTAGCAGACTTGGTTGGAAAATGACAGGTGTTTGTGAGAAAGCTGGTATTTTGGGAAAAAGAGGCCGTTTTTTAAAGAATAAGCTGGCATTTCTGGGAGAATATGTCCCATCTTTGGGAGAAAACGGGTGTATGTGGGAGAAAATGTCGTGTATTTGGGAGAAAGCTGGTGTATGTGGGAGAAAAGGCCATTGTGATGGGAGTCAGTGTGATCTTGAGGAGTGGAAAGCAGTATTCTTGAGATGAAACGTGAGGTATTTCTAAGAGTCCTGGTATTTCTGGGAGAAAATGTCTTGTTTTGGAGAGCCAAAGTCCCATTTTGGGGGCAGAAGCTGGTATTTCTGTGACACTGCCATCTTGATGGGGGTAAGTGTGATCTTGAGGAGTGTAAAGCAGCATTTTGGTTAGAAAATGGGAGCTCTTGCTAAGAGCAGTGCTATTTCTGGGAGAAAAGGAGCTCTACTGGGCATAAAAATGGTGTATCTGTGATAAAATGCCACATTTCTGAAAGAAACTGTCCTCTTGCGGAGTGTAATGCTGTATGTTCCGGAGGAAATGGGAAATATTCAGCAGAGTCCTGGTATTTCTGGGAGAAGAGGTCTGATGTGGGGGGGGGGAAGGTGATGTATCTGTGAGAAAGCTGGTGTTTCTGGGAGAAAATGCCAGGTATTGGTGAGGAAACAGATGCTAGAGAGGGAAAAGGCCATCCCTTTGGGAGAGAAGTGGTATTTCTGGGAGAAAATGCCCCAAATCGGGGAGTAAGTGTCATCCTGAGGCGTGTCATGGAGTAGATTTGGGAGGAAATGGAGGTGTTTCACAGAGTAGCGGCACTTCTGGGAGAAAATGTCCTCAGTGGGAAAGACAATGTCCTCTTGAGGGAAGAAAACAGGTCTTTCTTACAGCAAATGTCATCCAATTGGGAGAAAATCTCCTCTCTTGGGGAGAAAAGTGGTCTTTCTGAGAGAAGGTGTCCTCTTCTTGGCTGCAAGTGTCCCATTTGGCATTGTCATGGAGGCTTTTTGGGGAGAAAGCGTGTGGCAGTTGTAAGAGAAGGGGTATTTCTGGGAGCAAATCTCCTCTTGTTGGAAGAGAAGGTGAAATTTCCAAGGGAAAAGTGGCATTTCTGGGAGGAAATGACATAGCTGGGGGAGAAAAGTGGGAACCGGTGGGAAAGAAGATCTTGTACTGGAGAGCAACGGTGGTCTTTTTGGTGTGCCAAGTGGTCTCTTGGGGAGACAACGTGGTAAATAGGGGAGACAATGTCCTCTGGAGGAGTGTCAAGTAGTATTTGGGAGAGCAAACGTCAGGTATTTCTCGGAAACCGGCTGTTTCTGGGAGATAGTAGCAGACTTGGTTGGAAAATGACAGGTGTTTGTGAGAAAGCTGGTATTTTGGGAAAAAGAGGCCGTTTTTTAAAGAATAAGCTGGCATTTCTGGGAGAATATGTCCCATCTTTGGGAGAAAACGGGTGTATGTGGGAGAAAATGTCGTGTATTTGGGAGAAAGCTGGTGTATGTGGGAGAAAAGGCCATTGTGATGGGAGTCAGTGTGATCTTGAGGAGTGGAAAGCAGTATTCTTGAGATGAAACGTGAGGTATTTCTAAGAGTCCTGGTATTTCTGGGAGAAAATGTCTTGTTTTGGAGAGCCAAAGTCCCATTTTGGGGGCAGAAGCTGGTATTTCTGTGACACTGCCATCTTGATGGGGGTAAGTGTGATCTTGAGGAGTGTAAAGCAGCATTTTGGTTAGAAAATGGGAGCTCTTCCTAAGAGCAGTGCTATTTCTGGGAGAAAAGGAGCTCTACTGGGCATAAAAATGGTGTATCCGTGATAAAATGCCACATTTCTGAAAGAAACTGTCCTCTTGCGGAGTGTAATGCTGTATGTTCCGGAGGAAATGGGAAATATTCAGCAGAGTCCTGGTATTTCTGGGAGAAGAGGTCTGATGTGGGGGGGGGGAAGGTGATGTATCTGTGAGAAAGCTGGTGTTTCTGGGAGAAAATGCCAGGTATTGGTGAGGAAACAGATGCTAGAGAGGGAAAAGGCCATCCCTTTGGGAGAGAAGTGGTATTTCTGGGAGAAAATGCCCCAAATCGGGGAGTAAGTGTCATCCTGAGGCGTGTCATGGAGTAGATTTGGGAGGAAATGGAGGTGTTTCACAGAGTAGCGGCACTTCTGGGAGAAAATGTCCTCAGTGGGAAAGACAATGTCCTCTTGAGGGAAGAAAACAGGTCTTTCTTACAGCAAATGTCATCCAATTGGGAGAAAATCTCCTCTCTTGGGGAGAAAAGTGGTCTTTCTGAGAGAAGGTGTCCTCTTCTTGGCTGCAAGTGTCCCATTTGGCATTGTCATGGAGGCTTTTTGGGGAGAAAGCGTGTGGCAGTTGTAAGAGAAGGGGTATTTCTGGGAGCAAATCTCCTCTTGTTGGAAGAGAAGGTGAAATTTCCAAGGGAAAAGTGGCATTTCTGGGAGGAAATGACATAGCTGGGGGAGAAAAGTGGGAACCGGTGGGAAAGAAGATCTTGTACTGGAGAGCAACGGTGGTCTTTTTGGTGTGCCAAGTGGTCTCTTGGGGAGACAACGTGGTAAATAGGGGAGACAATGTCCTCTGGAGGAGTGTCAAGTAGTATTTGGGAGAGCAAACGTCAGGTATTTCTCGGAAACCGGCTGTTTCTGGGAGATAGTAGCAGACTTGGTTGGAAAATGACAGGTGTTTGTGAGAAAGCTGGTATTTTGGGAAAAAGAGGCCGTTTTTTAAAGAATAAGCTGGCATTTCTGGGAGAATATGTCCCATCTTTGGGAGAAAACGGGTGTATGTGGGAGAAAATGTCGTGTATTTGGGAGAAAGCTGGTGTATGTGGGAGAAAAGGCCATTGTGATGGGAGTCAGTGTGATCTTGAGGAGTGGAAAGCAGTATTCTTGAGATGAAACGTGAGGTATTTCTAAGAGTCCTGGTATTTCTGGGAGAAAATGTCTTGTTTTGGAGAGCCAAAGTCCCATTTTGGGGGCAGAAGCTGGTATTTCTGTGACACTGCCATCTTGATGGGGGTAAGTGTGATCTTGAGGAGTGTAAAGCAGCATTTTGGTTAGAAAATGGGAGCTCTTCCTAAGAGCAGTGCTATTTCTGGGAGAAAAGGAGCTCTACTGGGCATAAAAATGGTGTATCTGTGATAAAATGCCACATTTCTGAAAGAAACTGTCCTCTTGCGGAGTGTAATGCTGTATGTTCCGGAGGAAATGGGAAATATTCAGCAGAGTCCTGGTATTTCTGGGAGAAGAGGTCTGATGTGGGGGGGGGGAAGGTGATGTATCTGTGAGAAAGCTGGTGTTTCTGGGAGAAAATGCCAGGTATTGGTGAGGAAACAGATGCTAGAGAGGGAAAAGGCCATCCCTTTGGGAGAGAAGTGGTATTTCTGGGAGAAAATGCCCCAAATCGGGGAGTAAGTGTCATCCTGAGGCGTGTCATGGAGTAGATTTGGGAGGAAATGGAGGTGTTTCACAGAGTAGCGGCACTTCTGGGAGAAAATGTCCTCAGTGGGAAAGACAATGTCCTCTTGAGGGAAGAAAACAGGTCTTTCTTACAGCAAATGTCATCCAATTGGGAGAAAATCTCCTCTCTTGGGGAGAAAAGTGGTCTTTCTGAGAGAAGGTGTCCTCTTCTTGGCTGCAAGTGTCCCATTTGGCATTGTCATGGAGGCTTTTTGGGGAGAAAGCGTGTGGCAGTTGTAAGAGAAGGGGTATTTCTGGGAGCAAATCTCCTCTTTTTGGAAGAGAAGGTGAAATTTCCAAGGGAAAAGTGGCATTTCTGGGAGGAAATGACATAGCTGGGGGAGAAAAGTGGGAACCGGTGGGAAAGAAGATCTTGTACTGGAGAGCAACGGTGGTCTTTTTGGTGTGCCAAGTGGTCTCTTGGGGAGACAACGTGGTAAATAGGGGAGACAATGTCCTCTGGAGGAGTGTCAAGTAGTATTTGGGAGAGCAAACGTCAGGTATTTCTCGGAAACCGGCTGTTTCTGGGAGATAGTAGCAGACTTGGTTGGAAAATGACAGGTGTTTGTGAGAAAGCTGGTATTTTGGGAAAAAGAGGCCGTTTTTTAAAGAATAAGCTGGCATTTCTGGGAGAATATGTCCCATCTTTGGGAGAAAACGGGTGTATGTGGGAGAAAATGTCGTGTATTTGGGAGAAAGCTGGTGTATGTGGGAGAAAAGGCCATTGTGATGGGAGTCAGTGTGATCTTGAGGAGTGGAAAGCAGTATTCTTGAGATGAAACGTGAGGTATTTCTAAGAGTCCTGGTATTTCTGGGAGAAAATGTCTTGTTTTGGAGAGCCAAAGTCCCATTTTGGGGGCAGAAGCTGGTATTTCTGTGACACTGCCATCTTGATGGGGGTAAGTGTGATCTTGAGGAGTGTAAAGCAGCATTTTGGTTAGAAAATGGGAGCTCTTCCTAAGAGCAGTGCTATTTCTGGGAGAAAAGGAGCTCTACTGGGCATAAAAATGGTGTATCTGTGATAAAATGCCACATTTCTGAAAGAAACTGTCCTCTTGCGGAGTGTAATGCTGTATGTTCCGGAGGAAATGGGAAATATTCAGCAGAGTCCTGGTATTTCTGGGAGAAGAGGTCTGATGTGGGGGGGGGAAGGTGATGTATCTGTGAGAAAGCTGGTGTTTCTGGGAGAAAATGCCAGGTATTGGTGAGGAAACAGATGCTAGAGAGGGAAAAGGCCATCCCTTTGGGAGAGAAGTGGTATTTCTGGGAGAAAATGCCCCAAATCGGGGAGTAAGTGTCATCCTGAGGCGTGTCATGGAGTAGATTTGGGAGGAAATGGAGGTGTTTCACAGAGTAGCGGCACTTCTGGGAGAAAATGTCCTCAGTGGGAAAGACAATGTCCTCTTGAGGGAAGAAAACAGGTCTTTCTTACAGCAAATGTCATCCAATTGGGAGAAAATCTCCTCTCTTGGGGAGAAAAGTGGTCTTTCTGAGAGAAGGTGTCCTCTTCTTGGCTGCAAGTGTCCCATTTGGCATTGTCATGGAGGCTTTTTGGGGAGAAAGCGTGTGGCAGTTGTAAGAGAAGGGGTATTTCTGGGAGCAAATCTCCTCTTTTTGGAAGAGAAGGTGAAATTTCCAAGGGAAAAGTGGCATTTCTGGGAGGAAATGACATAGCTGGGGGAGAAAAGTGGGAACCGGTGGGAAAGAAGATCTTGTACTGGAGAGCAACGGTGGTCTTTTTGGTGTGCCAAGTGGTCTCTTGGGGAGACAACGTGGTAAATAGGGGAGACAGTGTCCTCTGGAGGAGTGTCAAGTAGTATTTGGGAGAGCAAACGTCAGGTATTTCTCGGAAACCGGCTGTTTCTGGGAGATAGTAGCAGACTTGGTTGGAAAATGACAGGTGTTTGTGAGAAAGCTGGTATTTTGGGAACAAGAGGCCGTTTTTTAAAGAATAAGCTGGCATTTCTGGGAGAATATGTCCCATCTTTGGGAGAAAACGGGTGTATGTGGGAGAAAATGTCGTGTATTTGGGAGAAAGCTGGTGTATGTGGGAGAAAAGGCCATTGTGATGGGAGTCAGTGTGATCTTGAGGAGTGGAAAGCAGTATTCTTGAGATGAAACGTGAGGTATTTCTAAGAGTCCTGGTATTTCTGGGAGAAAATGTCTTGTTTTGGAGAGCCAAAGTCCCATTTTGGGGGCAGAAGCTGGTATTTCTGTGACACTGCCATCTTGATGGGGGTAAGTGTGATCTTGAGGAGTGTAAAGCAGCATTTTGGTTAGAAAATGGGAGCTCTTCCTAAGAGCAGTGCTATTTCTGGGAGAAAAGGAGCTCTACTGGGCATAAAAATGGTGTATCCGTGATAAAATGCCACATTTCTGAAAGAAACTGTCCTCTTGCGGAGTGTAATGCTGTATGTTCCGGAGGAAATGGGAAATATTCAGCAGAGTCCTGGTATTTCTGGGAGAAGAGGTCTGATGTGGGGGGGGGGAAGGTGATGTATCTGTGAGAAAGCTGGTGTTTCTGGGAGAAAATGCCAGGTATTGGTGAGGAAACAGATGCTAGAGAGGGAAAAGGCCATCCCTTTGGGAGAGAAGTGGTATTTCTGGGAGAAAATGCCCCAAATCGGGGAGTAAGTGTCATCCTGAGGCGTGTCATGGAGTAGATTTGGGAGGAAATGGAGGTGTTTCACAGAGTAGCGGCACTTCTGGGAGAAAATGTCCTCAGTGGGAAAGACAATGTCCTCTTGAGGGAAGAAAACATTTCTTTCTTACAGCAAATGTCATCCAATTGGGAGAAAATCTCCTCTCTTGGGGAGAAAAGTGGTCTTTCTGAGAGAAGGTGTCCTCTTCTTGGCTGCAAGTGTCCCATTTGGCATTGTCATGGAGGCTTTTTGGGGAGAAAGCGTGTGGCAGTTGTAAGAGAAGGGGTATTTCTGGGAGCAAATCTCCTCTTGTTGGAAGAGAAGGTGAAATTTCCAAGGGAAAAGTGGCATTTCTGGGAGGAAATGACATAGCTGGGGGAGAAAAGTGGGAACCGGTGGGAAAGAAGATCTTGTACTGGAGAGCAACGGTGGTCTTTTTGGTGTGCCAAGTGGTCTCTTGGGGAGACAACGTGGTAAATAGGGGAGACAATGTCCTCTGGAGGAGTGTCAAGTAGTATTTGGGAGAGCAAACGTCAGGTATTTCTCGGAAACCGGCTGTTTCTGGGAGATAGTAGCAGACTTGGTTGGAAAATGACAGGTGTTTGTGAGAAAGCTGGTATTTTGGGAAAAAGAGGCCGTTTTTTAAAGAATAAGCTGGCATTTCTGGGAGAATATGTCCCATCTTTGGGAGAAAACGGGTGTATGTGGGAGAAAATGTCGTGTATTTGGGAGAAAGCTGGTGTATGTGGGAGAAAAGGCCATTGTGATGGGAGTCAGTGTGATCTTGAGGAGTGGAAAGCAGTATTCTTGAGATGAAACGTGAGGTATTTCTAAGAGTCCTGGTATTTCTGGGAGAAAATGTCTTGTTTTGGAGAGCCAAAGTCCCATTTTGGGGGCAGAAGCTGGTATTTCTGTGACACTGCCATCTTGATGGGGGTAAGTGTGATCTTGAGGAGTGTAAAGCAGCATTTTGGTTAGAAAATGGGAGCTCTTGCTAAGAGCAGTGCTATTTCTGGGAGAAAAGGAGCTCTACTGGGCATAAAAATGGTGTATCTGTGATAAAATGCCACATTTCTGAAAGAAACTGTCCTCTTGCGGAGTGTAATGCTGTATGTTCCGGAGGAAATGGGAAATATTCAGCAGAGTCCTGGTATTTCTGGGAGAAGAGGTCTGATGTGGGGGGGGGGAAGGTGATGTATCTGTGAGAAAGCTGGTGTTTCTGGGAGAAAATGCCAGGTATTGGTGAGGAAACAGATGCTAGAGAGGGAAAAGGCCATCCCTTTGGGAGAGAAGTGGTATTTCTGGGAGAAAATGCCCCAAATCGGGGAGTAAGTGTCATCCTGAGGCGTGTCATGGAGTAGATTTGGGAGGAAATGGAGGTGTTTCACAGAGTAGCGGCACTTCTGGGAGAAAATGTCCTCAGTGGGAAAGACAATGTCCTCTTGAGGGAAGAAAACAGGTCTTTCTTACAGCAAATGTCATCCAATTGGGAGAAAATCTCCTCTCTTGGGGAGAAAAGTGGTCTTTCTGAGAGAAGGTGTCCTCTTCTTGGCTGCAAGTGTCCCATTTGGCATTGTCATGGAGGCTTTTTGGGGAGAAAGCGTGTGGCAGTTGTAAGAGAAGGGGTATTTCTGGGAGCAAATCTCCTCTTGTTGGAAGAGAAGGTGAAATTTCCAAGGGAAAAGTGGCATTTCTGGGAGGAAATGACATAGCTGGGGGAGAAAAGTGGGAACCGGTGGGAAAGAAGATCTTGTACTGGAGAGCAACGGTGGTCTTTTTGGTGTGCCAAGTGGTCTCTTGGGGAGACAACGTGGTAAATAGGGGAGACAATGTCCTCTGGAGGAGTGTCAAGTAGTATTTGGGAGAGCAAACGTCAGGTATTTCTCGGAAACCGGCTGTTTCTGGGAGATAGTAGCAGACTTGGTTGGAAAATGACAGGTGTTTGTGAGAAAGCTGGTATTTTGGGAACAAGAGGCCGTTTTTTAAAGAATAAGCTGGCATTTCTGGGAGAATATGTCCCATCTTTGGGAGAAAACGGGTGTATGTGGGAGAAAATGTCGTGTATTTGGGAGAAAGCTGGTGTATGTGGGAGAAAAGGCCATTGTGATGGGAGTCAGTGTGATCTTGAGGAGTGGAAAGCAGTATTCTTGAGATGAAACGTGAGGTATTTCTAAGAGTCCTGGTATTTCTGGGAGAAAATGTCTTGTTTTGGAGAGCCAAAGTCCCATTTTGGGGGCAGAAGCTGGTATTTCTGTGACACTGCCATCTTGATGGGGGTAAGTGTGATCTTGAGGAGTGTAAAGCAGCATTTTGGTTAGAAAATGGGAGCTCTTCCTAAGAGCAGTGCTATTTCTGGGAGAAAAGGAGCTCTACTGGGCATAAAAATGGTGTATCCGTGATAAAATGCCACATTTCTGAAAGAAACTGTCCTCTTGCGGAGTGTAATGCTGTATGTTCCGGAGGAAATGGGAAATATTCAGCAGAGTCCTGGTATTTCTGGGAGAAGAGGTCTGATGTGGGGGGGGGGAAGGTGATGTATCTGTGAGAAAGCTGGTGTTTCTGGGAGAAAATGCCAGGTATTGGTGAGGAAACAGATGCTAGAGAGGGAAAAGGCCATCCCTTTGGGAGAGAAGTGGTATTTCTGGGAGAAAATGCCCCAAATCGGGGAGTAAGTGTCATCCTGAGGCGTGTCATGGAGTAGATTTGGGAGGAAATGGAGGTGTTTCACAGAGTAGCGGCACTTCTGGGAGAAAATGTCCTCAGTGGGAAAGACAATGTCCTCTTGAGGGAAGAAAACATTTCTTTCTTACAGCAAATGTCATCCAATTGGGAGAAAATCTCCTCTCTTGGGGAGAAAAGTGGTCTTTCTGAGAGAAGGTGTCCTCTTCTTGGCTGCAAGTGTCCCATTTGGCATTGTCATGGAGGCTTTTTGGGGAGAAAGCGTGTGGCAGTTGTAAGAGAAGGGGTATTTCTGGGAGCAAATCTCCTCTTGTTGGAAGAGAAGGTGAAATTTCCAAGGGAAAAGTGGCATTTCTGGGAGGAAATGACATAGCTGGGGGAGAAAAGTGGGAACCGGTGGGAAAGAAGATCTTGTACTGGAGAGCAACGGTGGTCTTTTTGGTGTGCCAAGTGGTCTCTTGGGGAGACAACGTGGTAAATAGGGGAGACAATGTCCTCTGGAGGAGTGTCAAGTAGTATTTGGGAGAGCAAACGTCAGGTATTTCTCGGAAACCGGCTGTTTCTGGGAAATAGTAGCAGACTTGGTTGGAAAATGACAGGTGTTTGTGAGAAAGCTGGTATTTTGGGAAAAAGAGGCCGTTTTTTAAAGAATAAGCTGGCATTTCTGGGAGAATATGTCCCATCTTTGGGAGAAAACGGGTGTATGTGGGAGAAAATGTCGTGTATTTGGGAGAAAGCTGGTGTATGTGGGAGAAAAGGCCATTGTGATGGGAGTCAGTGTGATCTTGAGGAGTGGAAAGCAGTATTCTTGAGATGAAACGTGAGGTATTTCTAAGAGTCCTGGTATTTCTGGGAGAAAATGTCTTGTTTTGGAGAGCCAAAGTCCCATTTTGGGGGCAGAAGCTGGTATTTCTGTGACACTGCCATCTTGATGGGGGTAAGTGTGATCTTGAGGAGTGTAAAGCAGCATTTTGGTTAGAAAATGGGAGCTCTTCCTAAGAGCAGTGCTATTTCTGGGAGAAAAGGAGCTCTACTGGGCATAAAAATGGTGTATCTGTGATAAAATGCCACATTTCTGAAAGAAACTGTCCTCTTGCGGAGTGTAATGCTGTATGTTCCGGAGGAAATGGGAAATATTCAGCAGAGTCCTGGTATTTCTGGGAGAAGAGGTCTGATGTGGGGGGGGGGAAGGTGATGTATCTGTGAGAAAGCTGGTGTTTCTGGGAGAAAATGCCAGGTATTGGTGAGGAAACAGATGCTAGAGAGGGAAAAGGCCATCCCTTTGGGAGAGAAGTGGTATTTCTGGGAGAAAATGCCCCAAATCGGGGAGTAAGTGTCATCCTGAGGCGTGTCATGGAGTAGATTTGGGAGGAAATGGAGGTGTTTCACAGAGTAGCGGCACTTCTGGGAGAAAATGTCCTCAGTGGGAAAGACAATGTCCTCTTGAGGGAAGAAAACAGGTCTTTCTTACAGCAAATGTCATCCAATTGGGAGAAAATCTCCTCTCTTGGGGAGAAAAGTGGTCTTTCTGAGAGAAGGTGTCCTCTTCTTGGCTGCAAGTGTCCCATTTGGCATTGTCATGGAGGCTTTTTGGGGAGAAAGCGTGTGGCAGTTGTAAGAGAAGGGGTATTTCTGGGAGCAAATCTCCTCTTTTTGGAAGAGAAGGTGAAATTTCCAAGGGAAAAGTGGCATTTCTGGGAGGAAATGACATAGCTGGGGGAGAAAAGTGGGAACCGGTGGGAAAGAAGATCTTGTACTGGAGAGCAACGGTGGTCTTTTTGGTGTGCCAAGTGGTCTCTTGGGGAGACAACGTGGTAAATAGGGGAGACAATGTCCTCTGGAGGAGTGTCAAGTAGTATTTGGGAGAGCAAACGTCAGGTATTTCTCGGAAACCGGCTGTTTCTGGGAGATAGTAGCAGACTTGGTTGGAAAATGACAGGTGTTTGTGAGAAAGCTGGTATTTTGGGAAAAAGAGGCCGTTTTTTAAAGAATAAGCTGGCATTTCTGGGAGAATATGTCCCATCTTTGGGAGAAAACGGGTGTATGTGGGAGAAAATGTCGTGTATTTGGGAGAAAGCTGGTGTATGTGGGAGAAAAGGCCATTGTGATGGGAGTCAGTGTGATCTTGAGGAGTGGAAAGCAGTATTCTTGAGATGAAACGTGAGGTATTTCTAAGAGTCCTGGTATTTCTGGGAGAAAATGTCTTGTTTTGGAGAGCCAAAGTCCCATTTTGGGGGCAGAAGCTGGTATTTCTGTGACACTGCCATCTTGATGGGGGTAAGTGTGATCTTGAGGAGTGTAAAGCAGCATTTTGGTTAGAAAATGGGAGCTCTTCCTAAGAGCAGTGCTATTTCTGGGAGAAAAGGAGCTCTACTGGGCATAAAAATGGTGTATCTGTGATAAAATGCCACATTTCTGAAAGAAACTGTCCTCTTGCGGAGTGTAATGCTGTATGTTCCGGAGGAAATGGGAAATATTCAGCAGAGTCCTGGTATTTCTGGGAGAAGAGGTCTGATGTGGGGGGGGGGGAAGGTGATGTATCTGTGAGAAAGCTGGTGTTTCTGGGAGAAAATGCCAGGTATTGGTGAGGAAACAGATGCTAGAGAGGGAAAAGGCCATCCCTTTGGGAGAGAAGTGGTATTTCTGGGAGAAAATGCCCCAAATCGGGGAGTAAGTGTCATCCTGAGGCGTGTCATGGAGTAGATTTGGGAGGAAATGGAGGTGTTTCACAGAGTAGCGGCACTTCTGGGAGAAAATGTCCTCAGTGGGAAAGACAATGTCCTCTTGAGGGAAGAAAACAGGTCTTTCTTACAGCAAATGTCATCCAATTGGGAGAAAATCTCCTCTCTTGGGGAGAAAAGTGGTCTTTCTGAGAGAAGGTGTCCTCTTCTTGGCTGCAAGTGTCCCATTTGGCATTGTCATGGAGGCTTTTTGGGGAGAAAGCGTGTGGCAGTTGTAAGAGAAGGGGTATTTCTGGGAGCAAATCTCCTCTTTTTGGAAGAGAAGGTGAAATTTCCAAGGGAAAAGTGGCATTTCTGGGAGGAAATGACATAGCTGGGGGAGAAAAGTGGGAACCGGTGGGAAAGAAGATCTTGTACTGGAGAGCAACGGTGGTCTTTTTGGTGTGCCAAGTGGTCTCTTGGGGAGACAACGTGGTAAATAGGGGAGACAGTGTCCTCTGGAGGAGTGTCAAGTAGTATTTGGGAGAGCAAACGTCAGGTATTTCTCGGAAACCGGCTGTTTCTGGGAGATAGTAGCAGACTTGGTTGGAAAATGACAGGTGTTTGTGAGAAAGCTGGTATTTTGGGAACAAGAGGCCGTTTTTTAAAGAATAAGCTGGCATTTCTGGGAGAATATGTCCCATCTTTGGGAGAAAACGGGTGTATGTGGGAGAAAATGTCGTGTATTTGGGAGAAAGCTGGTGTATGTGGGAGAAAAGGCCATTGTGATGGGAGTCAGTGTGATCTTGAGGAGTGGAAAGCAGTATTCTTGAGATGAAACGTGAGGTATTTCTAAGAGTCCTGGTATTTCTGGGAGAAAATGTCTTGTTTTGGAGAGCCAAAGTCCCATTTTGGGGGCAGAAGCTGGTATTTCTGTGACACTGCCATCTTGATGGGGGTAAGTGTGATCTTGAGGAGTGTAAAGCAGCATTTTGGTTAGAAAATGGGAGCTCTTCCTAAGAGCAGTGCTATTTCTGGGAGAAAAGGAGCTCTACTGGGCATAAAAATGGTGTATCCGTGATAAAATGCCACATTTCTGAAAGAAACTGTCCTCTTGCGGAGTGTAATGCTGTATGTTCCGGAGGAAATGGGAAATATTCAGCAGAGTCCTGGTATTTCTGGGAGAAGAGGTCTGATGTGGGGGGGGGGAAGGTGATGTATCTGTGAGAAAGCTGGTGTTTCTGGGAGAAAATGCCAGGTATTGGTGAGGAAACAGATGCTAGAGAGGGAAAAGGCCATCCCTTTGGGAGAGAAGTGGTATTTCTGGGAGAAAATGCCCCAAATCGGGGAGTAAGTGTCATCCTGAGGCGTGTCATGGAGTAGATTTGGGAGGAAATGGAGGTGTTTCACAGAGTAGCGGCACTTCTGGGAGAAAATGTCCTCAGTGGGAAAGACAATGTCCTCTTGAGGGAAGAAAACATTTCTTTCTTACAGCAAATGTCATCCAATTGGGAGAAAATCTCCTCTCTTGGGGAGAAAAGTGGTCTTTCTGAGAGAAGGTGTCCTCTTCTTGGCTGCAAGTGTCCCATTTGGCATTGTCATGGAGGCTTTTTGGGGAGAAAGCGTGTGGCAGTTGTAAGAGAAGGGGTATTTCTGGGAGCAAATCTCCTCTTGTTGGAAGAGAAGGTGAAATTTCCAAGGGAAAAGTGGCATTTCTGGGAGGAAATGACATAGCTGGGGGAGAAAAGTGGGAACCGGTGGGAAAGAAGATCTTGTACTGGAGAGCAACGGTGGTCTTTTTGGTGTGCCAAGTGGTCTCTTGGGGAGACAACGTGGTAAATAGGGGAGACAATGTCCTCTGGAGGAGTGTCAAGTAGTATTTGGGAGAGCAAACGTCAGGTATTTCTCGGAAACCGGCTGTTTCTGGGAGATAGTAGCAGACTTGGTTGGAAAATGACAGGTGTTTGTGAGAAAGCTGGTATTTTGGGAAAAAGAGGCCGTTTTTTAAAGAATAAGCTGGCATTTCTGGGAGAATATGTCCCATCTTTGGGAGAAAACGGGTGTATGTGGGAGAAAATGTCGTGTATTTGGGAGAAAGCTGGTGTATGTGGGAGAAAAGGCCATTGTGATGGGAGTCAGTGTGATCTTGAGGAGTGGAAAGCAGTATTCTTGAGATGAAACGTGAGGTATTTCTAAGAGTCCTGGTATTTCTGGGAGAAAATGTCTTGTTTTGGAGAGCCAAAGTCCCATTTTGGGGGCAGAAGCTGGTATTTCTGTGACACTGCCATCTTGATGGGGGTAAGTGTGATCTTGAGGAGTGTAAAGCAGCATTTTGGTTAGAAAATGGGAGCTCTTCCTAAGAGCAGTGCTATTTCTGGGAGAAAAGGAGCTCTACTGGGCATAAAAATGGTGTATCTGTGATAAAATGCCACATTTCTGAAAGAAACTGTCCTCTTGCGGAGTGTAATGCTGTATGTTCCGGAGGAAATGGGAAATATTCAGCAGAGTCCTGGTATTTCTGGGAGAAGAGGTCTGATGTGGGGGGGGGGAAGGTGATGTATCTGTGAGAAAGCTGGTGTTTCTGGGAGAAAATGCCAGGTATTGGTGAGGAAACAGATGCTAGAGAGGGAAAAGGCCATCCCTTTGGGAGAGAAGTGGTATTTCTGGGAGAAAATGCCCCAAATCGGGGAGTAAGTGTCATCCTGAGGCGTGTCATGGAGTAGATTTGGGAGGAAATGGAGGTGTTTCACAGAGTAGCGGCACTTCTGGGAGAAAATGTCCTCAGTGGGAAAGACAATGTCCTCTTGAGGGAAGAAAACAGGTCTTTCTTACAGCAAATGTCATCCAATTGGGAGAAAATCTCCTCTCTTGGGGAGAAAAGTGGTCTTTCTGAGAGAAGGTGTCCTCTTCTTGGCTGCAAGTGTCCCATTTGGCATTGTCATGGAGGCTTTTTGGGGAGAAAGCGTGTGGCAGTTGTAAGAGAAGGGGTATTTCTGGGAGCAAATCTCCTCTTTTTGGAAGAGAAGGTGAAATTTCCAAGGGAAAAGTGGCATTTCTGGGAGGAAATGACATAGCTGGGGGAGAAAAGTGGGAACCGGTGGGAAAGAAGATCTTGTACTGGAGAGCAACGGTGGTCTTTTTGGTGTGCCAAGTGGTCTCTTGGGGAGACAACGTGGTAAATAGGGGAGACAATGTCCTCTGGAGGAGTGTCAAGTAGTATTTGGGAGAGCAAACGTCAGGTATTTCTCGGAAACCGGCTGTTTCTGGGAGATAGTAGCAGACTTGGTTGGAAAATGACAGGTGTTTGTGAGAAAGCTGGTATTTTGGGAACAAGAGGCCGTTTTTTAAAGAATAAGCTGGCATTTCTGGGAGAATATGTCCCATCTTTGGGAGAAAACGGGTGTATGTGGGAGAAAATGTCGTGTATTTGGGAGAAAGCTGGTGTATGTGGGAGAAAAGGCCATTGTGATGGGAGTCAGTGTGATCTTGAGGAGTGGAAAGCAGTATTCTTGAGATGAAACGTGAGGTATTTCTAAGAGTCCTGGTATTTCTGGGAGAAAATGTCTTGTTTTGGAGAGCCAAAGTCCCATTTTGGGGGCAGAAGCTGGTATTTCTGTGACACTGCCATCTTGATGGGGGTAAGTGTGATCTTGAGGAGTGTAAAGCAGCATTTTGGTTAGAAAATGGGAGCTCTTGCTAAGAGCAGTGCTATTTCTGGGAGAAAAGGAGCTCTACTGGGCATAAAAATGGTGTATCTGTGATAAAATGCCACATTTCTGAAAGAAACTGTCCTCTTGCGGAGTGTAATGCTGTATGTTCCGGAGGAAATGGGAAATATTCAGCAGAGTCCTGGTATTTCTGGGAGAAGAGGTCTGATGTGGGGGGGGGAAGGTGATGTATCTGTGAGAAAGCTGGTGTTTCTGGGAGAAAATGCCAGGTATTGGTGAGGAAACAGATGCTAGAGAGGGAAAAGGCCATCCCTTTGGGAGAGAAGTGGTATTTCTGGGAGAAAATGCCCCAAATCGGGGAGTAAGTGTCATCCTGAGGCGTGTCATGGAGTAGATTTGGGAGGAAATGGAGGTGTTTCACAGAGTAGCGGCACTTCTGGGAGAAAATGTCCTCAGTGGGAAAGACAATGTCCTCTTGAGGGAAGAAAACAGGTCTTTCTTACAGCAAATGTCATCCAATTGGGAGAAAATCTCCTCTCTTGGGGAGAAAAGTGGTCTTTCTGAGAGAAGGTGTCCTCTTCTTGGCTGCAAGTGTCCCATTTGGCATTGTCATGGAGGCTTTTTGGGGAGAAAGCGTGTGGCAGTTGTAAGAGAAGGGGTATTTCTGGGAGCAAATCTCCTCTTTTTGGAAGAGAAGGTGAAATTTCCAAGGGAAAAGTGGCATTTCTGGGAGGAAATGACATAGCTGGGGGAGAAAAGTGGGAACCGGTGGGAAAGAAGATCTTGTACTGGAGAGCAACGGTGGTCTTTTTGGTGTGCCAAGTGGTCTCTTGGGGAGACAACGTGGTAAATAGGGGAGACAATGTCCTCTGGAGGAGTGTCAAGTAGTATTTGGGAGAGCAAACGTCAGGTATTTCTCGGAAACCGGCTGTTTCTGGGAGATAGTAGCAGACTTGGTTGGAAAATGACAGGTGTTTGTGAGAAAGCTGGTATTTTGGGAACAAGAGGCCGTTTTTTAAAGAATAAGCTGGCATTTCTGGGAGAATATGTCCCATCTTTGGGAGAAAACGGGTGTATGTGGGAGAAAATGTCGTGTATTTGGGAGAAAGCTGGTGTATGTGGGAGAAAAGGCCATTGTGATGGGAGTCAGTGTGATCTTGAGGAGTGGAAAGCAGTATTCTTGAGATGAAACGTGAGGTATTTCTAAGAGTCCTGGTATTTCTGGGAGAAAATGTCTTGTTTTGGAGAGCCAAAGTCCCATTTTGGGGGCAGAAGCTGGTATTTCTGTGACACTGCCATCTTGATGGGGGTAAGTGTGATCTTGAGGAGTGTAAAGCAGCATTTTGGTTAGAAAATGGGAGCTCTTGCTAAGAGCAGTGCTATTTCTGGGAGAAAAGGAGCTCTACTGGGCATAAAAATGGTGTATCTGTGATAAAATGCCACATTTCTGAAAGAAACTGTCCTCTTGCGGAGTGTAATGCTGTATGTTCCGGAGGAAATGGGAAATATTCAGCAGAGTCCTGGTATTTCTGGGAGAAGAGGTCTGATGTGGGGGGGGGAAGGTGATGTATCTGTGAGAAAGCTGGTGTTTCTGGGAGAAAATGCCAGGTATTGGTGAGGAAACAGATGCTAGAGAGGGAAAAGGCCATCCCTTTGGGAGAGAAGTGGTATTTCTGGGAGAAAATGCCCCAAATCGGGGAGTAAGTGTCATCCTGAGGCGTGTCATGGAGTAGATTTGGGAGGAAATGGAGGTGTTTCACAGAGTAGCGGCACTTCTGGGAGAAAATGTCCTCAGTGGGAAAGACAATGTCCTCTTGAGGGAAGAAAACAGGTCTTTCTTACAGCAAATGTCATCCAATTGGGAGAAAATCTCCTCTCTTGGGGAGAAAAGTGGTCTTTCTGAGAGAAGGTGTCCTCTTCTTGGCTGCAAGTGTCCCATTTGGCATTGTCATGGAGGCTTTTTGGGGAGAAAGCGTGTGGCAGTTGTAAGAGAAGGGGTATTTCTGGGAGCAAATCTCCTCTTTTTGGAAGAGAAGGTGAAATTTCCAAGGGAAAAGTGGCATTTCTGGGAGGAAATGACATAGCTGGGGGAGAAAAGTGGGAACCGGTGGGAAAGAAGATCTTGTACTGGAGAGCAACGGTGGTCTTTTTGGTGTGCCAAGTGGTCTCTTGGGGAGACAACGTGGTAAATAGGGGAGACAATGTCCTCTGGAGGAGTGTCAAGTAGTATTTGGGAGAGCAAACGTCAGGTATTTCTCGGAAACCGGCTGTTTCTGGGAGATAGTAGCAGACTTGGTTGGAAAATGACAGGTGTTTGTGAGAAAGCTGGTATTTTGGGGAAAAAAGGCCGTTTTTTAAAGAATAAGCTGGCATTTCTGGGAGAATATGTCCCATCTTTGGGAGAAAACGGGTGTATGTGGGAGAAAATGTCGTGTATTTGGGAGAAAGCTGGTGTATGTGGGAGAAAAGGCCATTGTGATGGGAGTCAGTGTGATCTTGAGGAGTGGAAAGCAGTATTCTTGAGATGAAACGTGAGGTATTTCTAAGAGTCCTGGTATTTCTGGGAGAAAATGTCTTGTTTTGGAGAGCCAAAGTCCCATTTTGGGGGCAGAAGCTGGTATTTCTGTGACACTGCCATCTTGATGGGGGTAAGTGTGATCTTGAGGAGTGTAAAGCAGCATTTTGGTTAGAAAATGGGAGCTCTTCCTAAGAGCAGTGCTATTTCTGGGAGAAAAGGAGCTCTACTGGGCATAAAAATGGTGTATCTGTGATAAAATGCCACATTTCTGAAAGAAACTGTCCTCTTGCGGAGTGTAATGCTGTATGTTCCGGAGGAAATGGGAAATATTCAGCAGAGTCCTGGTATTTCTGGGAGAAGAGGTCTGATGTGGGGGGGGGGAAGGTGATGTATCTGTGAGAAAGCTGGTGTTTCTGGGAGAAAATGCCAGGTATTGGTGAGGAAACAGATGCTAGAGAGGGAAAAGGCCATCCCTTTGGGAGAGAAGTGGTATTTCTGGGAGAAAATGCCCCAAATCGGGGAGTAAGTGTCATCCTGAGGCGTGTCATGGAGTAGATTTGGGAGGAAATGGAGGTGTTTCACAGAGTAGCGGCACTTCTGGGAGAAAATGTCCTCAGTGGGAAAGACAATGTCCTCTTGAGGGAAGAAAACATTTCTTTCTTACAGCAAATGTCATCCAATTGGGAGAAAATCTCCTCTCTTGGGGAGAAAAGTGGTCTTTCTGAGAGAAGGTGTCCTCTTCTTGGCTGCAAGTGTCCCATTTGGCATTGTCATGGAGGCTTTTTGGGGAGAAAGCGTGTGGCAGTTGTAAGAGAAGGGGTATTTCTGGGAGCAAATCTCCTCTTGTTGGAAGAGAAGGTGAAATTTCCAAGGGAAAAGTGGCATTTCTGGGAGGAAATGACATAGCTGGGGGAGAAAAGTGGGAACCGGTGGGAAAGAAGATCTTGTACTGGAGAGCAACGGTGGTCTTTTTGGTGTGCCAAGTGGTCTCTTGGGGAGACAACGTGGTAAATAGGGGAGACAATGTCCTCTGGAGGAGTGTCAAGTAGTATTTGGGAGAGCAAACGTCAGGTATTTCTCGGAAACCGGCTGTTTCTGGGAGATAGTAGCAGACTTGGTTGGAAAATGACAGGTGTTTGTGAGAAAGCTGGTATTTTGGGAACAAGAGGCCGTTTTTTAAAGAATAAGCTGGCATTTCTGGGAGAATATGTCCCATCTTTGGGAGAAAACGGGTGTATGTGGGAGAAAATGTCGTGTATTTGGGAGAAAGCTGGTGTATGTGGGAGAAAAGGCCATTGTGATGGGAGTCAGTGTGATCTTGAGGAGTGGAAAGCAGTATTCTTGAGATGAAACGTGAGGTATTTCTAAGAGTCCTGGTATTTCTGGGAGAAAATGTCTTGTTTTGGAGAGCCAAAGTCCCATTTTGGGGGCAGAAGCTGGTATTTCTGTGACACTGCCATCTTGATGGGGGTAAGTGTGATCTTGAGGAGTGTAAAGCAGCATTTTGGTTAGAAAATGGGAGCTCTTCCTAAGAGCAGTGCTATTTCTGGGAGAAAAGGAGCTCTACTGGGCATAAAAATGGTGTATCCGTGATAAAATGCCACATTTCTGAAAGAAACTGTCCTCTTGCGGAGTGTAATGCTGTATGTTCCGGAGGAAATGGGAAATATTCAGCAGAGTCCTGGTATTTCTGGGAGAAGAGGTCTGATGTGGGGGGGGGGAAGGTGATGTATCTGTGAGAAAGCTGGTGTTTCTGGGAGAAAATGCCAGGTATTGGTGAGGAAACAGATGCTAGAGAGGGAAAAGGCCATCCCTTTGGGAGAGAAGTGGTATTTCTGGGAGAAAATGCCCCAAATCGGGGAGTAAGTGTCATCCTGAGGCGTGTCATGGAGTAGATTTGGGAGGAAATGGAGGTGTTTCACAGAGTAGCGGCACTTCTGGGAGAAAATGTCCTCAGTGGGAAAGACAATGTCCTCTTGAGGGAAGAAAACAGGTCTTTCTTACAGCAAATGTCATCCAATTGGGAGAAAATCTCCTCTCTTGGGGAGAAAAGTGGTCTTTCTGAGAGAAGGTGTCCTCTTCTTGGCTGCAAGTGTCCCATTTGGCATTGTCATGGAGGCTTTTTGGGGAGAAAGCGTGTGGCAGTTGTAAGAGAAGGGGTATTTCTGGGAGCAAATCTCCTCTTTTTGGAAGAGAAGGTGAAATTTCCAAGGGAAAAGTGGCATTTCTGGGAGGAAATGACATAGCTGGGGGAGAAAAGTGGGAACCGGTGGGAAAGAAGATCTTGTACTGGAGAGCAACGGTGGTCTTTTTGGTGTGCCAAGTGGTCTCTTGGGGAGACAACGTGGTAAATAGGGGAGACAATGTCCTCTGGAGGAGTGTCAAGTAGTATTTGGGAGAGCAAACGTCAGGTATTTCTCGGAAACCGGCTGTTTCTGGGAGATAGTAGCAGACTTGGTTGGAAAATGACAGGTGTTTGTGAGAAAGCTGGTATTTTGGGAAAAAGAGGCCGTTTTTTAAAGAATAAGCTGGCATTTCTGGGAGAATATGTCCCATCTTTGGGAGAAAACGGGTGTATGTGGGAGAAAATGTCGTGTATTTGGGAGAAAGCTGGTGTATGTGGGAGAAAAGGCCATTGTGATGGGAGTCAGTGTGATCTTGAGGAGTGGAAAGCAGTATTCTTGAGATGAAACGTGAGGTATTTCTAAGAGTCCTGGTATTTCTGGGAGAAAATGTCTTGTTTTGGAGAGCCAAAGTCCCATTTTGGGGGCAGAAGCTGGTATTTCTGTGACACTGCCATCTTGATGGGGGTAAGTGTGATCTTGAGGAGTGTAAAGCAGCATTTTGGTTAGAAAATGGGAGCTCTTGCTACGAGCAGTGCTATTTCTGGGAGAAAAGGAGCTCTACTGGGCATAAAAATGGTGTATCCGTGATAAAATGCCACATTTCTGAAAGAAACTGTCCTCTTGCGGAGTGTAATGCTGTATGTTCCGGAGGAAATGGGAAATATTCAGCAGAGTCCTGGTATTTCTGGGAGAAGAGGTCTGATGTGGGGGGGGGAAGGTGATGTATCTGTGAGAAAGCTGGTGTTTCTGGGAGAAAATGCCAGGTATTGGTGAGGAAACAGATGCTAGAGAGGGAAAAGGCCATCCCTTTGGGAGAGAAGTGGTATTTCTGGGAGAAAATGCCCCAAATCGGGGAGTAAGTGTCATCCTGAGGCGTGTCATGGAGTAGATTTGGGAGGAAATGGAGGTGTTTCACAGAGTAGCGGCACTTCTGGGAGAAAATGTCCTCAGTGGGAAAGACAATGTCCTCTTGAGGGAAGAAAACAGGTCTTTCTTACAGCAAATGTCATCCAATTGGGAGAAAATCTCCTCTCTTGGGGAGAAAAGTGGTCTTTCTGAGAGAAGGTGTCCTCTTCTTGGCTGCAAGTGTCCCATTTGGCATTGTCATGGAGGCTTTTTGGGGAGAAAGCGTGTGGCAGTTGTAAGAGAAGGGGTATTTCTGGGAGCAAATCTCCTCCTTTTGGAAGAGAAGGTGAAATTTCCAAGGGAAAAGTGGCATTTCTGGGAGGAAATGACATAGCTGGGGGAGAAAAGTGGGAACCGGTGGGAAAGAAGATCTTGTACTGGAGAGCAACGGTGGTCTTTTTGGTGTGCCAAGTGGTCTCTTGGGGAGACAACGTGGTAAATAGGGGAGACAATGTCCTCTGGAGGAGTGTCAAGTAGTATTTGGGAGAGCAAACGTCAGGTATTTCTCGGAAACCGGCTGTTTCTGGGAGATAGTAGCAGACTTGGTTGGAAAATGACAGGTGTTTGTGAGAAAGCTGGTATTTTGGGAAAAAGAGGCCGTTTTTTAAAGAATAAGCTGGCATTTCTGGGAGAATATGTCCCATCTTTGGGAGAAAACGGGTGTATGTGGGAGAAAATGTCGTGTATTTGGGAGAAAGCTGGTGTATGTGGGAGAAAAGGCCATTGTGATGGGAGTCAGTGTGATCTTGAGGAGTGGAAAGCAGTATTCTTGAGATGAAACGTGAGGTATTTCTAAGAGTCCTGGTATTTCTGGGAGAAAATGTCTTGTTTTGGAGAGCCGAAGTCCCATTTTGGGGGCAGAAGCTGGTATTTCTGTGACACTGCCATCTTGATGGGGGTAAGTGTGATCTTGAGGAGTGTAAAGCAGCATTTTGGTTAGAAAATGGGAGCTCTTCCTAAGAGCAGTGCTATTTCTGGGAGAAAAGGAGCTCTACTGGGCATAAAAATGGTGTATCTGTGATAAAATGCCACATTTCTGAAAGAAACTGTCCTCTTGCGGAGTGTAATGCTGTATGTTCCGGAGGAAATGGGAAATATTCAGCAGAGTCCTGGTATTTCTGGGAGAAGAGGTCTGATGTGGGGGGGGGGAAGGTGATGTATCTGTGAGAAAGCTGGTGTTTCTGGGAGAAAATGCCAGGTATTGGTGAGGAAACAGATGCTAGAGAGGGAAAAGGCCATCCCTTTGGGAGAGAAGTGGTATTTCTGGGAGAAAATGCCCCAAATCGGGGAGTAAGTGTCATCCTGAGGCGTGTCATGGAGTAGATTTGGGAGGAAATGGAGGTGTTTCACAGAGTAGCGGCACTTCTGGGAGAAAATGTCCTCAGTGGGAAAGACAATGTCCTCTTGAGGGAAGAAAACAGGTCTTTCTTACAGCAAATGTCATCCAATTGGGAGAAAATCTCCTCTCTTGGGGAGAAAAGTGGTCTTTCTGAGAGAAGGTGTCCTCTTCTTGGCTGCAAGTGTCCCATTTGGCATTGTCATGGAGGCTTTTTGGGGAGAAAGCGCGTGGCAGTTGTAAGAGAAGGGGTATTTCTGGGAGCAAATCTCCTCTTTTTGGAAGAGAAGGTGAAATTTCCAAGGGAAAAGTGGTATTTCTGGGAGGAAATGACATAGCTGGGGGAGAAAAGTGGGAACCGGTGGGAAAGAAGATCTTGTACTGGAGAGCAACGGTGGTCTTTTTGGTGTGCCAAGTGGTCTCTTGGGGAGACAACGTGGTAAATAGGGGAGACAATGTCCTCTGGAGGAGTGTCAAGTAGTATTTGGGAGAGCAAACGTCAGGTATTTCTCGGAAACCGGCTGTTTCTGGGAGATAGTAGCAGACTTGGTTGGAAAATGACAGGTGTTTGTGAGAAAGCTGGTATTTTGGGAACAAGAGGCCGTTTTTTAAAGAATAAGCTGGCATTTCTGGGAGAATATGTCCCATCTTTGGGAGAAAACGGGTGTATGTGGGAGAAAATGTCGTGTATTTGGGAGAAAGCTGGTGTATGTGGGAGAAAAGGCCATTGTGATGGGAGTCAGTGTGATCTTGAGGAGTGGAAAGCAGTATTCTTGAGATGAAACGTGAGGTATTTCTAAGAGTCCTGGTATTTCTGGGAGAAAATGTCTTGTTTTGGAGAGCCAAAGTCCCATTTTGGGGGCAGAAGCTGGTATTTCTGTGACACTGCCATCTTGATGGGGGTAAGTGTGATCTTGAGGAGTGTAAAGCAGCATTTTGGTTAGAAAATGGGAGCTCTTCCTAAGAGCAGTGCTATTTCTGGGAGAAAAGGAGCTCTACTGGGCATAAAAATGGTGTATCTGTGATAAAATGCCACATTTCTGAAAGAAACTGTCCTCTTGCGGAGTGTAATGCTGTATGTTCCGGAGGAAATGGGAAATATTCAGCAGAGTCCTGGTATTTCTGGGAGAAGAGGTCTGATGTGGGGGGGGGAAGGTGATGTATCTGTGAGAAAGCTGGTGTTTCTGGGAGAAAATGCCAGGTATTGGTGAGGAAACAGATGCTAGAGAGGGAAAAGGCCATCCCTTTGGGAGAGAAGTGGTATTTCTGGGAGAAAATGCCCCAAATCGGGGAGTAAGTGTCATCCTGAGGCGTGTCATGGAGTAGATTTGGGAGGAAATGGAGGTGTTTCACAGAGTAGCGGCACTTCTGGGAGAAAATGTCCTCAGTGGGAAAGACAATGTCCTCTTGAGGGAAGAAAACAGGTCTTTCTTACAGCAAATGTCATCCAATTGGGAGAAAATCTCCTCTCTTGGGGAGAAAAGTGGTCTTTCTGTGAGAAGGTGTCCTCTTCTTGGCTGCAAGTGTCCCATTTGGCATTGTCATGGAGGCTTTTTGGGGAGAAAGCGTGTGGCAGTTGTAAGAGAAGGGGTATTTCTGGGAGCAAATCTCCTCCTTTTGGAAGAGAAGGTGAAATTTCCAAGGGAAAAGTGGCATTTCTGGGAGGAAATGACATAGCTGGGGGAGAAAAGTGGGAACCGGTGGGAAAGAAGATCTTGTACTGGAGAGCAACGGTGGTCTTTTTGGTGTGCCAAGTGGTCTCTTGGGGAGACAACGTGGTAAATAGGGGAGACAATGTCCTCTGGAGGAGTGTCAAGTAGTATTTGGGAGAGCAAACGTCAGGTATTTCTCGGAAACCGGCTGTTTCTGGGAGATAGTAGCAGACTTGGTTGGAAAATGACAGGTGTTTGTGAGAAAGCTGGTATTTTGGGAACAAGAGGCCGTTTTTTAAAGAATAAGCTGGCATTTCTGGGAGAATATGTCCCATCTTTGGGAGAAAACGGGTGTATGTGGGAGAAAATGTCGTGTATTTGGGAGAAAGCTGGTGTATGTGGGAGAAAAGGCCATTGTGATGGGAGTCAGTGTGATCTTGAGGAGTGGAAAGCAGTATTCTTGAGATGAAACGTGAGGTATTTCTAAGAGTCCTGGTATTTCTGGGAGAAAATGTCTTGTTTTGGAGAGCCAAAGTCCCATTTTGGGGGCAGAAGCTGGTATTTCTGTGACACTGCCATCTTGATGGGGGTAAGTGTGATCTTGAGGAGTGTAAAGCAGCATTTTGGTTAGAAAATGGGAGCTCTTGCTAAGAGCAGTGCTATTTCTGGGAGAAAAGGAGCTCTACTGGGCATAAAAATGGTGTATCTGTGATAAAATGCCACATTTCTGAAAGAAACTGTCCTCTTGCGGAGTGTAATGCTGTATGTTCCGGAGGAAATGGGAAATATTCAGCAGAGTCCTGGTATTTCTGGGAGAAGAGGTCTGATGTGGGGGGGGGAAGGTGATGTATCTGTGAGAAAGCTGGTGTTTCTGGGAGAAAATGCCAGGTATTGGTGAGGAAACAGATGCTAGAGAGGGAAAAGGCCATCCCTTTGGGAGAGAAGTGGTATTTCTGGGAGAAAATGCCCCAAATCGGGGAGTAAGTGTCATCCTGAGGCGTGTCATGGAGTAGATTTGGGAGGAAATGGAGGTGTTTCACAGAGTAGCGGCACTTCTGGGAGAAAATGTCCTCAGTGGGAAAGACAATGTCCTCTTGAGGGAAGAAAACAGGTCTTTCTTACAGCAAATGTCATCCAATTGGGAGAAAATCTCCTCTCTTGGGGAGAAAAGTGGTCTTTCTGAGAGAAGGTGTCCTCTTCTTGGCTGCAAGTGTCCCATTTGGCATTGTCATGGAGGCTTTTTGGGGAGAAAGCGTGTGGCAGTTGTAAGAGAAGGGGTATTTCTGGGAGCAAATCTCCTCCTTTTGGAAGAGAAGGTGAAATTTCCAAGGGAAAAGTGGCATTTCTGGGAGGAAATGACATAGCTGGGGGAGAAAAGTGGGAACCGGTGGGAAAGAAGATCTTGTACTGGAGAGCAACGGTGGTCTTTTTGGTGTGCCAAGTGGTCTCTTGGGGAGACAACGTGGTAAATAGGGGAGACAATGTCCTCTGGAGGAGTGTCAAGTAGTATTTGGGAGAGCAAACGTCAGGTATTTCTCGGAAACCGGCTGTTTCTGGGAGATAGTAGCAGACTTGGTTGGAAAATGACAGGTGTTTGTGAGAAAGCTGGTATTTTGGGAACAAGAGGCCGTTTTTTAAAGAATAAGCTGGCATTTCTGGGAGAATATGTCCCATCTTTGGGAGAAAACGGGTGTATGTGGGAGAAAATGTCGTGTATTTGGGAGAAAGCTGGTGTATGTGGGAGAAAAGGCCATTGTGATGGGAGTCAGTGTGATCTTGAGGAGTGGAAAGCAGTATTCTTGAGATGAAACGTGAGGTATTTCTAAGAGTCCTGGTATTTCTGGGAGAAAATGTCTTGTTTTGGAGAGCCAAAGTCCCATTTTGGGGGCAGAAGCTGGTATTTCTGTGACACTGCCATCTTGATGGGGGTAAGTGTGATCTTGAGGAGTGTAAAGCAGCATTTTGGTTAGAAAATGGGAGCTCTTCCTAAGAGCAGTGCTATTTCTGGGAGAAAAGGAGCTCTACTGGGCATAAAAATGGTGTATCTGTGATAAAATGCCACATTTCTGAAAGAAACTGTCCTCTTGCGGAGTGTAATGCTGTATGTTCCGGAGGAAATGGGAAATATTCAGCAGAGTCCTGGTATTTCTGGGAGAAGAGGTCTGATGTGGGGGGGGGAAGGTGATGTATCTGTGAGAAAGCTGGTGTTTCTGGGAGAAAATGCCAGGTATTGGTGAGGAAACAGATGCTAGAGAGGGAAAAGGCCATCCCTTTGGGAGAGAAGTGGTATTTCTGGGAGAAAATGCCCCAAATCGGGGAGTAAGTGTCATCCTGAGGCGTGTCATGGAGTAGATTTGGGAGGAAATGGAGGTGTTTCACAGAGTAGCGGCACTTCTGGGAGAAAATGTCCTCAGTGGGAAAGACAATGTCCTCTTGAGGGAAGAAAACAGGTCTTTCTTACAGCAAATGTCATCCAATTGGGAGAAAATCTCCTCTCTTGGGGAGAAAAGTGGTCTTTCTGTGAGAAGGTGTCCTCTTCTTGGCTGCAAGTGTCCCATTTGGCATTGTCATGGAGGCTTTTTGGGGAGAAAGCGTGTGGCAGTTGTAAGAGAAGGGGTATTTCTGGGAGCAAATCTCCTCCTTTTGGAAGAGAAGGTGAAATTTCCAAGGGAAAAGTGGCATTTCTGGGAGGAAATGACATAGCTGGGGGAGAAAAGTGGGAACCGGTGGGAAAGAAGATCTTGTACTGGAGAGCAACGGTGGTCTTTTTGGTGTGCCAAGTGGTCTCTTGGGGAGACAACGTGGTAAATAGGGGAGACAATGTCCTCTGGAGGAGTGTCAAGTAGTATTTGGGAGAGCAAACGTCAGGTATTTCTCGGAAACCGGCTGTTTCTGGGAGATAGTAGCAGACTTGGTTGGAAAATGACAGGTGTTTGTGAGAAAGCTGGTATTTTGGGAACAAGAGGCCGTTTTTTAAAGAATAAGCTGGCATTTCTGGGAGAATATGTCCCATCTTTGGGAGAAAACGGGTGTATGTGGGAGAAAATGTCGTGTATTTGGGAGAAAGCTGGTGTATGTGGGAGAAAAGGCCATTGTGATGGGAGTCAGTGTGATCTTGAGGAGTGGAAAGCAGTATTCTTGAGATGAAACGTGAGGTATTTCTAAGAGTCCTGGTATTTCTGGGAGAAAATGTCTTGTTTTGGAGAGCCAAAGTCCCATTTTGGGGGCAGAAGCTGGTATTTCTGTGACACTGCCATCTTGATGGGGGTAAGTGTGATCTTGAGGAGTGTAAAGCAGCATTTTGGTTAGAAAATGGGAGCTCTTGCTAAGAGCAGTGCTATTTCTGGGAGAAAAGGAGCTCTACTGGGCATAAAAATGGTGTATCTGTGATAAAATGCCACATTTCTGAAAGAAACTGTCCTCTTGCGGAGTGTAATGCTGTATGTTCCGGAGGAAATGGGAAATATTCAGCAGAGTCCTGGTATTTCTGGGAGAAGAGGTCTGATGTGGGGGGGGGAAGGTGATGTATCTGTGAGAAAGCTGGTGTTTCTGGGAGAAAATGCCAGGTATTGGTGAGGAAACAGATGCTAGAGAGGGAAAAGGCCATCCCTTTGGGAGAGAAGTGGTATTTCTGGGAGAAAATGCCCCAAATCGGGGAGTAAGTGTCATCCTGAGGCGTGTCATGGAGTAGATTTGGGAGGAAATGGAGGTGTTTCACAGAGTAGCGGCACTTCTGGGAGAAAATGTCCTCAGTGGGAAAGACAATGTCCTCTTGAGGGAAGAAAACAGGTCTTTCTTACAGCAAATGTCATCCAATTGGGAGAAAATCTCCTCTCTTGGGGAGAAAAGTGGTCTTTCTGAGAGAAGGTGTCCTCTTCTTGGCTGCAAGTGTCCCATTTGGCATTGTCATGGAGGCTTTTTGGGGAGAAAGCGTGTGGCAGTTGTAAGAGAAGGGGTATTTCTGGGAGCAAATCTCCTCCTTTTGGAAGAGAAGGTGAAATTTCCAAGGGAAAAGTGGCATTTCTGGGAGGAAATGACATAGCTGGGGGAGAAAAGTGGGAACCGGTGGGAAAGAAGATCTTGTACTGGAGAGCAACGGTGGTCTTTTTGGTGTGCCAAGTGGTCTCTTGGGGAGACAACGTGGTAAATAGGGGAGACAATGTCCTCTGGAGGAGTGTCAAGTAGTATTTGGGAGAGCAAACGTCAGGTATTTCTCGGAAACCGGCTGTTTCTGGGAGATAGTAGCAGACTTGGTTGGAAAATGACAGGTGTTTGTGAGAAAGCTGGTATTTTGGGAAAAAAAGGCCGTTTTTTAAAGAATAAGCTGGCATTTCTGGGAGAATATGTCCCATCTTTGGGAGAAAACGGGTGTATGTGGGAGAAAATGTCGTGTATTTGGGAGAAAGCTGGTGTATGTGGGAGAAAAGGCCATTGTGATGGGAGTCAGTGTGATCTTGAGGAGTGGAAAGCAGTATTCTTGAGATGAAACGTGAGGTATTTCTAAGAGTCCTGGTATTTCTGGGAGAAAATGTCTTGTTTTGGAGAGCCAAAGTCCCATTTTGGGGGCAGAAGCTGGTATTTCTGTGACACTGCCATCTTGATGGGGGTAAGTGTGATCTTGAGGAGTGTAAAGCAGCATTTTGGTTAGAAAATGGGAGCTCTTCCTAAGAGCAGTGCTATTTCTGGGAGAAAAGGAGCTCTACTGGGCATAAAAATGGTGTATCTGTGATAAAATGCCACATTTCTGAAAGAAACTGTCCTCTTGCGGAGTGTAATGCTGTATGTTCCGGAGGAAATGGGAAATATTCAGCAGTCCTGGTATTTCTGGGAGAAGAGGTCTGATGTGGGGGGGGGAAGGTGATGTATCTGTGAGAAAGCTGGTGTTTCTGGGAGAAAATGCCAGGTATTGGTGAGGAAACAGATGCTAGAGAGGGAAAAGGCCATCCCTTTGGGAGAGAAGTGGTATTTCTGGGAGAAAATGCCCCAAATCGGGGAGTAAGTGTCATCCTGAGGCGTGTCATGGAGTAGATTTGGGAGGAAATGGAGGTGTTTCACAGAGTAGCGGCACTTCTGGGAGAAAATGTCCTCAGTGGGAAAGACAATGTCCTCTTGAGGGAAGAAAACAGGTCTTTCTTACAGCAAATGTCATCCAATTGGGAGAAAATCTCCTCTCTTGGGGAGAAAAGTGGTCTTTCTGAGAGAAGGTGTCCTCTTCTTGGCTGCAAGTGTCCCATTTGGCATTGTCATGGAGGCTTTTTGGGGAGAAAGCGTGTGGCAGTTGTAAGAGAAGGGGTATTTCTGGGAGCAAATCTCCTCCTTTTGGAAGAGAAGGTGAAATTTCCAAGGGAAAAGTGGCATTTCTGGGAGGAAATGACATAGCTGGGGGAGAAAAGTGGGAACCGGTGGGAAAGAAGATCTTGTACTGGAGAGCAACGGTGGTCTTTTTGGTGTGCCAAGTGGTCTCTTGGGGAGACAACGTGGTAAATAGGGGAGACAATGTCCTCTGGAGGAGTGTCAAGTAGTATTTGGGAGAGCAAACGTCAGGTATTTCTCGGAAACCGGCTGTTTCTGGGAGATAGTAGCAGACTTGGTTGGAAAATGACAGGTGTTTGTGAGAAAGCTGGTATTTTGGGAAAAAGAGGCCGTTTTTTAAAGAATAAGCTGGCATTTCTGGGAGAATATGTCCCATCTTTGGGAGAAAACGGGTGTATGTGGGAGAAAATGTCGTGTATTTGGGAGAAAGCTGGTGTATGTGGGAGAAAAGGCCATTGTGATGGGAGTCAGTGTGATCTTGAGGAGTGGAAAGCAGTATTCTTGAGATGAAACGTGAGGTATTTCTAAGAGTCCTGGTATTTCTGGGAGAAAATGTCTTGTTTTGGAGAGCCAAAGTCCCATTTTGGGGGCAGAAGCTGGTATTTCTGTGACACTGCCATCTTGATGGGGGTAAGTGTGATCTTGAGGAGTGTAAAGCAGCATTTTGGTTAGAAAATGGGAGCTCTTCCTAAGAGCAGTGCTATTTCTGGGAGAAAAGGAGCTCTACTGGGCATAAAAATGGTGTATCTGTGATAAAATGCCACATTTCTGAAAGAAACTGTCCTCTTGCGGAGTGTAATGCTGTATGTTCCGGAGGAAATGGGAAATATTCAGCAGAGTCCTGGTATTTCTGGGAGAAGAGGTCTGATGTGGGGGGGGGAAGGTGATGTATCTGTGAGAAAGCTGGTGTTTCTGGGAGAAAATGCCAGGTATTGGTGAGGAAACAGATGCTAGAGAGGGAAAAGGCCATCCCTTTGGGAGAGAAGTGGTATTTCTGGGAGAAAATGCCCCAAATCGGGGAGTAAGTGTCATCCTGAGGCGTGTCATGGAGTAGATTTGGGAGGAAATGGAGGTGTTTCACAGAGTAGCGGCACTTCTGGGAGAAAATGTCCTCAGTGGGAAAGACAATGTCCTCTTGAGGGAAGAAAACAGGTCTTTCTTACAGCAAATGTCATCCAATTGGGAGAAAATCTCCTCTCTTGGGGAGAAAAGTGGTCTTTCTGAGAGAAGGTGTCCTCTTCTTGGCTGCAAGTGTCCCATTTGGCATTGTCATGGAGGCTTTTTGGGGAGAAAGCGTGTGGCAGTTGTAAGAGAAGGGGTATTTCTGGGAGCAAATCTCCTCCTTTTGGAAGAGAAGGTGAAATTTCCAAGGGAAAAGTGGCATTTCTGGGAGGAAATGACATAGCTGGGGGAGAAAAGTGGGAACCGGTGGGAAAGAAGATCTTGTACTGGAGAGCAACGGTGGTCTTTTTGGTGTGCCAAGTGGTCTCTTGGGGAGACAACGTGGTAAATAGGGGAGACAATGTCCTCTGGAGGAGTGTCAAGTAGTATTTGGGAGAGCAAACGTCAGGTATTTCTCGGAAACCGGCTGTTTCTGGGAGATAGTAGCAGACTTGGTTGGAAAATGACAGGTGTTTGTGAGAAAGCTGGTATTTTGGGAAAAAGAGGCCGTTTTTTAAAGAATAAGCTGGCATTTCTGGGAGAATATGTCCCATCTTTGGGAGAAAACGGGTGTATGTGGGAGAAAATGTCGTGTATTTGGGAGAAAGCTGGTGTATGTGGGAGAAAAGGCCATTGTGATGGGAGTCAGTGTGATCTTGAGGAGTGGAAAGCAGTATTCTTGAGATGAAACGTGAGGTATTTCTAAGAGTCCTGGTATTTCTGGGAGAAAATGTCTTGTTTTGGAGAGCCAAAGTCCCATTTTGGGGGCAGAAGCTGGTATTTCTGTGACACTGCCATCTTGATGGGGGTAAGTGTGATCTTGAGGAGTGTAAAGCAGCATTTTGGTTAGAAAATGGGAGCTCTTCCTAAGAGCAGTGCTATTTCTGGGAGAAAAGGAGCTCTACTGGGCATAAAAATGGTGTATCTGTGATAAAATGCCACATTTCTGAAAGAAACTGTCCTCTTGCGGAGTGTAATGCTGTATGTTCCGGAGGAAATGGGAAATATTCAGCAGAGTCCTGGTATTTCTGGGAGAAGAGGTCTGATGTGGGGGGGGGAAGGTGATGTATCTGTGAGAAAGCTGGTGTTTCTGGGAGAAAATGCCAGGTATTGGTGAGGAAACAGATGCTAGAGAGGGAAAAGGCCATCCCTTTGGGAGAGAAGTGGTATTTCTGGGAGAAAATGCCCCAAATCGGGGAGTAAGTGTCATCCTGAGGCGTGTCATGGAGTAGATTTGGGAGGAAATGGAGGTGTTTCACAGAGTAGCGGCACTTCTGGGAGAAAATGTCCTCAGTGGGAAAGACAATGTCCTCTTGAGGGAAGAAAACAGGTCTTTCTTACAGCAAATGTCATCCAATTGGGAGAAAATCTCCTCTCTTGGGGAGAAAAGTGGTCTTTCTGTGAGAAGGTGTCCTCTTCTTGGCTGCAAGTGTCCCATTTGGCATTGTCATGGAGGCTTTTTGGGGAGAAAGCGTGTGGCAGTTGTAAGAGAAGGGGTATTTCTGGGAGCAAATCTCCTCCTTTTGGAAGAGAAGGTGAAATTTCCAAGGGAAAAGTGGCATTTCTGGGAGGAAATGACATAGCTGGGGGAGAAAAGTGGGAACCGGTGGGAAAGAAGATCTTGTACTGGAGAGCAACGGTGGTCTTTTTGGTGTGCCAAGTGGTCTCTTGGGGAGACAACGTGGTAAATAGGGGAGACAATGTCCTCTGGAGGAGTGTCAAGTAGTATTTGGGAGAGCAAACGTCAGGTATTTCTCGGAAACCGGCTGTTTCTGGGAGATAGTAGCAGACTTGGTTGGAAAATGACAGGTGTTTGTGAGAAAGCTGGTATTTTGGGAACAAGAGGCCGTTTTTTAAAGAATAAGCTGGCATTTCTGGGAGAATATGTCCCATCTTTGGGAGAAAACGGGTGTATGTGGGAGAAAATGTCGTGTATTTGGGAGAAAGCTGGTGTATGTGGGAGAAAAGGCCATTGTGATGGGAGTCAGTGTGATCTTGAGGAGTGGAAAGCAGTATTCTTGAGATGAAACGTGAGGTATTTCTAAGAGTCCTGGTATTTCTGGGAGAAAATGTCTTGTTTTGGAGAGCCAAAGTCCCATTTTGGGGGCAGAAGCTGGTATTTCTGTGACACTGCCATCTTGATGGGGGTAAGTGTGATCTTGAGGAGTGTAAAGCAGCATTTTGGTTAGAAAATGGGAGCTCTTGCTAAGAGCAGTGCTATTTCTGGGAGAAAAGGAGCTCTACTGGGCATAAAAATGGTGTATCTGTGATAAAATGCCACATTTCTGAAAGAAACTGTCCTCTTGCGGAGTGTAATGCTGTATGTTCCGGAGGAAATGGGAAATATTCAGCAGAGTCCTGGTATTTCTGGGAGAAGAGGTCTGATGTGGGGGGGGGAAGGTGATGTATCTGTGAGAAAGCTGGTGTTTCTGGGAGAAAATGCCAGGTATTGGTGAGGAAACAGATGCTAGAGAGGGAAAAGGCCATCCCTTTGGGAGAGAAGTGGTATTTCTGGGAGAAAATGCCCCAAATCGGGGAGTAAGTGTCATCCTGAGGCGTGTCATGGAGTAGATTTGGGAGGAAATGGAGGTGTTTCACAGAGTAGCGGCACTTCTGGGAGAAAATGTCCTCAGTGGGAAAGACAATGTCCTCTTGAGGGAAGAAAACAGGTCTTTCTTACAGCAAATGTCATCCAATTGGGAGAAAATCTCCTCTCTTGGGGAGAAAAGTGGTCTTTCTGAGAGAAGGTGTCCTCTTCTTGGCTGCAAGTGTCCCATTTGGCATTGTCATGGAGGCTTTTTGGGGAGAAAGCGTGTGGCAGTTGTAAGAGAAGGGGTATTTCTGGGAGCAAATCTCCTCCTTTTGGAAGAGAAGGTGAAATTTCCAAGGGAAAAGTGGCATTTCTGGGAGGAAATGACATAGCTGGGGGAGAAAAGTGGGAACCGGTGGGAAAGAAGATCTTGTACTGGAGAGCAACGGTGGTCTTTTTGGTGTGCCAAGTGGTCTCTTGGGGAGACAACGTGGTAAATAGGGGAGACAATGTCCTCTGGAGGAGTGTCAAGTAGTATTTGGGAGAGCAAACGTCAGGTATTTCTCGGAAACCGGCTGTTTCTGGGAGATAGTAGCAGACTTGGTTGGAAAATGACAGGTGTTTGTGAGAAAGCTGGTATTTTGGGAAAAAGAGGCCGTTTTTTAAAGAATAAGCTGGCATTTCTGGGAGAATATGTCCCATCTTTGGGAGAAAACGGGTGTATGTGGGAGAAAATGTCGTGTATTTGGGAGAAAGCTGGTGTATGTGGGAGAAAAGGCCATTGTGATGGGAGTCAGTGTGATCTTGAGGAGTGGAAAGCAGTATTCTTGAGATGAAACGTGAGGTATTTCTAAGAGTCCTGGTATTTCTGGGAGAAAATGTCTTGTTTTGTTTTATTGTTTTTAATATTTATATATTTTTTTTGTTGCAATTTCAAGGAAACACTTCGATAGAAATTGCTTTTAATTCTTTTGGCATACATAGAAGATGCGAAAATGCACATCATATTTTCACATGAATGTAGTAACACAAAAAAAGTTCAAAGCAGTAACTGATACACTCAATTATAAAAGCTGCCCTTCCTGTGCAAGAAATGTAACTCAGCCCTTGGGCTAGATGCCATTCTGTGTCATTGATGTAAACCTGGCGGACAGTACAAATACTCTGAATTTAAAATGGCATGACTAAAAATGGAGTCTTTCCTCTAGCTTTTAAGTTTTAAGAAACATAAAATATGTACGTATGCTTGGCAACTTTTCCTTTCATTATATACAAAAGTGACTCTCTCTAAAATAACTGTCAAACTAAGAGGGACTGTCAGAAACCTATCACAGGAGGTAATCTATTTGCTCAGGTTGCTGAAGAGCAATGAAAAAGTAGATATTGAGTTTCAGTTTTCAGCACATACATTAAAGTCCCATGCCTGTAATTAGGTCTCCTACCTTCCAAATAGAATTTTAAAAAAGTTTGATACATGATTATTTTAAATTATTTTTCTATAATTGGTTAGTGGTATTGTGGAACACATATTTAAGGATTAATGATGAGAAAGATTAGAAATCCAAAAAGTGTAAAATTCCATGCAAACTCAATTAAGTTTCAAGGACATTTCCATCAGAAAGAATGGAAATGAAGAAAGAACGGAGCCCCCAGGCTGGTTGTTGAGTGAGAATTACTGCTTACCCAGCATCCGTTTGCTTCATCAAATGTCCCCCATCTGCTCACAGAAACCTCTCTAAGATGCTTTTCTGAAGAATATTTGGCAGCATGTTTCCCAGGGCTGATGCCTAGAGGAGAGGGTTACATGGAAACTTGCTGTCTATCTTGATGGCAAACCCCTCCTAAGTAGGAATCCAGAGCTGGTGACTCACTTTGTAGTCTTGTATAGGTCTGGGGCAAGACAACATTATGGCAGTGGGGAGATATTCATGGTCAGGCTGGACAGGCCTCTGAGGTCTCTGACCTCTGTGGGTGTCCCTGTTCATTACTGGGGAACTGGACTCAATGGTCTGTAAGAGTCCCTTCCAACTCAAAAAAAAATTCTATGATTCTATGATTCTATGAATATTCCTGGTTTTATTACAAGTACAAATACTGATAAAGCCTACATTCAAATTGTTTATTCCTTGCTTTTGGAGAAGCTAAAACACTAGCACTAAGAGTTTTAATCAACGTAGATAATAGCTTGTCAGTTGTTATGCACAGTGGTACGTGCACCCAGTTTGAAATTTCAGTGCCATTAATGTTTTTAATTTTTTAAGTGATATGACACAGTACATGCAATCAACAATAATGAACATACCATGGTTCAGGACCCCTGATCTCTCAGCTAGTAATTTAAAATATTTTCACGTGTAGAGACAAGACAAGTATTATGTCCTAAATGGAGTCTAGGTCCCCAGCACTATTTCTCTCTCTATTTGATCCCTAAAAACAACTGTTTTCTTGCCAAAGATTTTGCATCGTTAAATCTCCTTTCTGAAACAATGAATATTGTGTAGTTGCAGGCCACTTTTTCAAACCTGTGGACATTCCCTTTGCTTCTACTTCTTTAAGCAACCTGCAGTTGCAATACACTTTTGCAGTACAGTCTTGAACCTCTTTATTCCTTGTTTTTCAGTCACCATGGGCTGTGTCTGTGCTGTCTTTGTAACCAGGACCAGGGAATGACCTCTTTTCTCCCAGTCAGTTTTCTCAACACATCTACTGGTGTGGATGAAGCAAGCAAAGGCAACAAGAAAAGCAAATACAATTATACTAGCAAGCAGGAGTATCATTTATTATAGATGATAATCACATGTTGGTTTGTCACTAGGTGTGTTTAATCAACGACTTTCTTTTTGAAATAAGAGTGAAGATAAAAGAAAAGTTCAAATAGGATTCCTACATGTCTCGTTTTCATTAAAGATTAGATCTGCTACAACACGATGAACTGAGGATAATATAATGTAACGTCCAAACACTTTTTTTCAAGTAATGTTAACACTGAATGAAAGGTATACAGGCTTCAATGAAATTAGGCAGTTGAGGCCTAGTTGAATGCTATTTGTTGTTGAATGGTATTTGTGACAGTGTTGAAAGAAATGGCTGATGTTATTGTAAAGTTACTGTCTGTCATCTATGAAAAATGGTGTTCTGCACAGGTCTGTGAGTGTTAGAAATGGGCTTTCTTGAAGAGCTGTCTTTATGGAAAAGGAGGCATTGCTTGCAAACTGGTAAATTGGGAAAAAAAAAAAAAAAAAAAAAGTAACATTTCTGATTTCCAATTTAGTTATTAGAAAATCCCCATCATCTCTCTTTATATTATATGAATACTCCATGGTGTCCTTGGGATGACAAGATGCCTGTACTGCTATTTAGATATGCACAAATACAACAAATCCATGGGCAGATCTTTCCCCTACTGCATTTTTTTAATGTATTTCTTTATTGCTAAACTAAAAGGAAAATAATAGTAGAAAAAATTCAATCACCTTAATCAGCACATGCAAGTCTTAAAAATCTTTTTCTTGCTCTGTAATACTGAAAAGACCTGATGGGAAATGTTACCTTCCAAATTTTGCTCTGTGTATATGCATTTCCTATTTAAACCCTCACTCAGCAAGAGAAGGAAAAACACTTCTCAGTTTCAGTGTAAGTGCCCCATGGAATTTTCTACAGGAAAAATATCACTTTAGATCTGTCAGACAATAACATTTTATTACCTCAAGGATGTTATCTGAACCTGAGGTCTAATATCTAAATGAACTGCAGTTCAGATTATTTGAGATTTAGCAGAAAGACAGAGGGATGGAAAGTTTCATAGAAAGATTCTATGGGGAGAAGTCTCATTCATTTATTGTGGATAAATATGATGAAAAGGTATTCATATACCAAGTTTTAATAACTGTATGGTTAACAGGAGGAACAGTAGACAGCTTTGAGCAGTAGCTGACATACAGAACAGGAGAGTTGGAAGAGTAATATTTCCAAGAAGATTAATTTAATTTAAAGGCAGAATGTTTTTTGGCTATTGGAAAGTTCTCTGTTGTGTTGAGCAAAAGGATAGATATACTGGCTGAAAATAAACCTGTAAAAGTGAGGTAATGCATTTACTAAAACAACAATAATTGCTATATCAGGATGGATCATATATTAAAGGCAATAAAACTCTGATTAATAGCTGTCAGGTTATTTCTTTATTTTCTCAAATATTTATTTGAGCGCAACATACTATAAATACTTTAAAGAAAATGTTTATCTTATATTTGTACATGATTGCACTCAGTAATACATGGAAGAGCAGCCACTGAAGTGGGAGGATCATAAGCCCAATGTATGTGAAGAGAGAGAGCAATAAATTTGATTCTTCTCAGCATTTTTCTGTTACAGGTTTTGAGAAACTTGTTAGATTTTAGTACCTGCAAATGTAAATGAAACCAACATAAAATACCATACATAACCTTATTACTTTAAATAACATAGAAAATATGGATTGGAAGACTCGTGTGCATGTTCTTTTTTTCTGTCTTAGACCTGAATAAAGCTGTAAAGAAGAAATTAATGCTCTAGTAAGTCACTGTCAACTCTTGCAAGTCCATTTGGGAGAAAATTTGACACTCCATTTTTTTTTTCTTGTTGTCCTTCTATCTCCTACTCTCCTTTCTGTGTATGTTTATTATTTGCCTCATTTCTGTGAAAACAAATCAGGCTCCATTAATAAAAGCAAAAACTGTTTAAGGCCATCCATCTTACTCTTTCTCCTCAAAGGTTTGCTGCCACTTGTTCTATCACAGAGGACTGCAAAACTTTTTTGCTCCACATTGTTACCCTCTAAAGATAAAATGAATAAATTGCTTAAGAAGATGTTGAAAGACTCTTAATGGTGCATTTATGATCATAACATACGTATTTGTGAGACCTAAGGATTTTTATTCATTCTATTTTTGTTCAATGTAAAATCAAGATTAACTTCTTAGATTTTCTGGACATCCTCGTTGTATAAATTTAATTTTTTACTCCTTTTCCTTGTACAACTTCTGAAATCTGACAGTAAGAACATTTTTATTTTTGTCTCAAACCTCTTTTTTATTCTTTGTCCATCTATTTTTTTTTTCCCCCTATGATGCTTCTTATAACTTTACCAATTACTTTGTGTTCCATTTCATTACGTTATTTATTTTTGCTTTTTCTTTAGGGCAGGATATGTCTACTGCTATGCATCTGCACAGTTCCTACAATGGAGCTTTGATCCTGGTTGGATTGCTTAAGTGCCATTAACATAAACGTGGTTAACAAAAATAGTAGTTTCAGCTTAGTATTTTTCATGCTAAATCAGGTTCAAAACTAGAAGAATAAAAGTTTTTTTGTAAGAAACATAAACATCCATGTTGATTTCATAAGTGAAACTGATTCTGTTTTTGAAGAGCGGAAGAAATTTAAATAATTCATCTGAAAGCAAAGTTCACTTCTGTTTCTATATTCTCAGAAGTGAATCATCAGATTAAACTAGCATGCCACAGTTTAGTGGTAAACCTCTAACACTACCAAATCTACATATGTAGATTTTGCTTTAATGTCACAGGCAACAGAATGTAATCAACTAACAAACAAAACAAGCAAACAGAAAATTCACATCCAAATAAACCAGAAAGAGGAGTTTATAGACACTCTACAGAACTGTTAGCTGTGCTATGCTTTTCAAAAGCTGGAATTTGTCCTACAGACATCTCAGAAGTTGCACATCTGTCCAAGAAGAATCATTGCACTTTATTTCTACTGTACATGTTTATCTTATATCTTATTCTTCATTACTGTTATGTACTATGCAAAATACATAAAGAAAAAAAGCAGTAATCAAACTATACATACTGTGAGCAGGGCTTTGTGAAGGCTGCAGTACTGTACAGAAGAAAGCCTTGAACAGATCTATCTCAAATTCAGGGTAATAATACATTTATTTCCTACCCACATTGCTCATGTAATCCACCAACTATTTTAGGAACGCCTAGATTCTTAAAAATACAGAAATTAAAGTGATTTCCTGATCAACCCTTACAGAAAGACACAAGTTTAAACATGAAAGCAACTATGAATGCTTTGGAGAGAAAAAAATAGAATGTAATGTTAATAATCCCTGTAATGTTAATAAGCTAAATAACAGTTTCAAAGTTTAGTATCTTGATGCTTTACGGAGCTCCCATAAAATGGCTCTGAGCCTTCCCTTTCTAATGATTTTGCACACCCACGCAACTTGCTCTGTGGGGATGGAAGATAACAGGATTTAGATCCTTGACACACTGCAATTGATTTAACAATAAATATTGTCCATCCTAGTTTTGGGTTACTATAAGATGAAAGCAAAAATGTATATACTGATCTACTGGTTTTCTTTTAAAAAACATTCATCTGATGCTGAAGGCTAATTCTGTAAAGCTGAAACTTAAATCCCAGCAGAAACAGGTTCCCAGATATTAAAAACAAACAAACAAACAAACAAACAAACAAAAATCATAAAAGTATGTATAATGAAATCTTTAGGCATGTGACAAACTTTGTTTTATATATTATATGATTTCAGAACATCTGTCACACACACTCACAAACTTTCCTTAGAAGGAGAAGCAGAAGTTTAGATGATGATAAAGTTATGTTCTTACCACATTAGAAGGTTCCAATTTCTTCCTTCTAGCAAGGTCAGTGATATTATTGCCATTGTAGTTGATGCTCTCCATACAGCCTTTGAAATTTTTTTCTGCTGTTAGAACTTGGCTTCCCAGAAAAAGGCATGCCTCCAAAGGTTATCTTTGAATGTATCAGAAAATGAAAGACAGTTACTGGAGGACAAGGGCTTAGAATTTTTGCCTACTAGAAAAAGAAAGTATCAAACAAGTACTGGAAAAGTAGGAAAAAGTCTATGATGAAGTCATGACTGCAAATATTTTTGGTGGTAAATTGTATCTATTATTAGGTTTTCCCAAATACAGAGAAAATATGTATCACAGTTACATATAGACTGTAACGAAGAGAAGGTCTCTAAAAGGAATGCACTTTTAAATGCTTGGCAGAGCAAAATGTCAGTATTGTTAAGAAACAAGAATTTTTTGGCCAAAGAATGTGCTGTCTGTCTGATCTTGGAGAAGAAAAGTCTGCCTTTCTTTACAAACCTGAATGCAGAAAGTTTGAGAAGTAAAGGTGCCCAGTAAAACCTATTTCAATATGTAGACTGAAACAAACATTAAAATAAAAAAAAATCTACTAAATCAAAAGGGAAGAAGGAAAGAGTTGCTTTATGTAGAACATCCATCAGTTTGGTAGAGTGTCAGAAGTGAGAAGTGGTTGGTGGCAAGTAAGTATTATTCATTCTTTGTCATATATTAAAATAAAGGATGTTTTATTTTCTTTCATGTACCAAACCGTAATACCAAACAGTTCCATTTGTCTTAAATACTCTATACAACTGCAGATAATTACAGCAACATAAAAACCAGCATTATGACATACCTAGAGGGATTAGTTTGACTTGTGTTTGGTTCCCAGGTCCCAAGATGCCAGTATCTGGGAAAGTGGCAAATGGAAATTCAACTGTGCAGAGGAACAGGAAAAAACCCTATATCTGTATATCAGCAATACAGAAATAATTGATAAAATGCTCAGGAAACAAGCTGTGTTTAACCAGCACTGTCCAATCCAGCCTGTTGCAGGGTCCACGACAGCAGTGAGAGGAAAGAGCAGCAGACAAGACTCCTCTGGCTTGTACCATGGTATTAGTTCTAGCACGTTCTGCTAGAAGTTCTGCATTTGAAGTTACATTAGCAAGCCTGATGTGCTTGGCAACAGCACAACATCTCACTCCATATGTAACGTATTTTCTGTGGCAAAGAACTTCTTTGTTCATAACTCACGGACTTTTGATTTCCATGCATCTCGTGGGCCTGAGATAAAAGACAATTTAAAAGGAAAGAAAGAAAAAAAAAAGGGGGGGGGGATGCTATGATGGTAATGTTTAATATTCGTGTGGGGGGTGAAAGGTGTACTTGAGTTGCCTAAGCACAAGCTTCTACTGCTATTGGTGATACCTGGGGTAGTGTGCCTTAGTAACCTCTGCTTTCTGCTTGAGGAGGTATGCATCTCTATAAATTCTCTGCCATTTCTGCCAACACCATGGGAGTGCTACAGATATCTAGGGGATATATGTATATAAGCTGCTCATTCAGTTTACGTGTTTGTCTTTTTCTTGGATGAGAAATAGTTGCTGTTTATTATTTCCTTAAATGCAACACAAGCATTTACTCATAATATCCAATCTGAGAACACCGTTCTTGTAACTGCTTATGAAAATCATAGATACAGAAATCAAAAGAAACTGTTTCAATCTGCTTGCATTTAAGGAAATAGGAAGTCTCTTTCCACCCTTGCGCATATTTAAGACTGTTTTCTGACAAACTGCTAGCTAAAGGCTTCAGTCTTTCTTTTCGTGCTTACTCCCTCAATGGAATAGCTGAGCTTTTGTAACTGTCCCTACTTTGAAGTTTTCTAGTGGATCCAGGTTGGTTTAAGTATCCTCTATTCCTCACTTCTGTCTTTTCTACCATTTTCTTCAAAAAGGAGCATGTTAAGAACATAAATTTCTATTCTGTTAAGAGTCTTCTCCTGCAGTTAGCTGGTTAGTAAATAATACTTTGCTCACTCACCTCACTCAACCTGCTGGCCACATTCTTTTTAATGCATCCCAGGATACCATTGGCCTTCTTGACCACAAGGCCACGTTGCTGGTTTGTGGTCACCCTGCTGTCTACAGGGACACCCAGGCCCTGTTTGTAAGAGAATGTGATTGACTTCACTTCTTCCAGCAAAAAAAGAGAAGCAGGTCTAAGACATCTGTTTATCTCCAATTTAAACAACTTAATTTAGGTAGAATTATGTGTTTTACAGCTATTCACGTTGCTGTGAAAAGAAGCGCGGCTATACGAATAAGAAGTCGCGCGGCTCTGCCCTCGCAACTCCCCCCGCCCCGCGCACGGAGGCGGCCCCCAGCCGCAGCCCCCAGCCGCAGCCCCCAGCCGCTCCCCCCCTCGCGCAGCGCCACTCCGAGGTGCCGCCTGCCGCAGCGACGGCGGCGGGGAGCCCTCGCGCCCAGAGGCGGCCTTCCCGGGGTCTGCCCTCTCCGCCCCCCTCCCACCTACCTGAGGGCAGCCGGCATCCGTCCGCGCAGCGGCGCACAGCCGGTGGCACCGCGCGCACAGCCTGCCTGCCTGCCTGCCGCCCTCCCTCGGACGAGGGTCCCCTTAGACGAAAGCACAGCCCCAGCCCGGCCGCTACCGCGAGGGACCGCGCCCGCGGCCGGAGCCCGGGGGCCGCGAGGAGGGAGGGCTGAGCGCCCGGTGACAGGTGAGGACGGCCCCCGCGCCGCTCCCTACCTCGCGCCGCTCTCCTCGCAGCCGGCGGCTCGCTTACCCTCGACCGCCGCCGCCCCCTCGCTCCGTTCCCCCGCCCTAACGCGGCGTTCAACGCGACCCCGCTAGCCGCGAGGCCCCGCCCCCCGCCCCGCACTGACGGCTCTCTCCGCCAATAGCGAAGAAGACGGCCGTCCTCGAGCTCCGCCCTCACCTCCTTCGACCAATAGGAGCTATCCGTGGTGCTGCCCCTCCGCCTTCCCGGCAGGCTCGGTTGGCTCGCAGCTGCCGAGCAACGGGCGCGGGGCTGCGGGTGGGGCCGCTGAGGGCGGTGGCCGGGCCCCCGCTGCGGGCCGGGGTTGGTGCCGCGGGATTGTGCCCGGGGCTTCTCGTTCGGGAGCTTTCGCCTCATAGATGGACGTTTTTTGTTCCCCTCCCCTTTTTCCCTCTTGGCTCAGCCATCAGGAGGATGGAAATATCTCCCGCACTCTCAAAGCTGTAATCTCGGCTTGCAGAAATGATAACTGGTATGTGAAGATGTTTCTAATTTTTTTGTTTCTTCACTTGTTTGTGAACCTAGGGTAGGGAGAAAGAACTGAAGTAACCTGCAGTGAGATTCTATCACTTTTGTAACTCCTTAAGCATAGTCAAGAATGTATGTTTGTGAACTACTTTATTAAGATAGTCCTGGTGGAGTATACTTTATATCACTGGGAGTCCAGGATTTTCTGAACAGTTCTTAAATCAGAGTCTAGCAATAGCAAAGTTGAATTACATGTACACTGTACAGTTAGGTTGTTGGTAATAAGCAGAGCTTGTGCATCTCAACAGCTGCAGCTATACAAGCTATACATTTGTCAAGTAAGCTCAGTATGAGTGGAGTATCAGCTTTATTAATTCAAGTCATTCTCATAATCTTATCCATACATAATGTTTGTGTTCTTAATACCTTAACCAAGTGAGTGAAAAGTTTCCAGCTAATCTGTTTAGCTTCCAGGCAAGTGATTCCACATGTTAAATTTGCTGCTTCCTCCTTTCTCCCATTCCCTGGTCTCTTAGGTCAGTGTTCGTTCTCTTATGTCCTCTATTAAGGAATAGGTTTAGTTCTGCTACATATTAATGCCATGCCTACAGATAAATTATCCTTACATCTCAAACTGAATAGCTGCTGCTTGACGTTTTTTTTTTCCTTCTAGGCTAGGAAGTCTCTGTATGGCATGCCAGCAACGTTTTGTTGCAACGTTCTTAAAAGAAGAAATCTTTTACAGCGTGCAAGTTCTTTAAGATATGGTGATGCATTGGGGTTTAACCCAGCAGATCACTGAGCGTCACGTGGCTGTTCATTCACTGCCCCCATCTCAGTGAGATGGAGAGGAGAAATGAGGGAAAAAATGAGATAGAGAAAAAGAAAAGCATAATAATTATGGCATGTATATCTACATATACACACAGATACTTGTAATCTAGATTTATAACAACGGATGCGCAAGCAATTGCTCATCTCCTCTTGAGGTCTTGAAACAGTAAACGTTCGGTGCAGAAAGTCTATACCAAATTAACTTGAAAAACTGATGCTTTCCAGCTTCAGGTGAGACAATTATTCATTGATCTTTTGTACATTTCAAGTGTGCAAAAACTCACCTCTGGAAGACTGATATTTGTAGATAAAATTGATATGGCTTACTGGGCTCTGTTAGTGGCTCTTAGATGTAGTAAATTTGATGTTGTTAATGATCTTCTGCATATGGAAGTTCTACTTCTGCTGAATTTACCTGTCATTAACAGCTTGCTGCATTGTGAAATCATTAAATAGCAGCCTTTAACATATTTAACTCTGGTTTTTGAAAAGCTGAACTTCCTAATTGGGACTCATACATGTATGAAGCCTTGGTGTCTGGTGCTGACTTGAGAATAAAACTTCAGTTATTACTTACAGGGCCTGCCTTACAGCATAAGATCACATGGCAGTGCCTTCTGCTTTCAGTATTTTACCAGTGCTGTGGTACAACTGGGTCTGGTTAATACCTGTTCAGATACAAGACAGAGTAAGGAAAATGTGTTTATTATTTCAGATCAGCCCTTTTTTACAAGGCATCGATTGGTTACTTGGTGGTGAATGTTGGGTTCTATTGCAGATGTGATGCCATCCATGCAGTAATGGATGGAAATACATTAAAGGAGCAGCATAACAATTTATTTCACAGGGCAAAGGTCAAGAGAGTGCTGATTCCATATTACAAATCTAACAAAACTGAAGTGGCAGAAGCATTCTTTGAAGGCTTAAGCAGATGAGGGATGTTCAGTTTTCTGTTACAAAACCTAAATCAGAGAGCATTGAAATCTGTTGAATTTTGGAATAGTTGAGAGTAAGAATGTGAATTCTGTTTGTAACAGAAAAAAACTTGTTCTCATTCCATCCCTCTACTACTCGCATCTGCTCCACATGTCGAAGTAGGAAAAGAGTCATTTGTTGCTCCGTTAATTGCAAAACTGTATTTGTCAGACACCAATTCTGAATCAGCTCTCATACCTGTTACCGTGCTTTCAATAACAAGACTGCAGTTGGGGTTGGTTTGTAGGGAGGCTAGATGAATTGAAAGGGAGTGGATTGGGATAGTATAGCTGCTGGACAGAAACACCTATTTTAAAAGATGATCATCCTATGAAGTATGCCAGTTTTCCCACCTTGTGTATGTGACCTGAGGAGCTATGTTAAGATAAGCTTAAGATAATGGCAGGACAAGGGGAAATGGCTTTAAGTTGAGGGAGGGAGGATTTAGGTTGAGTATCAGGGGAAGTTCTTTACAGAGTGAATGGTGAGGTGCTGGAACAGGCTGCCCAGAGAGGCTGTGGACACCCCTCTTCCTGGAGGTGTTCAAGGCCAGTTGGATGAGGTCCTGGGCAGCCTGGTCTAATATTTAATAGGGAGGTTGGTGGCCCTGCATATGGTGGAGGGGTTGGAGCTTCATGATCTTTGAGGGTCCCTTCCAACCCAAGCCATTCTATGATTTTCTGATTCTAAGCTCAAATGCTAGTGTCTTGGGAATCAAAGCAGAGTTTCTCTTTGCCATCCCTATTTACAGTTGCTTAACTAGGATCTGTAGTATCAGAAAGAAACCTGGGATATAATTGGAGTAAATGCAATTAAATTCTTCTGTAAAATAGTCAATTTAAAACCCTTTATGTCTTGAGCGATCATGGAAAGAGTGACATAAAATGATTATTTAACGGATGTATTTGGGATCTCTGCTTGATTACTATAAAAAGATTCCTTCATAAGACATTGTATGGAGTTGGCTGATATTTGCTGAAATACTCCTGTTGAAACTTTCTGGTGTGGAATATTGCTTCCAGTATTTCATCATACCTTTAAAAACTTACGAAGTTTCAATCTACAAGTTTTGGACTCCTTCATAGTGCTTTTCTGTAGCCATTTGAAGTATTACTTCTGCCTTTCAGTCTTGCACTGAGACTTCATTTGGTGGTCTCATTCTCTACTGATCTAATTTTCTCATTTGTTTCCTTTAATATTATAGTGCTTATCATTGATTGTGTCTGTTAGTACCTCTGAAATTCTATAGAAAGATGGCTATTGCTTTCCTTTTAGCAAGTTGCTGCAGCTACTTCAAGCCGACAAATAAAAGTTTGCTTTCTCCGAAAACCTCAGTAGCCACTGCTTTGCTTTTTTGATACAGATCAAACTAGAAAGTTTATCATTATTGTCTTGAGGATTGTGTACTTGAAAGAGAAGGGCTTGTGGACTTAAAAGCTTCTTTTTGCCACAAGTGTTGTGTTTAATAGAAGATGTTATGGTGGATTGCATGTCTTGCTTTACTGAATTCACTAAGTAGGGAACCGGTTCTCTGGGTGTCTTTGTTCCACTTTGGGATAATGTTGCCTGAAGATCATAACTGTGAAATACACCTCAAGTTCTTCACTAAACTCCAGTTTTATACAGACTTCAGGAGAGAGAACGTAATTGCTAATAGAACAAGTTAAACGTGCTTAAAAAGCTCTCTGTGTGTTTTTTGTTGCTGTTGTTTGTTTGTTTGTGGAAAATACTCTTCCTTTATTTAATTCTGGAATTTTCCCAAGAAATTATTGGAAGTTGTCATATAAGAAGAGTAATAAAGACCATATTCTAGGAACTTGTTTCACAGATTGTACCAGTTACCCCCAAGAATATGCTGCTCCACTAGCATATGTTTTATAACTTTCATAGAGTAATTTTCAAGATGGTAATGTGGAGTTTACACTTCTGTGAACCTGTTAGCTATATTTTCCAGCTCTTAAGTCTCTTGCCAAAGCAGCATTTGTTTCATGCAGATTTTTGCATCAGGCTTCCAACTTCTTCCTCAGGCTAGATGTTGGCCTAGTGCAAGTGGAGCCGAGAACATACAATGATGAGAGAATGGAGTGGTGTTCCCACTGATGTTTAACGACTCGTAGTTGCAGCACTGTGATCAGACTGTATTGTGTTAGTGTGCATGTGAGTCTAGGATTTACAGCCTTCTGCAGCTCTGCATGTAGTCTCTTCAGTTTTTTGTGATGGCTATTGTCTCCGAACATATGGAGATCTACAGATGATAATTGTCCTCTTGCATATGAAGTTAGAGACTCCCTCTACTGTGTAGAACAAATTAAACATTTGCTAGTTAACATGAGAGGTTTTTTTATGTTAAAAAATTCTTTTTATATTTATAAAAAATAGAAACATAATGCACTCCTAAACAAATTCTCAGAAGATAACCATTAAGAAAGATAATGAAAATGCTTGACTGAGATTGCATATGTGTTAATGCTAATATCAGACAATGAAAAAAAAAATCAAACCTTATGTCCACATCCTGCTCATAATATTTAACATATACAGCTGAGATGATTTATGGAAGACTGTCTCAAACTTGTCTATTAGACATTTTACTGGAAATTTTTTAATGTAGTAAAGGACCAGTGATTACTTGAGAATGACTATTCTTCAGTAAGTCTTGTCTCACAGGAGACTTGTTAACAGGCTTGGAGCTTGTTATTATCTTCAAGAGAACATAGCAAGGAATTAAATGACAATTATCATCTGTAGATCTCCATATGTTCGGAGACAATAGCCATCACAAAAAACTGAAGAGACTACATGCAGAGCTGCAGAAGGCTGTAAATCCTAGACTCACATGCACACTAACACAATACAGTCTGATCACAGTGCTGCAACTACGAGTCGTTAAACATCAGTGGGAACACCACTCCATTCTCTCATCATTGTATGTTCTCGGCTCCACTTGCACTAGGCCAACATCTAGCCTGAGGAAGAAGTTGGAAGCCTGATGCAAAAATCTGCATGAAACAAATGCTGCTTTGGCAAGAGACTTAAGAGCTGGAAAATATAGCTAACAGGTTCACAGAAGTGTAAACTCCACATTACCATCTTGAAAATTACTCTATGAAAGTTATAAAACATATGCTAGTGGAGCAGCATATTCTTGGGGGTAACTGGTACAATCTGTGAAACAAGTTCCTAGAATATGGTCTTTATTACTCTTCTTATATGACAACTTCCAATAATTTCTTGGGAAAATTCCAGAATTAAATAAAGGAAGAGTATTTTCCACAAACAAACAAACAACAGCAACAAAAAACACACAGAGAGCTTTTTAAGCACGTTTAACTTGTTCTATTAGCAATTACGTTCTCTCTCCTGAAGTCTGTATAAAACTGGAGTTTAGTGAAGAACTTGAGGTGTATTTCACAGTTATGATCTTCAGGCAACATTATCCCAAAGTGGAACAAAGACACCCAGAGAACCGGTTCCCTACTTAGTGAATTCAGTAAAGCAAGACATGCAATCCACCATAACATCTTCTATTAAACACAACACTTGTGGCAAAAAGAAGCTTTTAAGTCCACAAGCCCTTCTCTTTCAAGTACACAATCCTCAAGACAATAATGATAAACTTTCTAGTTTGATCTGTATCAAAAAAGCAAAGCAGTGGCTACTGAGGTTTTCGGAGAAAGCAAACTTTTATTTGTCGGCTTGAAGTAGCTGCAGCAACTTGCTAAAAGGAAAGCAATAGCCATCTTTCTATAGAATTTCAGAGGTACTAACAGACACAATCAATGATAAGCACTATAATATTAAAGGAAACAAATGAGAAAATTAGATCAGTAGAGAATGAGACCACCAAATGAAGTCTCAGTGCAAGACTGAAAGGCAGAAGTAATACTTCAAATGGCTACAGAAAAGCACTATGAAGGAGTCCAAAACTTGTAGATTGAAACTTCGTAAGTTTTTAAAGGTATGATGAAATACTGGAAGCAATATTCCACACCAGAAAGTTTCAACAGGAGTATTTCAGCAAATATCAGCCAACTCCATACAATGTCTTATGAAGGAATCTTTTTATAGTAATCAAGCAGAGATCCCAAATACATCCGTTAAATAATCATTTTATGTCACTCTTTCCATGATCGCTCAAGACATAAAGGGTTTTAAATTGACTATTTTACAGAAGAATTTAATTGCATTTACTCCAATTATATCCCAGGTTTCTTTCTGATACTACAGATCCTAGTTAAGCAACTGTAAATAGGGATGGCAAAGAGAAACTCTGCTTTGATTCCCAAGACACTAGCATTTGAGCTTAGAATCAGAAAATCATAGAATGGCTTGGGTTGGAAGGGACCCTCAAAGATCATGAAGCTCCAACCCCTCCACCATATGCAGGGCCACCAACCTCCCTATTAAATATTAGACCAGGCTGCCCAGGACCTCATCCAACTGGCCTTGAACACCTCCAGGAAGAGGGGTGTCCACAGCCTCTCTGGGCAGCCTGTTCCAGCACCTCACCATTCACTCTGTAAAGAACTTCCCCTGATACTCAACCTAAATCCTCCCTCCCTCAACTTAAAGCCATTTCCCCTTGTCCTGCCATTATCTTAAGCTTATCTTAACATAGCTCCTCAGGTCACATACACAAGGTGGGAAAACTGGCATACTTCATAGGATGATCATCTTTTAAAATAGGTGTTTCTGTCCAGCAGCTATACTATCCCAATCCACTCCCTTTCAATTCATCTAGCCTCCCTACAAACCAACCCCAACTGCAGTCTTGTTATTGAAAGCACGGTAACAGGTATGAGAGCTGATTCAGAATTGGTGTCTGACAAATACAGTTTTGCAATTAACGGAGCAACAAATGACTCTTTTCCTACTTCGACATGTGGAGCAGATGCGAGTAGTAGAGGGATGGAATGAGAACAAGTTTTTTTCTGTTACAAACAGAATTCACATTCTTACTCTCAACTATTCCAAAATTCAACAGATTTCAGTGCTCTCTGATTTAGGTTTTGTAACAGAAAACTGAACATCCCTCATCTGCTTAAGCCTTCAAAGAATGCTTCTGCCACTTCAGTTTTGTTAGATTTGTAATATGGAATCAGCACTCTCTTGACCTTTGCCCTGTGAAATAAATTGTTATGCTGCTCCTTTAATGTATTTCCATCCATTACTGCATGGATGGCATCACATCTGCAATAGAACCCAACATTCACCACCAAGTAACCAATCGATGCCTTGTAAAAAAGGGCTGATCTGAAATAATAAACACATTTTCCTTACTCTGTCTTGTATCTGAACAGGTATTAACCAGACCCAGTTGTACCACAGCACTGGTAAAATACTGAAAGCAGAAGGCACTGCCATGTGATCTTATGCTGTAAGGCAGGCCCTGTAAGTAATAACTGAAGTTTTATTCTCAAGTCAGCACCAGACACCAAGGCTTCATACATGTATGAGTCCCAATTAGGAAGTTCAGCTTTTCAAAAACCAGAGTTAAATATGTTAAAGGCTGCTATTTAATGATTTCACAATGCAGCAAGCTGTTAATGACAGGTAAATTCAGCAGAAGTAGAACTTCCATATGCAGAAGATCATTAACAACATCAAATTTACTACATCTAAGAGCCACTAACAGAGCCCAGTAAGCCATATCAATTTTATCTACAAATATCAGTCTTCCAGAGGTGAGTTTTTGCACACTTGAAATGTACAAAAGATCAATGAATAATTGTCTCACCTGAAGCTGGAAAGCATCAGTTTTTCAAGTTAATTTGGTATAGACTTTCTGCACCGAACGTTTACTGTTTCAAGACCTCAAGAGGAGATGAGCAATTGCTTGCGCATCCGTTGTTATAAATCTAGATTACAAGTATCTGTGTGTATATGTAGATATACATGCCATAATTATTATGCTTTTCTTTTTCTCTATCTCATTTTTTCCCTCATTTCTCCTCTCCATCTCACTGAGATGGGGGCAGTGAATGAACAGCCACGTGACGCTCAGTGATCTGCTGGGTTAAACCCCAATGCATCACCATATCTTAAAGAACTTGCACGCTGTAAAAGATTTCTTCTTTTAAGAACGTTGCAACAAAACGTTGCTGGCATGCCATACAGAGACTTCCTAGCCTAGAAGGAAAAAAAAAACGTCAAGCAGCAGCTATTCAGTTTGAGATGTAAGGATAATTTATCTGTAGGCATGGCATTAATATGTAGCAGAACTAAACCTATTCCTTAATAGAGGACATAAGAGAACGAACACTGACCTAAGAGACCAGGGAATGGGAGAAAGGAGGAAGCAGCAAATTTAACATGTGGAATCACTTGCCTGGAAGCTAAACAGATTAGCTGGAAACTTTTCACTCACTTGGTTAAGGTATTAAGAACACAAACATTATGTATGGATAAGATTATGAGAATGACTTGAATTAATAAAGCTGATACTCCACTCATACTGAGCTTACTTGACAAATGTATAGCTTGTATAGCTGCAGCTGTTGAGATGCACAAGCTCTGCTTATTACCAACAACCTAACTGTACAGTGTACATGTAATTCAACTTTGCTATTGCTAGACTCTGATTTAAGAACTGTTCAGAAAATCCTGGACTCCCAGTGATATAAAGTATACTCCACCAGGACTATCTTAATAAAGTAGTTCACAAACATACATTCTTGACTATGCTTAAGGAGTTACAAAAGTGATAGAATCTCACTGCAGGTTACTTCAGTTCTTTCTCCCTACCCTAGGTTCACAAACAAGTGAAGAAACAAAAAAATTAGAAACATCTTCACATACCAGTTATCATTTCTGCAAGCCGAGATTACAGCTTTGAGAGTGCGGGAGATATTTCCATCCTCCTGATGGCTGAGCCAAGAGGGAAAAAGGGGAGGGGAACAAAAAACGTCCATCTATGAGGCGAAAGCTCCCGAACGAGAAGCCCCGGGCACAATCCCGCGGCACCAACCCCGGCCCGCAGCGGGGGCCCGGCCACCGCCCTCAGCGGCCCCACCCGCAGCCCCGCGCCCGTTGCTCGGCAGCTGCGAGCCAACCGAGCCTGCCGGGAAGGCGGAGGGGCAGCACCACGGATAGCTCCTATTGGTCGAAGGAGGTGAGGGCGGAGCTCGAGGACGGCCGTCTTCTTCGCTATTGGCGGAGAGAGCCGTCAGTGCGGGGCGGGGGGCGGGGCCTCGCGGCTAGCGGGGTCGCGTTGAACGCCGCGTTAGGGCGGGGGAACGGAGCGAGGGGGCGGCGGCGGTCGAGGGTAAGCGAGCCGCCGGCTGCGAGGAGAGCGGCGCGAGGTAGGGAGCGGCGCGGGGGCCGTCCTCACCTGTCACCGGGCGCTCAGCCCTCCCTCCTCGCGGCCCCCGGGCTCCGGCCGCGGGCGCGGTCCCTCGCGGTAGCGGCCGGGCTGGGGCTGTGCTTTCGTCTAAGGGGACCCTCGTCCGAGGGAGGGCGGCAGGCAGGCAGGCAGGCTGTGCGCGCGGTGCCACCGGCTGTGCGCCGCTGCGCGGACGGATGCCGGCTGCCCTCAGGTAGGTGGGAGGGGGGCGGAGAGGGCAGACCCCGGGAAGGCCGCCTCTGGGCGCGAGGGCTCCCCGCCGCCGTCGCTGCGGCAGGCGGCACCTCGGAGTGGCGCTGCGCGAGGGGGGGAGCGGCTGGGGGCTGCGGCTGGGGGCTGCGGCTGGGGGCCGCCTCCGTGCGCGGGGCGGGGGGAGTTGCGAGGGCAGAGCCGCGCGACTTCTTATTCGTATAGCCGCGCTTCTTTTCACAGCAACGTGAATAGCTGTAAAACACATAATTCTACCTAAATTAAGTTGTTTAAATTGGAGATAAACAGATGTCTTAGACCTGCTTCTCTTTTTTTGCTGGAAGAAGTGAAGTCAATCACATTCTCTTACAAACAGGGCCTGGGTGTCCCTGTAGACAGCAGGGTGACCACAAACCAGCAACGTGGCCTTGTGGTCAAGAAGGCCAATGGTATCCTGGGATGCATTAAAAAGAATGTGGCCAGCAGGTTGAGTGAGGTGAGTGAGCAAAGTATTATTTACTAACCAGCTAACTGCAGGAGAAGACTCTTAACAGAATAGAAATTTATGTTCTTAACATGCTCCTTTTTGAAGAAAATGGTAGAAAAGACAGAAGTGAGGAATAGAGGATACTTAAACCAACCTGGATCCACTAGAAAACTTCAAAGTAGGGACAGTTACAAAAGCTCAGCTATTCCATTGAGGGAGTAAGCACGAAAAGAAAGACTGAAGCCTTTAGCTAGCAGTTTGTCAGAAAACAGTCTTAAATATGCGCAAGGGTGGAAAGAGACTTCCTATTTCCTTAAATGCAAGCAGATTGAAACAGTTTCTTTTGATTTCTGTATCTATGATTTTCATAAGCAGTTACAAGAACGGTGTTCTCAGATTGGATATTATGAGTAAATGCTTGTGTTGCATTTAAGGAAATAATAAACAGCAACTATTTCTCATCCAAGAAAAAGACAAACACGTAAACTGAATGAGCAGCTTATATACATATATCCCCTAGATATCTGTAGCACTCCCATGGTGTTGGCAGAAATGGCAGAGAATTTATAGAGATGCATACCTCCTCAAGCAGAAAGCAGAGGTTACTAAGGCACACTACCCCAGGTATCACCAATAGCAGTAGAAGCTTGTGCTTAGGCAACTCAAGTACACCTTTCACCCCCCACACGAATATTAAACATTACCATCATAGCATCCCCCCCCCCTTTTTTTTTTCTTTCTTTCCTTTTAAATTGTCTTTTATCTCAGGCCCACGAGATGCATGGAAATCAAAAGTCCGTGAGTTATGAACAAAGAAGTTCTTTGCCACAGAAAATACGTTACATATGGAGTGAGATGTTGTGCTGTTGCCAAGCACATCAGGCTTGCTAATGTAACTTCAAATGCAGAACTTCTAGCAGAACGTGCTAGAACTAATACCATGGTACAAGCCAGAGGAGTCTTGTCTGCTGCTCTTTCCTCTCACTGCTGTCGTGGACCCTGCAACAGGCTGGATTGGACAGTGCTGGTTAAACACAGCTTGTTTCCTGAGCATTTTATCAATTATTTCTGTATTGCTGATATACAGATATAGGGTTTTTTCCTGTTCCTCTGCACAGTTGAATTTCCATTTGCCACTTTCCCAGATACTGGCATCTTGGGACCTGGGAACCAAACACAAGTCAAACTAATCCCTCTAGGTATGTCATAATGCTGGTTTTTATGTTGCTGTAATTATCTGCAGTTGTATAGAGTATTTAAGACAAATGGAACTGTTTGGTATTACGGTTTGGTACATGAAAGAAAATAAAACATCCTTTATTTTAATATATGACAAAGAATGAATAATACTTACTTGCCACCAACCACTTCTCACTTCTGACACTCTACCAAACTGATGGATGTTCTACATAAAGCAACTCTTTCCTTCTTCCCTTTTGATTTAGTAGATTTTTTTTTATTTTAATGTTTGTTTCAGTCTACATATTGAAATAGGTTTTACTGGGCACCTTTACTTCTCAAACTTTCTGCATTCAGGTTTGTAAAGAAAGGCAGACTTTTCTTCTCCAAGATCAGACAGACAGCACATTCTTTGGCCAAAAAATTCTTGTTTCTTAACAATACTGACATTTTGCTCTGCCAAGCATTTAAAAGTGCATTCCTTTTAGAGACCTTCTCTTCGTTACAGTCTATATGTAACTGTGATACATATTTTCTCTGTATTTGGGAAAACCTAATAATAGGTACAATTTACCACCAAAAATATTTGCAGTCATGACTTCATCATAGACTTTTTCCTACTTTTCCAGTACTTGTTTGATACTTTCTTTTTCTAGTAGGCAAAAATTCTAAGCCCTTGTCCTCCAGTAACTGTCTTTCATTTTCTGATACATTCAAAGATAACCTTTGGAGGCATGCCTTTTTCTGGGAAGCCAAGTTCTAACAGCAGAAAAAAATTTCAAAGGCTGTATGGAGAGCATCAACTACAATGGCAATAATATCACTGACCTTGCTAGAAGGAAGAAATTGGAACCTTCTAATGTGGTAAGAACATAACTTTATCATCATCTAAACTTCTGCTTCTCCTTCTAAGGAAAGTTTGTGAGTGTGTGTGACAGATGTTCTGAAATCATATAATATATAAAACAAAGTTTGTCACATGCCTAAAGATTTCATTATACATACTTTTATGATTTTTGTTTGTTTGTTTGTTTGTTTTTAATATCTGGGAACCTGTTTCTGCTGGGATTTAAGTTTCAGCTTTACAGAATTAGCCTTCAGCATCAGATGAATGTTTTTTAAAAGAAAACCAGTAGATCAGTATATACATTTTTGCTTTCATCTTATAGTAACCCAAAACTAGGATGGACAATATTTATTGTTAAATCAATTGCAGTGTGTCAAGGATCTAAATCCTGTTATCTTCCATCCCCACAGAGCAAGTTGCGTGGGTGTGCAAAATCATTAGAAAGGGAAGGCTCAGAGCCATTTTATGGGAGCTCCGTAAAGCATCAAGATACTAAACTTTGAAACTGTTATTTAGCTTATTAACATTACAGGGATTATTAACATTACATTCTATTTTTTTCTCTCCAAAGCATTCATAGTTGCTTTCATGTTTAAACTTGTGTCTTTCTGTAAGGGTTGATCAGGAAATCACTTTAATTTCTGTATTTTTAAGAATCTAGGCGTTCCTAAAATAGTTGGTGGATTACATGAGCAATGTGGGTAGGAAATAAATGTATTATTACCCTGAATTTGAGATAGATCTGTTCAAGGCTTTCTTCTGTACAGTACTGCAGCCTTCACAAAGCCCTGCTCACAGTATGTATAGTTTGATTACTGCTTTTTTTCTTTATGTATTTTGCATAGTACATAACAGTAATGAAGAATAAGATATAAGATAAACATGTACAGTAGAAATAAAGTGCAATGATTCTTCTTGGACAGATGTGCAACTTCTGAGATGTCTGTAGGACAAATTCCAGCTTTTGAAAAGCATAGCACAGCTAACAGTTCTGTAGAGTGTCTATAAACTCCTCTTTCTGGTTTATTTGGATGTGAATTTTCTGTTTGCTTGTTTTGTTTGTTAGTTGATTACATTCTGTTGCCTGTGACATTAAAGCAAAATCTACATATGTAGATTTGGTAGTGTTAGAGGTTTACCACTAAACTGTGGCATGCTAGTTTAATCTGATGATTCACTTCTGAGAATATAGAAACAGAAGTGAACTTTGCTTTCAGATGAATTATTTAAATTTCTTCCGCTCTTCAAAAACAGAATCAGTTTCACTTATGAAATCAACATGGATGTTTATGTTTCTTACAAAAAAACTTTTATTCTTCTAGTTTTGAACCTGATTTAGCATGAAAAATACTAAGCTGAAACTACTATTTTTGTTAACCACGTTTATGTTAATGGCACTTAAGCAATCCAACCAGGATCAAAGCTCCATTGTAGGAACTGTGCAGATGCATAGCAGTAGACATATCCTGCCCTAAAGAAAAAGCAAAAATAAATAACGTAATGAAATGGAACACAAAGTAATTGGTAAAGTTATAAGAAGCATCATAGGGGGAAAAAAAAAATAGATGGACAAAGAATAAAAAAGAGGTTTGAGACAAAAATAAAAATGTTCTTACTGTCAGATTTCAGAAGTTGTACAAGGAAAAGGAGTAAAAAATTAAATTTATACAACGAGGATGTCCAGAAAATCTAAGAAGTTAATCTTGATTTTACATTGAACAAAAATAGAATGAATAAAAATCCTTAGGTCTCACAAATACGTATGTTATGATCATAAATGCACCATTAAGAGTCTTTCAACATCTTCTTAAGCAATTTATTCATTTTATCTTTAGAGGGTAACAATGTGGAGCAAAAAAGTTTTGCAGTCCTCTGTGATAGAACAAGTGGCAGCAAACCTTTGAGGAGAAAGAGTAAGATGGATGGCCTTAAACAGTTTTTGCTTTTATTAATGGAGCCTGATTTGTTTTCACAGAAATGAGGCAAATAATAAACATACACAGAAAGGAGAGTAGGAGATAGAAGGACAACAAGAAAAAAAAAATGGAGTGTCAAATTTTCTCCCAAATGGACTTGCAAGAGTTGACAGTGACTTACTAGAGCATTAATTTCTTCTTTACAGCTTTATTCAGGTCTAAGACAGAAAAAAAGAACATGCACACGAGTCTTCCAATCCATATTTTCTATGTTATTTAAAGTAATAAGGTTATGTATGGTATTTTATGTTGGTTTCATTTACATTTGCAGGTACTAAAATCTAACAAGTTTCTCAAAACCTGTAACAGAAAAATGCTGAGAAGAATCAAATTTATTGCTCTCTCTCTTCACATACATTGGGCTTATGATCCTCCCACTTCAGTGGCTGCTCTTCCATGTATTACTGAGTGCAATCATGTACAAATATAAGATAAACATTTTCTTTAAAGTATTTATAGTATGTTGCGCTCAAATAAATATTTGAGAAAATAAAGAAATAACCTGACAGCTATTAATCAGAGTTTTATTGCCTTTAATATATGATCCATCCTGATATAGCAATTATTGTTGTTTTAGTAAATGCATTACCTCACTTTTACAGGTTTATTTTCAGCCAGTATATATATCCTTTTGCTCAACACAACAGAGAACTTTCCAATAGCCAAAAAACATTCTGCCTTTAAATTAAATTAATCTTCTTGGAAATATTACTCTTCCAACTCTCCTGTTCTGTATGTCAGCTACTGCTCAAAGCTGTCTACTGTTCCTCCTGTTAACCATACAGTTATTAAAACTTGGTATATGAATACCTTTTCATCATATTTATCCACAATAAATGAATGAGACTTCTCCCCATAGAATCTTTCTATGAAACTTTCCATCCCTCTGTCTTTCTGCTAAATCTCAAATAATCTGAACTGCAGTTCATTTAGATATTAGACCTCAGGTTCAGATAACATCCTTGAGGTAATAAAATGTTATTGTCTGACAGATCTAAAGTGATATTTTTCCTGTAGAAAATTCCATGGGGCACTTACACTGAAACTGAGAAGTGTTTTTCCTTCTCTTGCTGAGTGAGGGTTTAAATAGGAAATGCATATACACAGAGCAAAATTTGGAAGGTAACATTTCCCATCAGGTCTTTTCAGTATTACAGAGCAAGAAAAAGATTTTTAAGACTTGCATGTGCTGATTAAGGTGATTGAATTTTTTCTACTATTATTTTCCTTTTAGTTTAGCAATAAAGAAATACATTAAAAAAATGCAGTAGGGGAAAGATCTGCCCATGGATTTGTTGTATTTGTGCATATCTAAATAGCAGTACAGGCATCTTGTCATCCCAAGGACACCATGGAGTATTCATATAATATAAAGAGAGATGATGGGGATTTTCTAATAACTAAATTGGAAATCAGAAATGTTACTTTTTTTTTTTTTTTTTTTTCCCAATTTACCAGTTTGCAAGCAATGCCTCCTTTTCCATAAAGACAGCTCTTCAAGAAAGCCCATTTCTAACACTCACAGACCTGTGCAGAACACCATTTTTCATAGATGACAGACAGTAACTTTACAATAACATCAGCCATTTCTTTCAACACTGTCACAAATACCATTCAACAACAAATAGCATTCAACTAGGCCTCAACTGCCTAATTTCATTGAAGCCTGTATACCTTTCATTCAGTGTTAACATTACTTGAAAAAAAGTGTTTGGACGTTACATTATATTATCCTCAGTTCATCGTGTTGTAGCAGATCTAATCTTTAATGAAAACGAGACATGTAGGAATCCTATTTGAACTTTTCTTTTATCTTCACTCTTATTTCAAAAAGAAAGTCGTTGATTAAACACACCTAGTGACAAACCAACATGTGATTATCATCTATAATAAATGATACTCCTGCTTGCTAGTATAATTGTATTTGCTTTTCTTGTTGCCTTTGCTTGCTTCATCCACACCAGTAGATGTGTTGAGAAAACTGACTGGGAGAAAAGAGGTCATTCCCTGGTCCTGGTTACAAAGACAGCACAGACACAGCCCATGGTGACTGAAAAACAAGGAATAAAGAGGTTCAAGACTGTACTGCAAAAGTGTATTGCAACTGCAGGTTGCTTAAAGAAGTAGAAGCAAAGGGAATGTCCACAGGTTTGAAAAAGTGGCCTGCAACTACACAATATTCATTGTTTCAGAAAGGAGATTTAACGATGCAAAATCTTTGGCAAGAAAACAGTTGTTTTTAGGGATCAAATAGAGAGAGAAATAGTGCTGGGGACCTAGACTCCATTTAGGACATAATACTTGTCTTGTCTCTACACGTGAAAATATTTTAAATTACTAGCTGAGAGATCAGGGGTCCTGAACCATGGTATGTTCATTATTGTTGATTGCATGTACTGTGTCATATCACTTAAAAAATTAAAAACATTAATGGCACTGAAATTTCAAACTGGGTGCACGTACCACTGTGCATAACAACTGACAAGCTATTATCTACGTTGATTACAACTCTTAGTGCTAGTGTTTTAGCTTCTCCAAAAGCAAGGAATAAACAATTTGAATGTAGGCTTTATCAGTATTTGTACTTGTAATAAAACCAGGAATATTCATAGAATCATAGAATCATAGAATTTTTTTTTGAGTTGGAAGGGACTCTTACAGACCATTGAGTCCAGTTCCCCAGTAATGAACAGGGACACCCACAGAGGTCAGAGACCTCAGAGGCCTGTCCAGCCTGACCATGAATATCTCCCCACTGCCATAATGTTGTCTTGCCCCAGACCTATACAAGACTACAAAGTGAGTCACCAGCTCTGGATTCCTACTTAGGAGGGGTTTGCCATCAAGATAGACAGCAAGTCTCCATGTAACCCTCTCCTCTAGGCATCAGCCCTGGGAAACATGCTGCCAAATATTCTTCAGAAAAGCATCTTAGAGAGGTTTCTGTGAGCAGATGGGGGACATTTGATGAAGCAAACGGATGCTGGGTAAGCAGTAATTCTCACTCAACAACCAGCCTGGGGGCTCCGTTCTTTCTTCATTTCCATTCTTTCTGATGGAAATGTCCTTGAAACTTAATTGAGTTTGCATGGAATTTTACACTTTTTGGATTTCTAATCTTTCTCATCATTAATCCTTAAATATGTGTTCCACAATACCACTAACCAATTATAGAAAAATAATTTAAAATAATCATGTATCAAACTTTTTTAAAATTCTATTTGGAAGGTAGGAGACCTAATTACAGGCATGGGACTTTAATGTATGTGCTGAAAACTGAAACTCAATATCTACTTCTTCATTGCTCTTCAGCAACCTGAGCAAATAGATTACCTCCTGTGATAGGTTTCTGACAGTCCCTCTTAGTTTGACAGTTATTTTAGAGAGAGTCACTTTTGTATATAATGAAAGGAAAAGTTGCCAAGCATACGTACATATTTTATGTTTCTTAAAACTTAAAAGCTAGAGGAAAGACTCCATTTTTAGTCATGCCATTTTAAATTCAGAGTATTTGTACTGTCCGCCAGGTTTACATCAATGACACAGAATGGCATCTAGCCCAAGGGCTGAGTTACATTTCTTGCACAGGAAGGGCAGCTTTTATAATTGAGTGTATCAGTTACTGCTTTGAACTTTTTTTGTGTTACTACATTCATGTGAAAATATGATGTGCATTTTCGCATCTTCTATGTATGCCAAAAGAATTAAAAGCAATTTCTATCGAAGTGTTTCCTTGAAATTGCAACAAAAAAAATATATAAATATTAAAAACAATAAAACAAAACAAGACATTTTCTCCCAGAAATACCAGGACTCTTAGAAATACCTCACGTTTCATCTCAAGAATACTGCTTTCCACTCCTCAAGATCACACTGACTCCCATCACAATGGCCTTTTCTCCCACATACACCAGCTTTCTCCCAAATACACGACATTTTCTCCCACATACACCCGTTTTCTCCCAAAGATGGGACATATTCTCCCAGAAATGCCAGCTTATTCTTTAAAAAACGGCCTTTTTTTCCCAAAATACCAGCTTTCTCACAAACACCTGTCATTTTCCAACCAAGTCTGCTACTATCTCCCAGAAACAGCCGGTTTCCGAGAAATACCTGACGTTTGCTCTCCCAAATACTACTTGACACTCCTCCAGAGGACATTGTCTCCCCTATTTACCACGTTGTCTCCCCAAGAGACCACTTGGCACACCAAAAAGACCACCGTTGCTCTCCAGTACAAGATCTTCTTTCCCACCGGTTCCCACTTTTCTCCCCCAGCTATGTCATTTCCTCCCAGAAATGCCACTTTTCCCTTGGAAATTTCACCTTCTCTTCCAAAAGGAGGAGATTTGCTCCCAGAAATACCCCTTCTCTTACAACTGCCACACGCTTTCTCCCCAAAAAGCCTCCATGACAATGCCAAATGGGACACTTGCAGCCAAGAAGAGGACACCTTCTCTCAGAAAGACCACTTTTCTCCCCAAGAGAGGAGATTTTCTCCCAATTGGATGACATTTGCTGTAAGAAAGACCTGTTTTCTTCCCTCAAGAGGACATTGTCTTTCCCACTGAGGACATTTTCTCCCAGAAGTGCCGCTACTCTGTGAAACACCTCCATTTCCTCCCAAATCTACTCCATGACACGCCTCAGGATGACACTTACTCCCCGATTTGGGGCATTTTCTCCCAGAAATACCACTTCTCTCCCAAAGGGATGGCCTTTTCCCTCTCTAGCATCTGTTTCCTCACCAATACCTGGCATTTTCTCCCAGAAACACCAGCTTTCTCACAGATACATCACCTTCCCCCCCCCACATCAGACCTCTTCTCCCAGAAATACCAGGACTCTGCTGAATATTTCCCATTTCCTCCGGAACATACAGCATTACACTCCGCAAGAGGACAGTTTCTTTCAGAAATGTGGCATTTTATCACAGATACACCATTTTTATGCCCAGTAGAGCTCCTTTTCTCCCAGAAATAGCACTGCTCTTAGGAAGAGCTCCCATTTTCTAACCAAAATGCTGCTTTACACTCCTCAAGATCACACTTACCCCCATCAAGATGGCAGTGTCACAGAAATACCAGCTTCTGCCCCCAAAATGGGACTTTGGCTCTCCAAAACAAGACATTTTCTCCCAGAAATACCAGGACTCTTAGAAATACCTCACGTTTCATCTCAAGAATACTGCTTTCCACTCCTCAAGATCACACTGACTCCCATCACAATGGCCTTTTCTCCCACATACACCAGCTTTCTCCCAAATACACGACATTTTCTCCCACATACACCCGTTTTCTCCCAAAGATGGGACATATTCTCCCAGAAATGCCAGCTTATTCTTTAAAAAACGGCCTCTTTTTCCCAAAATACCAGCTTTCTCACAAACACCTGTCATTTTCCAACCAAGTCTGCTACTATCTCCCAGAAACAGCCGGTTTCCGAGAAATACCTGACGTTTGCTCTCCCAAATACTACTTGACACTCCTCCAGAGGACATTGTCTCCCCTATTTACCACGTTGTCTCCCCAAGAGACCACTTGGCACACCAAAAAGACCACCGTTGCTCTCCAGTACAAGATCTTCTTTCCCACCGGTTCCCACTTTTCTCCCCCAGCTATGTCATTTCCTCCCAGAAATGCCACTTTTCCCTTGGAAATTTCACCTTCTCTTCCAAAAAGAGGAGATTTGCTCCCAGAAATACCCCTTCTCTTACAACTGCCACACGCTTTCTCCCCAAAAAGCCTCCATGACAATGCCAAATGGGACACTTGCAGCCAAGAAGAGGACACCTTCTCTCAGAAAGACCACTTTTCTCCCCAAGAGAGGAGATTTTCTCCCAATTGGATGACATTTGCTGTAAGAAAGACCTGTTTTCTTCCCTCAAGAGGACATTGTCTTTCCCACTGAGGACATTTTCTCCCAGAAGTGCCGCTACTCTGTGAAACACCTCCATTTCCTCCCAAATCTACTCCATGACACGCCTCAGGATGACACTTACTCCCCGATTTGGGGCATTTTCTCCCAGAAATACCACTTCTCTCCCAAAGGGATGGCCTTTTCCCTCTCTAGCATCTGTTTCCTCACCAATACCTGGCATTTTCTCCCAGAAACACCAGCTTTCTCACAGATACATCACCTTCCCCCCCCCCACATCAGACCTCTTCTCCCAGAAATACCAGGACTCTGCTGAATATTTCCCATTTCCTCCGGAACATACAGCATTACACTCCGCAAGAGGACAGTTTCTTTCAGAAATGTGGCATTTTATCACAGATACACCATTTTTATGCCCAGTAGAGCTCCTTTTCTCCCAGAAATAGCACTGCTCTTAGGAAGAGCTCCCATTTTCTAACCAAAATGCTGCTTTACACTCCTCAAGATCACACTTACCCCCATCAAGATGGCAGTGTCACAGAAATACCAGCTTCTGCCCCCAAAATGGGACTTTGGCTCTCCAAAACAAGACATTTTCTCCCAGAAATACCAGGACTCTTAGAAATACCTCACGTTTCATCTCAAGAATACTGCTTTCCACTCCTCAAGATCACACTGACTCCCATCACAATGGCCTTTTCTCCCACATACACCAGCTTTCTCCCAAATACACGACATTTTCTCCCACATACACCCGTTTTCTCCCAAAGATGGGACATATTCTCCCAGAAATGCCAGCTTATTCTTTAAAAAACGGCCTCTTTTTCCCAAAATACCAGCTTTCTCACAAACACCTGTCATTTTCCAACCAAGTCTGCTACTATCTCCCAGAAACAGCCGGTTTCCGAGAAATACCTGACGTTTGCTCTCCCAAATACTACTTGACACTCCTCCAGAGGACATTGTCTCCCCTATTTACCACGTTGTCTCCCCAAGAGACCACTTGGCACACCAAAAAGACCACCGTTGCTCTCCAGTACAAGATCTTCTTTCCCACCGGTTCCCACTTTTCTCCCCCAGCTATGTCATTTCCTCCCAGAAATGCCACTTTTCCCTTGGAAATTTCACCTTCTCTTCCAAAAAGAGGAGATTTGCTCCCAGAAATACCCCTTCTCTTACAACTGCCACACGCTTTCTCCCCAAAAAGCCTCCATGACAATGCCAAATGGGACACTTGCAGCCAAGAAGAGGACACCTTCTCTCAGAAAGACCACTTTTCTCCCCAAGAGAGGAGATTTTCTCCCAATTGGATGACATTTGCTGTAAGAAAGACCTGTTTTCTTCCCTCAAGAGGACATTGTCTTTCCCACTGAGGACATTTTCTCCCAGAAGTGCCGCTACTCTGTGAAACACCTCCATTTCCTCCCAAATCTACTCCATGACACGCCTCAGGATGACACTTACTCCCCGATTTGGGGCATTTTCTCCCAGAAATACCACTTCTCTCCCAAAGGGATGGCCTTTTCCCTCTCTAGCATCTGTTTCCTCACCAATACCTGGCATTTTCTCCCAGAAACACCAGCTTTCTCACAGATACATCACCTTCCCCCCCCCCACATCAGACCTCTTCTCCCAGAAATACCAGGACTCTGCTGAATATTTCCCATTTCCTCCGGAACATACAGCATTACACTCCGCAAGAGGACAGTTTCTTTCAGAAATGTGGCATTTTATCACGGATACACCATTTTTATGCCCAGTAGAGCTCCTTTTCTCCCAGAAATAGCACTGCTCGTAGCAAGAGCTCCCATTTTCTAACCAAAATGCTGCTTTACACTCCTCAAGATCACACTTACCCCCATCAAGATGGCAGTGTCACAGAAATACCAGCTTCTGCCCCCAAAATGGGACTTTGGCTCTCCAAAACAAGACATTTTCTCCCAGAAATACCAGGACTCTTAGAAATACCTCACGTTTCATCTCAAGAATACTGCTTTCCACTCCTCAAGATCACACTGACTCCCATCACAATGGCCTTTTCTCCCACATACACCAGCTTTCTCCCAAATACACGACATTTTCTCCCACATACACCCGTTTTCTCCCAAAGATGGGACATATTCTCCCAGAAATGCCAGCTTATTCTTTAAAAAACGGCCTCTTTTTCCCAAAATACCAGCTTTCTCACAAACACCTGTCATTTTCCAACCAAGTCTGCTACTATCTCCCAGAAACAGCCGGTTTCCGAGAAATACCTGACGTTTGCTCTCCCAAATACTACTTGACACTCCTCCAGAGGACATTGTCTCCCCTATTTACCACGTTGTCTCCCCAAGAGACCACTTGGCACACCAAAAAGACCACCGTTGCTCTCCAGTACAAGATCTTCTTTCCCACCGGTTCCCACTTTTCTCCCCCAGCTATGTCATTTCCTCCCAGAAATGCCACTTTTCCCTTGGAAATTTCACCTTCTCTTCCAAAAAGAGGAGATTTGCTCCCAGAAATACCCCTTCTCTTACAACTGCCACACGCTTTCTCCCCAAAAAGCCTCCATGACAATGCCAAATGGGACACTTGCAGCCAAGAAGAGGACACCTTCTCTCAGAAAGACCACTTTTCTCCCCAAGAGAGGAGATTTTCTCCCAATTGGATGACATTTGCTGTAAGAAAGACCTGTTTTCTTCCCTCAAGAGGACATTGTCTTTCCCACTGAGGACATTTTCTCCCAGAAGTGCCGCTACTCTGTGAAACACCTCCATTTCCTCCCAAATCTACTCCATGACACGCCTCAGGATGACACTTACTCCCCGATTTGGGGCATTTTCTCCCAGAAATACCACTTCTCTCCCAAAGGGATGGCCTTTTCCCTCTCTAGCATCTGTTTCCTCACCAATACCTGGCATTTTCTCCCAGAAACACCAGCTTTCTCACAGATACATCACCTTCCCCCCCCCCACATCAGACCTCTTCTCCCAGAAATACCAGGACTCTGCTGAATATTTCCCATTTCCTCCGGAACATACAGCATTACACTCCGCAAGAGGACAGTTTCTTTCAGAAATGTGGCATTTTATCACGGATACACCATTTTTATGCCCAGTAGAGCTCCTTTTCTCCCAGAAATAGCACTGCTCTTAGGAAGAGCTCCCATTTTCTAACCAAAATGCTGCTTTACACTCCTCAAGATCACACTTACCCCCATCAAGATGGCAGTGTCACAGAAATACCAGCTTCTGCCCCCAAAATGGGACTTTGGCTCTCCAAAACAAGACATTTTCTCCCAGAAATACCAGGACTCTTAGAAATACCTCACGTTTCATCTCAAGAATACTGCTTTCCACTCCTCAAGATCACACTGACTCCCATCACAATGGCCTTTTCTCCCACATACACCAGCTTTCTCCCAAATACACGACATTTTCTCCCACATACACCCGTTTTCTCCCAAAGATGGGACATATTCTCCCAGAAATGCCAGCTTATTCTTTAAAAAACGGCCTTTTTTTCCCAAAATACCAGCTTTCTCACAAACACCTGTCATTTTCCAACCAAGTCTGCTACTATCTCCCAGAAACAGCCGGTTTCCGAGAAATACCTGACGTTTGCTCTCCCAAATACTACTTGACACTCCTCCAGAGGACATTGTCTCCCCTATTTACCACGTTGTCTCCCCAAGAGACCACTTGGCACACCAAAAAGACCACCGTTGCTCTCCAGTACAAGATCTTCTTTCCCACCGGTTCCCACTTTTCTCCCCCAGCTATGTCATTTCCTCCCAGAAATGCCACTTTTCCCTTGGAAATTTCACCTTCTCTTCCAAAAAGAGGAGATTTGCTCCCAGAAATACCCCTTCTCTTACAACTGCCACACGCTTTCTCCCCAAAAAGCCTCCATGACAATGCCAAATGGGACACTTGCAGCCAAGAAGAGGACACCTTCTCTCAGAAAGACCACTTTTCTCCCCAAGAGAGGAGATTTTCTCCCAATTGGATGACATTTGCTGTAAGAAAGACCTGTTTTCTTCCCTCAAGAGGACATTGTCTTTCCCACTGAGGACATTTTCTCCCAGAAGTGCCGCTACTCTGTGAAACACCTCCATTTCCTCCCAAATCTACTCCATGACACGCCTCAGGATGACACTTACTCCCCGATTTGGGGCATTTTCTCCCAGAAATACCACTTCTCTCCCAAAGGGATGGCCTTTTCCCTCTCTAGCATCTGTTTCCTCACCAATACCTGGCATTTTCTCCCAGAAACACCAGCTTTCTCACAGATACATCACCTTCCCCCCCCCACATCAGACCTCTTCTCCCAGAAATACCAGGACTCTGCTGAATATTTCCCATTTCCTCCGGAACATACAGCATTACACTCCGCAAGAGGACAGTTTCTTTCAGAAATGTGGCATTTTATCACAGATACACCATTTTTATGCCCAGTAGAGCTCCTTTTCTCCCAGAAATAGCACTGCTCTTAGGAAGAGCTCCCATTTTCTAACCAAAATGCTGCTTTACACTCCTCAAGATCACACTTACCCCCATCAAGATGGCAGTGTCACAGAAATACCAGCTTCTGCCCCCAAAATGGGACTTTGGCTCTCCAAAACAAGACATTTTCTCCCAGAAATACCAGGACTCTTAGAAATACCTCACGTTTCATCTCAAGAATACTGCTTTCCACTCCTCAAGATCACACTGACTCCCATCACAATGGCCTTTTCTCCCACATACACCAGCTTTCTCCCAAATACACGACATTTTCTCCCACATACACCCGTTTTCTCCCAAAGATGGGACATATTCTCCCAGAAATGCCAGCTTATTCTTTAAAAAACGGCCTCTTTTTCCCAAAATACCAGCTTTCTCACAAACACCTGTCATTTTCCAACCAAGTCTGCTACTATCTCCCAGAAACAGCCGGTTTCCGAGAAATACCTGACGTTTGCTCTCCCAAATACTACTTGACACTCCTCCAGAGGACATTGTCTCCCCTATTTACCACGTTGTCTCCCCAAGAGACCACTTGGCACACCAAAAAGACCACCGTTGCTCTCCAGTACAAGATCTTCTTTCCCACCGGTTCCCACTTTTCTCCCCCAGCTATGTCATTTCCTCCCAGAAATGCCACTTTTCCCTTGGAAATTTCACCTTCTCTTCCAAAAAGAGGAGATTTGCTCCCAGAAATACCCCTTCTCTTACAACTGCCACACGCTTTCTCCCCAAAAAGCCTCCATGACAATGCCAAATGGGACACTTGCAGCCAAGAAGAGGACACCTTCTCTCAGAAAGACCACTTTTCTCCCCAAGAGAGGAGATTTTCTCCCAATTGGATGACATTTGCTGTAAGAAAGACCTGTTTTCTTCCCTCAAGAGGACATTGTCTTTCCCACTGAGGACATTTTCTCCCAGAAGTGCCGCTACTCTGTGAAACACCTCCATTTCCTCCCAAATCTACTCCATGACACGCCTCAGGATGACACTTACTCCCCGATTTGGGGCATTTTCTCCCAGAAATACCACTTCTCTCCCAAAGGGATGGCCTTTTCCCTCTCTAGCATCTGTTTCCTCACCAATACCTGGCATTTTCTCCCAGAAACACCAGCTTTCTCACAGATACATCACCTTCCCCCCCCCCACATCAGACCTCTTCTCCCAGAAATACCAGGACTCTGCTGAATATTTCCCATTTCCTCCGGAACATACAGCATTACACTCCGCAAGAGGACAGTTTCTTTCAGAAATGTGGCATTTTATCACGGATACACCATTTTTATGCCCAGTAGAGCTCCTTTTCTCCCAGAAATAGCACTGCTCTTAGGAAGAGCTCCCATTTTCTAACCAAAATGCTGCTTTACACTCCTCAAGATCACACTTACCCCCATCAAGATGGCAGTGTCACAGAAATACCAGCTTCTGCCCCCAAAATGGGACTTTGGCTCTCCAAAACAAGACATTTTCTCCCAGAAATACCAGGACTCTTAGAAATACCTCACGTTTCATCTCAAGAATACTGCTTTCCACTCCTCAAGATCACACTGACTCCCATCACAATGGCCTTTTCTCCCACATACACCAGCTTTCTCCCAAATACACGACATTTTCTCCCACATACACCCGTTTTCTCCCAAAGATGGGACATATTCTCCCAGAAATGCCAGCTTATTCTTTAAAAAACGGCCTTTTTTTCCCAAAATACCAGCTTTCTCACAAACACCTGTCATTTTCCAACCAAGTCTGCTACTATCTCCCAGAAACAGCCGGTTTCCGAGAAATACCTGACGTTTGCTCTCCCAAATACTACTTGACACTCCTCCAGAGGACATTGTCTCCCCTATTTACCACGTTGTCTCCCCAAGAGACCACTTGGCACACCAAAAAGACCACCGTTGCTCTCCAGTACAAGATCTTCTTTCCCACCGGTTCCCACTTTTCTCCCCCAGCTATGTCATTTCCTCCCAGAAATGCCACTTTTCCCTTGGAAATTTCACCTTCTCTTCCAAAAAGAGGAGATTTGCTCCCAGAAATACCCCTTCTCTTACAACTGCCACACGCTTTCTCCCCAAAAAGCCTCCATGACAATGCCAAATGGGACACTTGCAGCCAAGAAGAGGACACCTTCTCTCAGAAAGACCACTTTTCTCCCCAAGAGAGGAGATTTTCTCCCAATTGGATGACATTTGCTGTAAGAAAGACCTGTTTTCTTCCCTCAAGAGGACATTGTCTTTCCCACTGAGGACATTTTCTCCCAGAAGTGCCGCTACTCTGTGAAACACCTCCATTTCCTCCCAAATCTACTCCATGACACGCCTCAGGATGACACTTACTCCCCGATTTGGGGCATTTTCTCCCAGAAATACCACTTCTCTCCCAAAGGGATGGCCTTTTCCCTCTCTAGCATCTGTTTCCTCACCAATACCTGGCATTTTCTCCCAGAAACACCAGCTTTCTCACAGATACATCACCTTCCCCCCCCCCACATCAGACCTCTTCTCCCAGAAATACCAGGACTCTGCTGAATATTTCCCATTTCCTCCGGAACATACAGCATTACACTCCGCAAGAGGACAGTTTCTTTCAGAAATGTGGCATTTTATCACGGATACACCATTTTTATGCCCAGTAGAGCTCCTTTTCTCCCAGAAATAGCACTGCTCTTAGGAAGAGCTCCCATTTTCTAACCAAAATGCTGCTTTACACTCCTCAAGATCACACTTACCCCCATCAAGATGGCAGTGTCACAGAAATACCAGCTTCTGCCCCCAAAATGGGACTTTGGCTCTCCAAAACAAGACATTTTCTCCCAGAAATACCAGGACTCTTAGAAATACCTCACGTTTCATCTCAAGAATACTGCTTTCCACTCCTCAAGATCACACTGACTCCCATCACAATGGCCTTTTCTCCCACATACACCAGCTTTCTCCCAAATACACGACATTTTCTCCCACATACACCCGTTTTCTCCCAAAGATGGGACATATTCTCCCAGAAATGCCAGCTTATTCTTTAAAAAACGGCCTCTTTTTCCCAAAATACCAGCTTTCTCACAAACACCTGTCATTTTCCAACCAAGTCTGCTACTATCTCCCAGAAACAGCCGGTTTCCGAGAAATACCTGACGTTTGCTCTCCCAAATACTACTTGACACTCCTCCAGAGGACATTGTCTCCCCTATTTACCACGTTGTCTCCCCAAGAGACCACTTGGCACACCAAAAAGACCACCGTTGCTCTCCAGTACAAGATCTTCTTTCCCACCGGTTCCCACTTTTCTCCCCCAGCTATGTCATTTCCTCCCAGAAATGCCACTTTTCCCTTGGAAATTTCACCTTCTCTTCCAAAAAGAGGAGATTTGCTCCCAGAAATACCCCTTCTCTTACAACTGCCACACGCTTTCTCCCCAAAAAGCCTCCATGACAATGCCAAATGGGACACTTGCAGCCAAGAAGAGGACACCTTCTCTCAGAAAGACCACTTTTCTCCCCAAGAGAGGAGATTTTCTCCCAATTGGATGACATTTGCTGTAAGAAAGACCTGTTTTCTTCCCTCAAGAGGACATTGTCTTTCCCACTGAGGACATTTTCTCCCAGAAGTGCCGCTACTCTGTGAAACACCTCCATTTCCTCCCAAATCTACTCCATGACACGCCTCAGGATGACACTTACTCCCCGATTTGGGGCATTTTCTCCCAGAAATACCACTTCTCTCCCAAAGGGATGGCCTTTTCCCTCTCTAGCATCTGTTTCCTCACCAATACCTGGCATTTTCTCCCAGAAACACCAGCTTTCTCACAGATACATCACCTTCCCCCCCCCACATCAGACCTCTTCTCCCAGAAATACCAGGACTCTGCTGAATATTTCCCATTTCCTCCGGAACATACAGCATTACACTCCGCAAGAGGACAGTTTCTTTCAGAAATGTGGCATTTTATCACGGATACACCATTTTTATGCCCAGTAGAGCTCCTTTTCTCCCAGAAATAGCACTGCTCTTAGGAAGAGCTCCCATTTTCTAACCAAAATGCTGCTTTACACTCCTCAAGATCACACTTACCCCCATCAAGATGGCAGTGTCACAGAAATACCAGCTTCTGCCCCCAAAATGGGACTTTGGCTCTCCAAAACAAGACATTTTCTCCCAGAAATACCAGGACTCTTAGAAATACCTCACGTTTCATCTCAAGAATACTGCTTTCCACTCCTCAAGATCACACTGACTCCCATCACAATGGCCTTTTCTCCCACATACACCAGCTTTCTCCCAAATACACGACATTTTCTCCCACATACACCCGTTTTCTCCCAAAGATGGGACATATTCTCCCAGAAATGCCAGCTTATTCTTTAAAAAACGGCCTCTTTTTCCCAAAATACCAGCTTTCTCACAAACACCTGTCATTTTCCAACCAAGTCTGCTACTATCTCCCAGAAACAGCCGGTTTCCGAGAAATACCTGACGTTTGCTCTCCCAAATACTACTTGACACTCCTCCAGAGGACATTGTCTCCCCTATTTACCACGTTGTCTCCCCAAGAGACCACTTGGCACACCAAAAAGACCACCGTTGCTCTCCAGTACAAGATCTTCTTTCCCACCGGTTCCCACTTTTCTCCCCCAGCTATGTCATTTCCTCCCAGAAATGCCACTTTTCCCTTGGAAATTTCACCTTCTCTTCCAAAAAGAGGAGATTTGCTCCCAGAAATACCCCTTCTCTTACAACTGCCACACGCTTTCTCCCCAAAAAGCCTCCATGACAATGCCAAATGGGACACTTGCAGCCAAGAAGAGGACACCTTCTCTCAGAAAGACCACTTTTCTCCCCAAGAGAGGAGATTTTCTCCCAATTGGATGACATTTGCTGTAAGAAAGACCTGTTTTCTTCCCTCAAGAGGACATTGTCTTTCCCACTGAGGACATTTTCTCCCAGAAGTGCCGCTACTCTGTGAAACACCTCCATTTCCTCCCAAATCTACTCCATGACACGCCTCAGGATGACACTTACTCCCCGATTTGGGGCATTTTCTCCCAGAAATACCACTTCTCTCCCAAAGGGATGGCCTTTTCCCTCTCTAGCATCTGTTTCCTCACCAATACCTGGCATTTTCTCCCAGAAACACCAGCTTTCTCACAGATACATCACCTTCCCCCCCCCCACATCAGACCTCTTCTCCCAGAAATACCAGGACTCTGCTGAATATTTCCCATTTCCTCCGGAACATACAGCATTACACTCCGCAAGAGGACAGTTTCTTTCAGAAATGTGGCATTTTATCACGGATACACCATTTTTATGCCCAGTAGAGCTCCTTTTCTCCCAGAAATAGCACTGCTCGTAGCAAGAGCTCCCATTTTCTAACCAAAATGCTGCTTTACACTCCTCAAGATCACACTTACCCCCATCAAGATGGCAGTGTCACAGAAATACCAGCTTCTGCCCCCAAAATGGGACTTTGGCTCTCCAAAACAAGACATTTTCTCCCAGAAATACCAGGACTCTTAGAAATACCTCACGTTTCATCTCAAGAATACTGCTTTCCACTCCTCAAGATCACACTGACTCCCATCACAATGGCCTTTTCTCCCACATACACCAGCTTTCTCCCAAATACACGACATTTTCTCCCACATACACCCGTTTTCTCCCAAAGATGGGACATATTCTCCCAGAAATGCCAGCTTATTCTTTAAAAAACGGCCTCTTTTTCCCAAAATACCAGCTTTCTCACAAACACCTGTCATTTTCCAACCAAGTCTGCTACTATCTCCCAGAAACAGCCGGTTTCCGAGAAATACCTGACGTTTGCTCTCCCAAATACTACTTGACACTCCTCCAGAGGACATTGTCTCCCCTATTTACCACGTTGTCTCCCCAAGAGACCACTTGGCACACCAAAAAGACCACCGTTGCTCTCCAGTACAAGATCTTCTTTCCCACCGGTTCCCACTTTTCTCCCCCAGCTATGTCATTTCCTCCCAGAAATGCCACTTTTCCCTTGGAAATTTCACCTTCTCTTCCAAAAAGAGGAGATTTGCTCCCAGAAATACCCCTTCTCTTACAACTGCCACACGCTTTCTCCCCAAAAAGCCTCCATGACAATGCCAAATGGGACACTTGCAGCCAAGAAGAGGACACCTTCTCTCAGAAAGACCACTTTTCTCCCCAAGAGAGGAGATTTTCTCCCAATTGGATGACATTTGCTGTAAGAAAGACCTGTTTTCTTCCCTCAAGAGGACATTGTCTTTCCCACTGAGGACATTTTCTCCCAGAAGTGCCGCTACTCTGTGAAACACCTCCATTTCCTCCCAAATCTACTCCATGACACGCCTCAGGATGACACTTACTCCCCGATTTGGGGCATTTTCTCCCAGAAATACCACTTCTCTCCCAAAGGGATGGCCTTTTCCCTCTCTAGCATCTGTTTCCTCACCAATACCTGGCATTTTCTCCCAGAAACACCAGCTTTCTCACAGATACATCACCTTCCCCCCCCCACATCAGACCTCTTCTCCCAGAAATACCAGGACTCTGCTGAATATTTCCCATTTCCTCCGGAACATACAGCATTACACTCCGCAAGAGGACAGTTTCTTTCAGAAATGTGGCATTTTATCACGGATACACCATTTTTATGCCCAGTAGAGCTCCTTTTCTCCCAGAAATAGCACTGCTCGTAGCAAGAGCTCCCATTTTCTAACCAAAATGCTGCTTTACACTCCTCAAGATCACACTTACCCCCATCAAGATGGCAGTGTCACAGAAATACCAGCTTCTGCCCCCAAAATGGGACTTTGGCTCTCCAAAACAAGACATTTTCTCCCAGAAATACCAGGACTCTTAGAAATACCTCACGTTTCATCTCAAGAATACTGCTTTCCACTCCTCAAGATCACACTGACTCCCATCACAATGGCCTTTTCTCCCACATACACCAGCTTTCTCCCAAATACACGACATTTTCTCCCACATACACCCGTTTTCTCCCAAAGATGGGACATATTCTCCCAGAAATGCCAGCTTATTCTTTAAAAAACGGCCTCTTTTTCCCAAAATACCAGCTTTCTCACAAACACCTGTCATTTTCCAACCAAGTCTGCTACTATCTCCCAGAAACAGCCGGTTTCCGAGAAATACCTGACGTTTGCTCTCCCAAATACTACTTGACACTCCTCCAGAGGACATTGTCTCCCCTATTTACCACGTTGTCTCCCCAAGAGACCACTTGGCACACCAAAAAGACCACCGTTGCTCTCCAGTACAAGATCTTCTTTCCCACCGGTTCCCACTTTTCTCCCCCAGCTATGTCATTTCCTCCCAGAAATGCCACTTTTCCCTTGGAAATTTCACCTTCTCTTCCAAAAAGAGGAGATTTGCTCCCAGAAATACCCCTTCTCTTACAACTGCCACACGCTTTCTCCCCAAAAAGCCTCCATGACAATGCCAAATGGGACACTTGCAGCCAAGAAGAGGACACCTTCTCTCAGAAAGACCACTTTTCTCCCCAAGAGAGGAGATTTTCTCCCAATTGGATGACATTTGCTGTAAGAAAGACCTGTTTTCTTCCCTCAAGAGGACATTGTCTTTCCCACTGAGGACATTTTCTCCCAGAAGTGCCGCTACTCTGTGAAACACCTCCATTTCCTCCCAAATCTACTCCATGACACGCCTCAGGATGACACTTACTCCCCGATTTGGGGCATTTTCTCCCAGAAATACCACTTCTCTCCCAAAGGGATGGCCTTTTCCCTCTCTAGCATCTGTTTCCTCACCAATACCTGGCATTTTCTCCCAGAAACACCAGCTTTCTCACAGATACATCACCTTCCCCCCCCCCACATCAGACCTCTTCTCCCAGAAATACCAGGACTCTGCTGAATATTTCCCATTTCCTCCGGAACATACAGCATTACACTCCGCAAGAGGACAGTTTCTTTCAGAAATGTGGCATTTTATCACGGATACACCATTTTTATGCCCAGTAGAGCTCCTTTTCTCCCAGAAATAGCACTGCTCTTAGGAAGAGCTCCCATTTTCTAACCAAAATGCTGCTTTACACTCCTCAAGATCACACTTACCCCCATCAAGATGGCAGTGTCACAGAAATACCAGCTTCTGCCCCCAAAATGGGACTTTGGCTCTCCAAAACAAGACATTTTCTCCCAGAAATACCAGGACTCTTAGAAATACCTCACGTTTCATCTCAAGAATACTGCTTTCCACTCCTCAAGATCACACTGACTCCCATCACAATGGCCTTTTCTCCCACATACACCAGCTTTCTCCCAAATACACGACATTTTCTCCCACATACACCCGTTTTCTCCCAAAGATGGGACATATTCTCCCAGAAATGCCAGCTTATTCTTTAAAAAACGGCCTCTTTTTCCCAAAATACCAGCTTTCTCACAAACACCTGTCATTTTCCAACCAAGTCTGCTACTATCTCCCAGAAACAGCCGGTTTCCGAGAAATACCTGACGTTTGCTCTCCCAAATACTACTTGACACTCCTCCAGAGGACATTGTCTCCCCTATTTACCACGTTGTCTCCCCAAGAGACCACTTGGCACACCAAAAAGACCACCGTTGCTCTCCAGTACAAGATCTTCTTTCCCACCGGTTCCCACTTTTCTCCCCCAGCTATGTCATTTCCTCCCAGAAATGCCACTTTTCCCTTGGAAATTTCACCTTCTCTTCCAAAAAGAGGAGATTTGCTCCCAGAAATACCCCTTCTCTTACAACTGCCACACGCTTTCTCCCCAAAAAGCCTCCATGACAATGCCAAATGGGACACTTGCAGCCAAGAAGAGGACACCTTCTCTCAGAAAGACCACTTTTCTCCCCAAGAGAGGAGATTTTCTCCCAATTGGATGACATTTGCTGTAAGAAAGACCTGTTTTCTTCCCTCAAGAGGACATTGTCTTTCCCACTGAGGACATTTTCTCCCAGAAGTGCCGCTACTCTGTGAAACACCTCCATTTCCTCCCAAATCTACTCCATGACACGCCTCAGGATGACACTTACTCCCCGATTTGGGGCATTTTCTCCCAGAAATACCACTTCTCTCCCAAAGGGATGGCCTTTTCCCTCTCTAGCATCTGTTTCCTCACCAATACCTGGCATTTTCTCCCAGAAACACCAGCTTTCTCACAGATACATCACCTTCCCCCCCCCCACATCAGACCTCTTCTCCCAGAAATACCAGGACTCTGCTGAATATTTCCCATTTCCTCCGGAACATACAGCATTACACTCCGCAAGAGGACAGTTTCTTTCAGAAATGTGGCATTTTATCACGGATACACCATTTTTATGCCCAGTAGAGCTCCTTTTCTCCCAGAAATAGCACTGCTCTTAGGAAGAGCTCCCATTTTCTAACCAAAATGCTGCTTTACACTCCTCAAGATCACACTTACCCCCATCAAGATGGCAGTGTCACAGAAATACCAGCTTCTGCCCCCAAAATGGGACTTTGGCTCTCCAAAACAAGACATTTTCTCCCAGAAATACCAGGACTCTTAGAAATACCTCACGTTTCATCTCAAGAATACTGCTTTCCACTCCTCAAGATCACACTGACTCCCATCACAATGGCCTTTTCTCCCACATACACCAGCTTTCTCCCAAATACACGACATTTTCTCCCACATACACCCGTTTTCTCCCAAAGATGGGACATATTCTCCCAGAAATGCCAGCTTATTCTTTAAAAAACGGCCTCTTTTTCCCAAAATACCAGCTTTCTCACAAACACCTGTCATTTTCCAACCAAGTCTGCTACTATCTCCCAGAAACAGCCGGTTTCCGAGAAATACCTGACGTTTGCTCTCCCAAATACTACTTGACACTCCTCCAGAGGACATTGTCTCCCCTATTTACCACGTTGTCTCCCCAAGAGACCACTTGGCACACCAAAAAGACCACCGTTGCTCTCCAGTACAAGATCTTCTTTCCCACCGGTTCCCACTTTTCTCCCCCAGCTATGTCATTTCCTCCCAGAAATGCCACTTTTCCCTTGGAAATTTCACCTTCTCTTCCAAAAAGAGGAGATTTGCTCCCAGAAATACCCCTTCTCTTACAACTGCCACACGCTTTCTCCCCAAAAAGCCTCCATGACAATGCCAAATGGGACACTTGCAGCCAAGAAGAGGACACCTTCTCTCAGAAAGACCACTTTTCTCCCCAAGAGAGGAGATTTTCTCCCAATTGGATGACATTTGCTGTAAGAAAGACCTGTTTTCTTCCCTCAAGAGGACATTGTCTTTCCCACTGAGGACATTTTCTCCCAGAAGTGCCGCTACTCTGTGAAACACCTCCATTTCCTCCCAAATCTACTCCATGACACGCCTCAGGATGACACTTACTCCCCGATTTGGGGCATTTTCTCCCAGAAATACCACTTCTCTCCCAAAGGGATGGCCTTTTCCCTCTCTAGCATCTGTTTCCTCACCAATACCTGGCATTTTCTCCCAGAAACACCAGCTTTCTCACAGATACATCACCTTCCCCCCCCCCACATCAGACCTCTTCTCCCAGAAATACCAGGACTCTGCTGAATATTTCCCATTTCCTCCGGAACATACAGCATTACACTCCGCAAGAGGACAGTTTCTTTCAGAAATGTGGCATTTTATCACGGATACACCATTTTTATGCCCAGTAGAGCTCCTTTTCTCCCAGAAATAGCACTGCTCTTAGGAAGAGCTCCCATTTTCTAACCAAAATGCTGCTTTACACTCCTCAAGATCACACTTACCCCCATCAAGATGGCAGTGTCACAGAAATACCAGCTTCTGCCCCCAAAATGGGACTTTGGCTCTCCAAAACAAGACATTTTCTCCCAGAAATACCAGGACTCTTAGAAATACCTCACGTTTCATCTCAAGAATACTGCTTTCCACTCCTCAAGATCACACTGACTCCCATCACAATGGCCTTTTCTCCCACATACACCAGCTTTCTCCCAAATACACGACATTTTCTCCCACATACACCCGTTTTCTCCCAAAGATGGGACATATTCTCCCAGAAATGCCAGCTTATTCTTTAAAAAACGGCCTCTTTTTCCCAAAATACCAGCTTTCTCACAAACACCTGTCATTTTCCAACCAAGTCTGCTACTATCTCCCAGAAACAGCCGGTTTCCGAGAAATACCTGACGTTTGCTCTCCCAAATACTACTTGACACTCCTCCAGAGGACATTGTCTCCCCTATTTACCACGTTGTCTCCCCAAGAGACCACTTGGCACACCAAAAAGACCACCGTTGCTCTCCAGTACAAGATCTTCTTTCCCACCGGTTCCCACTTTTCTCCCCCAGCTATGTCATTTCCTCCCAGAAATGCCACTTTTCCCTTGGAAATTTCACCTTCTCTTCCAAAAAGAGGAGATTTGCTCCCAGAAATACCCCTTCTCTTACAACTGCCACACGCTTTCTCCCCAAAAAGCCTCCATGACAATGCCAAATGGGACACTTGCAGCCAAGAAGAGGACACCTTCTCTCAGAAAGACCACTTTTCTCCCCAAGAGAGGAGATTTTCTCCCAATTGGATGACATTTGCTGTAAGAAAGACCTGTTTTCTTCCCTCAAGAGGACATTGTCTTTCCCACTGAGGACATTTTCTCCCAGAAGTGCCGCTACTCTGTGAAACACCTCCATTTCCTCCCAAATCTACTCCATGACACGCCTCAGGATGACACTTACTCCCCGATTTGGGGCATTTTCTCCCAGAAATACCACTTCTCTCCCAAAGGGATGGCCTTTTCCCTCTCTAGCATCTGTTTCCTCACCAATACCTGGCATTTTCTCCCAGAAACACCAGCTTTCTCACAGATACATCACCTTCCCCCCCACATCAGACCTCTTCTCCCAGAAATACCAGGACTCTGCTGAATATTTCCCATTTCCTCCGGAACATACAGCATTACACTCCGCAAGAGGACAGTTTCTTTCAGAAATGTGGCATTTTATCACGGATACACCATTTTTATGCCCAGTAGAGCTCCTTTTCTCCCAGAAATAGCACTGCTCTTAGGAAGAGCTCCCATTTTCTAACCAAAATGCTGCTTTACACTCCTCAAGATCACACTTACCCCCATCAAGATGGCAGTGTCACAGAAATACCAGCTTCTGCCCCCAAAATGGGACTTTGGCTCTCCAAAACAAGACATTTTCTCCCAGAAATACCAGGACTCTTAGAAATACCTCACGTTTCATCTCAAGAATACTGCTTTCCACTCCTCAAGATCACACTGACTCCCATCACAATGGCCTTTTCTCCCACATACACCAGCTTTCTCCCAAATACACGACATTTTCTCCCACATACACCCGTTTTCTCCCAAAGATGGGACATATTCTCCCAGAAATGCCAGCTTATTCTTTAAAAAACGGCCTCTTTTTCCCAAAATACCAGCTTTCTCACAAACACCTGTCATTTTCCAACCAAGTCTGCTACTATCTCCCAGAAACAGCCGGTTTCCGAGAAATACCTGACGTTTGCTCTCCCAAATACTACTTGACACTCCTCCAGAGGACATTGTCTCCCCTATTTACCACGTTGTCTCCCCAAGAGACCACTTGGCACACCAAAAAGACCACCGTTGCTCTCCAGTACAAGATCTTCTTTCCCACCGGTTCCCACTTTTCTCCCCCAGCTATGTCATTTCCTCCCAGAAATGCCACTTTTCCCTTGGAAATTTCACCTTCTCTTCCAAAAAGAGGAGATTTGCTCCCAGAAATACCCCTTCTCTTACAACTGCCACACGCTTTCTCCCCAAAAAGCCTCCATGACAATGCCAAATGGGACACTTGCAGCCAAGAAGAGGACACCTTCTCTCAGAAAGACCACTTTTCTCCCCAAGAGAGGAGATTTTCTCCCAATTGGATGACATTTGCTGTAAGAAAGACCTGTTTTCTTCCCTCAAGAGGACATTGTCTTTCCCACTGAGGACATTTTCTCCCAGAAGTGCCGCTACTCTGTGAAACACCTCCATTTCCTCCCAAATCTACTCCATGACACGCCTCAGGATGACACTTACTCCCCGATTTGGGGCATTTTCTCCCAGAAATACCACTTCTCTCCCAAAGGGATGGCCTTTTCCCTCTCTAGCATCTGTTTCCTCACCAATACCTGGCATTTTCTCCCAGAAACACCAGCTTTCTCACAGATACATCACCTTCCCCCCCCCCACATCAGACCTCTTCTCCCAGAAATACCAGGACTCTGCTGAATATTTCCCATTTCCTCCGGAACATACAGCATTACACTCCGCAAGAGGACAGTTTCTTTCAGAAATGTGGCATTTTATCACGGATACACCATTTTTATGCCCAGTAGAGCTCCTTTTCTCCCAGAAATAGCACTGCTCTTAGGAAGAGCTCCCATTTTCTAACCAAAATGCTGCTTTACACTCCTCAAGATCACACTTACCCCCATCAAGATGGCAGTGTCACAGAAATACCAGCTTCTGCCCCCAAAATGGGACTTTGGCTCTCCAAAACAAGACATTTTCTCCCAGAAATACCAGGACTCTTAGAAATACCTCACGTTTCATCTCAAGAATACTGCTTTCCACTCCTCAAGATCACACTGACTCCCATCACAATGGCCTTTTCTCCCACATACACCAGCTTTCTCCCAAATACACGACATTTTCTCCCACATACACCCGTTTTCTCCCAAAGATGGGACATATTCTCCCAGAAATGCCAGCTTATTCTTTAAAAAACGGCCTCTTTTTCCCAAAATACCAGCTTTCTCACAAACACCTGTCATTTTCCAACCAAGTCTGCTACTATCTCCCAGAAACAGCCGGTTTCCGAGAAATACCTGACGTTTGCTCTCCCAAATACTACTTGACACTCCTCCAGAGGACATTGTCTCCCCTATTTACCACGTTGTCTCCCCAAGAGACCACTTGGCACACCAAAAAGACCACCGTTGCTCTCCAGTACAAGATCTTCTTTCCCACCGGTTCCCACTTTTCTCCCCCAGCTATGTCATTTCCTCCCAGAAATGCCACTTTTCCCTTGGAAATTTCACCTTCTCTTCCAAAAAGAGGAGATTTGCTCCCAGAAATACCCCTTCTCTTACAACTGCCACACGCTTTCTCCCCAAAAAGCCTCCATGACAATGCCAAATGGGACACTTGCAGCCAAGAAGAGGACACCTTCTCTCAGAAAGACCACTTTTCTCCCCAAGAGAGGAGATTTTCTCCCAATTGGATGACATTTGCTGTAAGAAAGACCTGTTTTCTTCCCTCAAGAGGACATTGTCTTTCCCACTGAGGACATTTTCTCCCAGAAGTGCCGCTACTCTGTGAAACACCTCCATTTCCTCCCAAATCTACTCCATGACACGCCTCAGGATGACACTTACTCCCCGATTTGGGGCATTTTCTCCCAGAAATACCACTTCTCTCCCAAAGGGATGGCCTTTTCCCTCTCTAGCATCTGTTTCCTCACCAATACCTGGCATTTTCTCCCAGAAACACCAGCTTTCTCACAGATACATCACCTTCCCCCCCCCCACATCAGACCTCTTCTCCCAGAAATACCAGGACTCTGCTGAATATTTCCCATTTCCTCCGGAACATACAGCATTACACTCCGCAAGAGGACAGTTTCTTTCAGAAATGTGGCATTTTATCACGGATACACCATTTTTATGCCCAGTAGAGCTCCTTTTCTCCCAGAAATAGCACTGCTCTTAGGAAGAGCTCCCATTTTCTAACCAAAATGCTGCTTTACACTCCTCAAGATCACACTTACCCCCATCAAGATGGCAGTGTCACAGAAATACCAGCTTCTGCCCCCAAAATGGGACTTTGGCTCTCCAAAACAAGACATTTTCTCCCAGAAATACCAGGACTCTTAGAAATACCTCACGTTTCATCTCAAGAATACTGCTTTCCACTCCTCAAGATCACACTGACTCCCATCACAATGGCCTTTTCTCCCACATACACCAGCTTTCTCCCAAATACACGACATTTTCTCCCACATACACCCGTTTTCTCCCAAAGATGGGACATATTCTCCCAGAAATGCCAGCTTATTCTTTAAAAAACGGCCTCTTTTTCCCAAAATACCAGCTTTCTCACAAACACCTGTCATTTTCCAACCAAGTCTGCTACTATCTCCCAGAAACAGCCGGTTTCCGAGAAATACCTGACGTTTGCTCTCCCAAATACTACTTGACACTCCTCCAGAGGACATTGTCTCCCCTATTTACCACGTTGTCTCCCCAAGAGACCACTTGGCACACCAAAAAGACCACCGTTGCTCTCCAGTACAAGATCTTCTTTCCCACCGGTTCCCACTTTTCTCCCCCAGCTATGTCATTTCCTCCCAGAAATGCCACTTTTCCCTTGGAAATTTCACCTTCTCTTCCAAAAAGAGGAGATTTGCTCCCAGAAATACCCCTTCTCTTACAACTGCCACACGCTTTCTCCCCAAAAAGCCTCCATGACAATGCCAAATGGGACACTTGCAGCCAAGAAGAGGACACCTTCTCTCAGAAAGACCACTTTTCTCCCCAAGAGAGGAGATTTTCTCCCAATTGGATGACATTTGCTGTAAGAAAGACCTGTTTTCTTCCCTCAAGAGGACATTGTCTTTCCCACTGAGGACATTTTCTCCCAGAAGTGCCGCTACTCTGTGAAACACCTCCATTTCCTCCCAAATCTACTCCATGACACGCCTCAGGATGACACTTACTCCCCGATTTGGGGCATTTTCTCCCAGAAATACCACTTCTCTCCCAAAGGGATGGCCTTTTCCCTCTCTAGCATCTGTTTCCTCACCAATACCTGGCATTTTCTCCCAGAAACACCAGCTTTCTCACAGATACATCACCTTCCCCCCCCCCACATCAGACCTCTTCTCCCAGAAATACCAGGACTCTGCTGAATATTTCCCATTTCCTCCGGAACATACAGCATTACACTCCGCAAGAGGACAGTTTCTTTCAGAAATGTGGCATTTTATCACGGATACACCATTTTTATGCCCAGTAGAGCTCCTTTTCTCCCAGAAATAGCACTGCTCTTAGGAAGAGCTCCCATTTTCTAACCAAAATGCTGCTTTACACTCCTCAAGATCACACTTACCCCCATCAAGATGGCAGTGTCACAGAAATACCAGCTTCTGCCCCCAAAATGGGACTTTGGCTCTCCAAAACAAGACATTTTCTCCCAGAAATACCAGGACTCTTAGAAATACCTCACGTTTCATCTCAAGAATACTGCTTTCCACTCCTCAAGATCACACTGACTCCCATCACAATGGCCTTTTCTCCCACATACACCAGCTTTCTCCCAAATACACGACATTTTCTCCCACATACACCCGTTTTCTCCCAAAGATGGGACATATTCTCCCAGAAATGCCAGCTTATTCTTTAAAAAACGGCCTCTTTTTCCCAAAATACCAGCTTTCTCACAAACACCTGTCATTTTCCAACCAAGTCTGCTACTATCTCCCAGAAACAGCCGGTTTCCGAGAAATACCTGACGTTTGCTCTCCCAAATACTACTTGACACTCCTCCAGAGGACATTGTCTCCCCTATTTACCACGTTGTCTCCCCAAGAGACCACTTGGCACACCAAAAAGACCACCGTTGCTCTCCAGTACAAGATCTTCTTTCCCACCGGTTCCCACTTTTCTCCCCCAGCTATGTCATTTCCTCCCAGAAATGCCACTTTTCCCTTGGAAATTTCACCTTCTCTTCCAAAAAGAGGAGATTTGCTCCCAGAAATACCCCTTCTCTTACAACTGCCACACGCTTTCTCCCCAAAAAGCCTCCATGACAATGCCAAATGGGACACTTGCAGCCAAGAAGAGGACACCTTCTCTCAGAAAGACCACTTTTCTCCCCAAGAGAGGAGATTTTCTCCCAATTGGATGACATTTGCTGTAAGAAAGACCTGTTTTCTTCCCTCAAGAGGACATTGTCTTTCCCACTGAGGACATTTTCTCCCAGAAGTGCCGCTACTCTGTGAAACACCTCCATTTCCTCCCAAATCTACTCCATGACACGCCTCAGGATGACACTTACTCCCCGATTTGGGGCATTTTCTCCCAGAAATACCACTTCTCTCCCAAAGGGATGGCCTTTTCCCTCTCTAGCATCTGTTTCCTCACCAATACCTGGCATTTTCTCCCAGAAACACCAGCTTTCTCACAGATACATCACCTTCCCCCCCCCCACATCAGACCTCTTCTCCCAGAAATACCAGGACTCTGCTGAATATTTCCCATTTCCTCCGGAACATACAGCATTACACTCCGCAAGAGGACAGTTTCTTTCAGAAATGTGGCATTTTATCACGGATACACCATTTTTATGCCCAGTAGAGCTCCTTTTCTCCCAGAAATAGCACTGCTCTTAGGAAGAGCTCCCATTTTCTAACCAAAATGCTGCTTTACACTCCTCAAGATCACACTTACCCCCATCAAGATGGCAGTGTCACAGAAATACCAGCTTCTGCCCCCAAAATGGGACTTTGGCTCTCCAAAACAAGACATTTTCTCCCAGAAATACCAGGACTCTTAGAAATACCTCACGTTTCATCTCAAGAATACTGCTTTCCACTCCTCAAGATCACACTGACTCCCATCACAATGGCCTTTTCTCCCACATACACCAGCTTTCTCCCAAATACACGACATTTTCTCCCACATACACCCGTTTTCTCCCAAAGATGGGACATATTCTCCCAGAAATGCCAGCTTATTCTTTAAAAAACGGCCTCTTTTTCCCAAAATACCAGCTTTCTCACAAACACCTGTCATTTTCCAACCAAGTCTGCTACTATCTCCCAGAAACAGCCGGTTTCCGAGAAATACCTGACGTTTGCTCTCCCAAATACTACTTGACACTCCTCCAGAGGACATTGTCTCCCCTATTTACCACGTTGTCTCCCCAAGAGACCACTTGGCACACCAAAAAGACCACCGTTGCTCTCCAGTACAAGATCTTCTTTCCCACCGGTTCCCACTTTTCTCCCCCAGCTATGTCATTTCCTCCCAGAAATGCCACTTTTCCCTTGGAAATTTCACCTTCTCTTCCAAAAAGAGGAGATTTGCTCCCAGAAATACCCCTTCTCTTACAACTGCCACACGCTTTCTCCCCAAAAAGCCTCCATGACAATGCCAAATGGGACACTTGCAGCCAAGAAGAGGACACCTTCTCTCAGAAAGACCACTTTTCTCCCCAAGAGAGGAGATTTTCTCCCAATTGGATGACATTTGCTGTAAGAAAGACCTGTTTTCTTCCCTCAAGAGGACATTGTCTTTCCCACTGAGGACATTTTCTCCCAGAAGTGCCGCTACTCTGTGAAACACCTCCATTTCCTCCCAAATCTACTCCATGACACGCCTCAGGATGACACTTACTCCCCGATTTGGGGCATTTTCTCCCAGAAATACCACTTCTCTCCCAAAGGGATGGCCTTTTCCCTCTCTAGCATCTGTTTCCTCACCAATACCTGGCATTTTCTCCCAGAAACACCAGCTTTCTCACAGATACATCACCTTCCCCCCCCCCACATCAGACCTCTTCTCCCAGAAATACCAGGACTCTGCTGAATATTTCCCATTTCCTCCGGAACATACAGCATTACACTCCGCAAGAGGACAGTTTCTTTCAGAAATGTGGCATTTTATCACAGATACACCATTTTTATGCCCAGTAGAGCTCCTTTTCTCCCAGAAATAGCACTGCTCTTAGGAAGAGCTCCCATTTTCTAACCAAAATGCTGCTTTACACTCCTCAAGATCACACTTACCCCCATCAAGATGGCAGTGTCACAGAAATACCAGCTTCTGCCCCCAAAATGGGACTTTGGCTCTCCAAAACAAGACATTTTCTCCCAGAAATACCAGGACTCTTAGAAATACCTCACGTTTCATCTCAAGAATACTGCTTTCCACTCCTCAAGATCACACTGACTCCCATCACAATGGCCTTTTCTCCCACATACACCAGCTTTCTCCCAAATACACGACATTTTCTCCCACATACACCCGTTTTCTCCCAAAGATGGGACATATTCTCCCAGAAATGCCAGCTTATTCTTTAAAAAACGGCCTCTTTTTCCCAAAATACCAGCTTTCTCACAAACACCTGTCATTTTCCAACCAAGTCTGCTACTATCTCCCAGAAACAGCCGGTTTCCGAGAAATACCTGACGTTTGCTCTCCCAAATACTACTTGACACTCCTCCAGAGGACATTGTCTCCCCTATTTACCACGTTGTCTCCCCAAGAGACCACTTGGCACACCAAAAAGACCACCGTTGCTCTCCAGTACAAGATCTTCTTTCCCACCGGTTCCCACTTTTCTCCCCCAGCTATGTCATTTCCTCCCAGAAATGCCACTTTTCCCTTGGAAATTTCACCTTCTCTTCCAAAAAGAGGAGATTTGCTCCCAGAAATACCCCTTCTCTTACAACTGCCACACGCTTTCTCCCCAAAAAGCCTCCATGACAATGCCAAATGGGACACTTGCAGCCAAGAAGAGGACACCTTCTCTCAGAAAGACCACTTTTCTCCCCAAGAGAGGAGATTTTCTCCCAATTGGATGACATTTGCTGTAAGAAAGACCTGTTTTCTTCCCTCAAGAGGACATTGTCTTTCCCACTGAGGACATTTTCTCCCAGAAGTGCCGCTACTCTGTGAAACACCTCCATTTCCTCCCAAATCTACTCCATGACACGCCTCAGGATGACACTTACTCCCCGATTTGGGGCATTTTCTCCCAGAAATACCACTTCTCTCCCAAAGGGATGGCCTTTTCCCTCTCTAGCATCTGTTTCCTCACCAATACCTGGCATTTTCTCCCAGAAACACCAGCTTTCTCACAGATACATCACCTTCCCCCCCCCCACATCAGACCTCTTCTCCCAGAAATACCAGGACTCTGCTGAATATTTCCCATTTCCTCCGGAACATACAGCATTACACTCCGCAAGAGGACAGTTTCTTTCAGAAATGTGGCATTTTATCACGGATACACCATTTTTATGCCCAGTAGAGCTCCTTTTCTCCCAGAAATAGCACTGCTCTTAGGAAGAGCTCCCATTTTCTAACCAAAATGCTGCTTTACACTCCTCAAGATCACACTTACCCCCATCAAGATGGCAGTGTCACAGAAATACCAGCTTCTGCCCCCAAAATGGGACTTTGGCTCTCCAAAACAAGACATTTTCTCCCAGAAATACCAGGACTCTTAGAAATACCTCACGTTTCATCTCAAGAATACTGCTTTCCACTCCTCAAGATCACACTGACTCCCATCACAATGGCCTTTTCTCCCACATACACCAGCTTTCTCCCAAATACACGACATTTTCTCCCACATACACCCGTTTTCTCCCAAAGATGGGACATATTCTCCCAGAAATGCCAGCTTATTCTTTAAAAAACGGCCTCTTTTTCCCAAAATACCAGCTTTCTCACAAACACCTGTCATTTTCCAACCAAGTCTGCTACTATCTCCCAGAAACAGCCGGTTTCCGAGAAATACCTGACGTTTGCTCTCCCAAATACTACTTGACACTCCTCCAGAGGACATTGTCTCCCCTATTTACCACGTTGTCTCCCCAAGAGACCACTTGGCACACCAAAAAGACCACCGTTGCTCTCCAGTACAAGATCTTCTTTCCCACCGGTTCCCACTTTTCTCCCCCAGCTATGTCATTTCCTCCCAGAAATGCCACTTTTCCCTTGGAAATTTCACCTTCTCTTCCAAAAAGAGGAGATTTGCTCCCAGAAATACCCCTTCTCTTACAACTGCCACACGCTTTCTCCCCAAAAAGCCTCCATGACAATGCCAAACGGGACACTTGCAGCCAAGAAGAGGACACCTTCTCTCAGAAAGACCACTTTTCTCCCCAAGAGAGGAGATTTTCTCCCAATTGGATGACATTTGCTGTAAGAAAGACCTGTTTTCTTCCCTCAAGAGGACATTGTCTTTCCCACTGAGGACATTTTCTCCCAGAAGTGCCGCTACTCTGTGAAACACCTCCATTTCCTCCCAAATCTACTCCATGACACGCCTCAGGATGACACTTACTCCCCGATTTGGGGCATTTTCTCCCAGAAATACCACTTCTCTCCCAAAGGGATGGCCTTTTCCCTCTCTAGCATCTGTTTCCTCACCAATACCTGGCATTTTCTCCCAGAAACACCAGCTTTCTCACAGATACATCACCTTCCCCCCCCCCACATCAGACCTCTTCTCCCAGAAATACCAGGACTCTGCTGAATATTTCCCATTTCCTCCGGAACATACAGCATTACACTCCGCAAGAGGACAGTTTCTTTCAGAAATGTGGCATTTTATCACGGATACACCATTTTTATGCCCAGTAGAGCTCCTTTTCTCCCAGAAATAGCACTGCTCTTAGCAAGAGCTCCCATTTTCTAACCAAAATGCTGCTTTACACTCCTCAAGATCACACTTACCCCCATCAAGATGGCAGTGTCACAGAAATACCAGCTTCTGCCCCCAAAATGGGACTTTGGCTCTCCAAAACAAGACATTTTCTCCCAGAAATACCAGGACTCTTAGAAATACCTCACGTTTCATCTCAAGAATACTGCTTTCCACTCCTCAAGATCACACTGACTCCCATCACAATGGCCTTTTCTCCCACATACACCAGCTTTCTCCCAAATACACGACATTTTCTCCCACATACACCCGTTTTCTCCCAAAGATGGGACATATTCTCCCAGAAATGCCAGCTTATTCTTTAAAAAACGGCCTCTTTTTCCCAAAATACCAGCTTTCTCACAAACACCTGTCATTTTCCAACCAAGTCTGCTACTATCTCCCAGAAACAGCCGGTTTCCGAGAAATACCTGACGTTTGCTCTCCCAAATACTACTTGACACTCCTCCAGAGGACATTGTCTCCCCTATTTACCACGTTGTCTCCCCAAGAGACCACTTGGCACACCAAAAAGACCACCGTTGCTCTCCAGTACAAGATCTTCTTTCCCACCGGTTCCCACTTTTCTCCCCCAGCTATGTCATTTCCTCCCAGAAATGCCACTTTTCCCTTGGAAATTTCACCTTCTCTTCCAAAAAGAGGAGATTTGCTCCCAGAAATACCCCTTCTCTTACAACTGCCACACGCTTTCTCCCCAAAAAGCCTCCATGACAATGCCAAACGGGACACTTGCAGCCAAGAAGAGGACACCTTCTCTCAGAAAGACCACTTTTCTCCCCAAGAGAGGAGATTTTCTCCCAATTGGATGACATTTGCTGTAAGAAAGACCTGTTTTCTTCCCTCAAGAGGACATTGTCTTTCCCACTGAGGACATTTTCTCCCAGAAGTGCCGCTACTCTGTGAAACACCTCCATTTCCTCCCAAATCTACTCCATGACACGCCTCAGGATGACACTTACTCCCCGATTTGGGGCATTTTCTCCCAGAAATACCACTTCTCTCCCAAAGGGATGGCCTTTTCCCTCTCTAGCATCTGTTTCCTCACCAATACCTGGCATTTTCTCCCAGAAACACCAGCTTTCTCACAGATACATCACCTTCCCCCCCCCCACATCAGACCTCTTCTCCCAGAAATACCAGGACTCTGCTGAATATTTCCCATTTCCTCCGGAACATACAGCATTACACTCCGCAAGAGGACAGTTTCTTTCAGAAATGTGGCATTTTATCACGGATACACCATTTTTATGCCCAGTAGAGCTCCTTTTCTCCCAGAAATAGCACTGCTCTTAGCAAGAGCTCCCATTTTCTAACCAAAATGCTGCTTTACACTCCTCAAGATCACACTTACCCCCATCAAGATGGCAGTGTCACAGAAATACCAGCTTCTGCCCCCAAAATGGGACTTTGGCTCTCCAAAACAAGACATTTTCTCCCAGAAATACCAGGACTCTTAGAAATACCTCACGTTTCATCTCAAGAATACTGCTTTCCACTCCTCAAGATCACACTGACTCCCATCACAATGGCCTTTTCTCCCACATACACCAGCTTTCTCCCAAATACACGACATTTTCTCCCACATACACCCGTTTTCTCCCAAAGATGGGACATATTCTCCCAGAAATGCCAGCTTATTCTTTAAAAAACGGCCTCTTTTTCCCAAAATACCAGCTTTCTCACAAACACCTGTCATTTTCCAACCAAGTCTGCTACTATCTCCCAGAAACAGCCGGTTTCCGAGAAATACCTGACGTTTGCTCTCCCAAATACTACTTGACACTCCTCCAGAGGACATTGTCTCCCCTATTTACCACGTTGTCTCCCCAAGAGACCACTTGGCACACCAAAAAGACCACCGTTGCTCTCCAGTACAAGATCTTCTTTCCCACCGGTTCCCACTTTTCTCCCCCAGCTATGTCATTTCCTCCCAGAAATGCCACTTTTCCCTTGGAAATTTCACCTTCTCTTCCAAAAAGAGGAGATTTGCTCCCAGAAATACCCCTTCTCTTACAACTGCCACACGCTTTCTCCCCAAAAAGCCTCCATGACAATGCCAAATGGGACACTTGCAGCCAAGAAGAGGACACCTTCTCTCAGAAAGACCACTTTTCTCCCCAAGAGAGGAGATTTTCTCCCAATTGGATGACATTTGCTGTAAGAAAGACCTGTTTTCTTCCCTCAAGAGGACATTGTCTTTCCCACTGAGGACATTTTCTCCCAGAAGTGCCGCTACTCTGTGAAACACCTCCATTTCCTCCCAAATCTACTCCATGACACGCCTCAGGATGACACTTACTCCCCGATTTGGGGCATTTTCTCCCAGAAATACCACTTCTCTCCCAAAGGGATGGCCTTTTCCCTCTCTAGCATCTGTTTCCTCACCAATACCTGGCATTTTCTCCCAGAAACACCAGCTTTCTCACAGATACATCACCTTCCCCCCCCCCACATCAGACCTCTTCTCCCAGAAATACCAGGACTCTGCTGAATATTTCCCATTTCCTCCGGAACATACAGCATTACACTCCGCAAGAGGACAGTTTCTTTCAGAAATGTGGCATTTTATCACGGATACACCATTTTTATGCCCAGTAGAGCTCCTTTTCTCCCAGAAATAGCACTGCTCTTAGGAAGAGCTCCCATTTTCTAACCAAAATGCTGCTTTACACTCCTCAAGATCACACTTACCCCCATCAAGATGGCAGTGTCACAGAAATACCAGCTTCTGCCCCCAAAATGGGACTTTGGCTCTCCAAAACAAGACATTTTCTCCCAGAAATACCAGGACTCTTAGAAATACCTCACGTTTCATCTCAAGAATACTGCTTTCCACTCCTCAAGATCACACTGACTCCCATCACAATGGCCTTTTCTCCCACATACACCAGCTTTCTCCCAAATACACGACATTTTCTCCCACATACACCCGTTTTCTCCCAAAGATGGGACATATTCTCCCAGAAATGCCAGCTTATTCTTTAAAAAACGGCCTCTTTTTCCCAAAATACCAGCTTTCTCACAAACACCTGTCATTTTCCAACCAAGTCTGCTACTATCTCCCAGAAACAGCCGGTTTCCGAGAAATACCTGACGTTTGCTCTCCCAAATACTACTTGACACTCCTCCAGAGGACATTGTCTCCCCTATTTACCACGTTGTCTCCCCAAGAGACCACTTGGCACACCAAAAAGACCACCGTTGCTCTCCAGTACAAGATCTTCTTTCCCACCGGTTCCCACTTTTCTCCCCCAGCTATGTCATTTCCTCCCAGAAATGCCACTTTTCCCTTGGAAATTTCACCTTCTCTTCCAAAAAGAGGAGATTTGCTCCCAGAAATACCCCTTCTCTTACAACTGCCACACGCTTTCTCCCCAAAAAGCCTCCATGACAATGCCAAATGGGACACTTGCAGCCAAGAAGAGGACACCTTCTCTCAGAAAGACCACTTTTCTCCCCAAGAGAGGAGATTTTCTCCCAATTGGATGACATTTGCTGTAAGAAAGACCTGTTTTCTTCCCTCAAGAGGACATTGTCTTTCCCACTGAGGACATTTTCTCCCAGAAGTGCCGCTACTCTGTGAAACACCTCCATTTCCTCCCAAATCTACTCCATGACACGCCTCAGGATGACACTTACTCCCCGATTTGGGGCATTTTCTCCCAGAAATACCACTTCTCTCCCAAAGGGATGGCCTTTTCCCTCTCTAGCATCTGTTTCCTCACCAATACCTGGCATTTTCTCCCAGAAACACCAGCTTTCTCACAGATACATCACCTTCCCCCCCCCCACATCAGACCTCTTCTCCCAGAAATACCAGGACTCTGCTGAATATTTCCCATTTCCTCCGGAACATACAGCATTACACTCCGCAAGAGGACAGTTTCTTTCAGAAATGTGGCATTTTATCACGGATACACCATTTTTATGCCCAGTAGAGCTCCTTTTCTCCCAGAAATAGCACTGCTCTTAGGAAGAGCTCCCATTTTCTAACCAAAATGCTGCTTTACACTCCTCAAGATCACACTTACCCCCATCAAGATGGCAGTGTCACAGAAATACCAGCTTCTGCCCCCAAAATGGGACTTTGGCTCTCCAAAACAAGACATTTTCTCCCAGAAATACCAGGACTCTTAGAAATACCTCACGTTTCATCTCAAGAATACTGCTTTCCACTCCTCAAGATCACACTGACTCCCATCACAATGGCCTTTTCTCCCACATACACCAGCTTTCTCCCAAATACACGACATTTTCTCCCACATACACCCGTTTTCTCCCAAAGATGGGACATATTCTCCCAGAAATGCCAGCTTATTCTTTAAAAAACGGCCTCTTTTTCCCAAAATACCAGCTTTCTCACAAACACCTGTCATTTTCCAACCAAGTCTGCTACTATCTCCCAGAAACAGCCGGTTTCCGAGAAATACCTGACGTTTGCTCTCCCAAATACTACTTGACACTCCTCCAGAGGACATTGTCTCCCCTATTTACCACGTTGTCTCCCCAAGAGACCACTTGGCACACCAAAAAGACCACCGTTGCTCTCCAGTACAAGATCTTCTTTCCCACCGGTTCCCACTTTTCTCCCCCAGCTATGTCATTTCCTCCCAGAAATGCCACTTTTCCCTTGGAAATTTCACCTTCTCTTCCAAAAAGAGGAGATTTGCTCCCAGAAATACCCCTTCTCTTACAACTGCCACACGCTTTCTCCCCAAAAAGCCTCCATGACAATGCCAAATGGGACACTTGCAGCCAAGAAGAGGACACCTTCTCACAGAAAGACCACTTTTCTCCCCAAGAGAGGAGATTTTCTCCCAATTGGATGACATTTGCTGTAAGAAAGACCTGTTTTCTTCCCTCAAGAGGACATTGTCTTTCCCACTGAGGACATTTTCTCCCAGAAGTGCCGCTACTCTGTGAAACACCTCCATTTCCTCCCAAATCTACTCCATGACACGCCTCAGGATGACACTTACTCCCCGATTTGGGGCATTTTCTCCCAGAAATACCACTTCTCTCCCAAAGGGATGGCCTTTTCCCTCTCTAGCATCTGTTTCCTCACCAATACCTGGCATTTTCTCCCAGAAACACCAGCTTTCTCACAGATACATCACCTTCCCCCCCCCACATCAGACCTCTTCTCCCAGAAATACCAGGACTCTGCTGAATATTTCCCATTTCCTCCGGAACATACAGCATTACACTCCGCAAGAGGACAGTTTCTTTCAGAAATGTGGCATTTTATCACGGATACACCATTTTTATGCCCAGTAGAGCTCCTTTTCTCCCAGAAATAGCACTGCTCTTAGGAAGAGCTCCCATTTTCTAACCAAAATGCTGCTTTACACTCCTCAAGATCACACTTACCCCCATCAAGATGGCAGTGTCACAGAAATACCAGCTTCTGCCCCCAAAATGGGACTTTGGCTCTCCAAAACAAGACATTTTCTCCCAGAAATACCAGGACTCTTAGAAATACCTCACGTTTCATCTCAAGAATACTGCTTTCCACTCCTCAAGATCACACTGACTCCCATCACAATGGCCTTTTCTCCCACATACACCAGCTTTCTCCCAAATACACGACATTTTCTCCCACATACACCCGTTTTCTCCCAAAGATGGGACATATTCTCCCAGAAATGCCAGCTTATTCTTTAAAAAACGGCCTCTTTTTCCCAAAATACCAGCTTTCTCACAAACACCTGTCATTTTCCAACCAAGTCTGCTACTATCTCCCAGAAACAGCCGGTTTCCGAGAAATACCTGACGTTTGCTCTCCCAAATACTACTTGACACTCCTCCAGAGGACATTGTCTCCCCTATTTACCACGTTGTCTCCCCAAGAGACCACTTGGCACACCAAAAAGACCACCGTTGCTCTCCAGTACAAGATCTTCTTTCCCACCGGTTCCCACTTTTCTCCCCCAGCTATGTCATTTCCTCCCAGAAATGCCACTTTTCCCTTGGAAATTTCACCTTCTCTTCCAAAAAGAGGAGATTTGCTCCCAGAAATACCCCTTCTCTTACAACTGCCACACGCTTTCTCCCCAAAAAGCCTCCATGACAATGCCAAACGGGACACTTGCAGCCAAGAAGAGGACACCTTCTCTCTGAAAGACCACTTTTCTCCCCAAGAGAGGAGATTTTCTCCCAATTGGATGACATTTGCTGTAAGAAAGACCTGTTTTCTTCCCTCAAGAGGACATTGTCTTTCCCACTGAGGACATTTTCTCCCAGAAGTGCCGCTACTCTGTGAAACACCTCCATTTCCTCCCAAATCTACTCCATGACACGCCTCAGGATGACACTTACTCCCCGATTTGGGGCATTTTCTCCCAGAAATACCACTTCTCTCCCAAAGGGATGGCCTTTTCCCTCTCTAGCATCTGTTTCCTCACCAATACCTGGCATTTTCTCCCAGAAACACCAGCTTTCTCACAGATACATCACCTTCCCCCCCCCCACATCAGACCTCTTCTCCCAGAAATACCAGGACTCTGCTGAATATTTCCCATTTCCTCCGGAACATACAGCATTACACTCCGCAAGAGGACAGTTTCTTTCAGAAATGTGGCATTTTATCACGGATACACCATTTTTATGCCCAGTAGAGCTCCTTTTCTCCCAGAAATAGCACTGCTCTTAGGAAGAGCTCCCATTTTCTAACCAAAATGCTGCTTTACACTCCTCAAGATCACACTTACCCCCATCAAGATGGCAGTGTCACAGAAATACCAGCTTCTGCCCCCAAAATGGGACTTTGGCTCTCCAAAACAAGACATTTTCTCCCAGAAATACCAGGACTCTTAGAAATACCTCACGTTTCATCTCAAGAATACTGCTTTCCACTCCTCAAGATCACACTGACTCCCATCACAATGGCCTTTTCTCCCACATACACCAGCTTTCTCCCAAATACACGACATTTTCTCCCACATACACCCGTTTTCTCCCAAAGATGGGACATATTCTCCCAGAAATGCCAGCTTATTCTTTAAAAAACGGCCTCTTTTTCCCAAAATACCAGCTTTCTCACAAACACCTGTCATTTTCCAACCAAGTCTGCTACTATCTCCCAGAAACAGCCGGTTTCCGAGAAATACCTGACGTTTGCTCTCCCAAATACTACTTGACACTCCTCCAGAGGACATTGTCTCCCCTATTTACCACGTTGTCTCCCCAAGAGACCACTTGGCACACCAAAAAGACCACCGTTGCTCTCCAGTACAAGATCTTCTTTCCCACCGGTTCCCACTTTTCTCCCCCAGCTATGTCATTTCCTCCCAGAAATGCCACTTTTCCCTTGGAAATTTCACCTTCTCTTCCAAAAAGAGGAGATTTGCTCCCAGAAATACCCCTTCTCTTACAACTGCCACACGCTTTCTCCCCAAAAAGCCTCCATGACAATGCCAAACGGGACACTTGCAGCCAAGAAGAGGACACCTTCTCTCTGAAAGACCACTTTTCTCCCCAAGAGAGGAGATTTTCTCCCAATTGGATGACATTTGCTGTAAGAAAGACCTGTTTTCTTCCCTCAAGAGGACATTGTCTTTCCCACTGAGGACATTTTCTCCCAGAAGTGCCGCTACTCTGTGAAACACCTCCATTTCCTCCCAAATCTACTCCATGACACGCCTCAGGATGACACTTACTCCCCGATTTGGGGCATTTTCTCCCAGAAATACCACTTCTCTCCCAAAGGGATGGCCTTTTCCCTCTCTAGCATCTGTTTCCTCACCAATACCTGGCATTTTCTCCCAGAAACACCAGCTTTCTCACAGATACATCACCTTCCCCCCCCCACATCAGACCTCTTCTCCCAGAAATACCAGGACTCTGCTGAATATTTCCCATTTCCTCCGGAACATACAGCATTACACTCCGCAAGAGGACAGTTTCTTTCAGAAATGTGGCATTTTATCACGGATACACCATTTTTATGCCCAGTAGAGCTCCTTTTCTCCCAGAAATAGCACTGCTCTTAGGAAGAGCTCCCATTTTCTAACCAAAATGCTGCTTTACACTCCTCAAGATCACACTTACCCCCATCAAGATGGCAGTGTCACAGAAATACCAGCTTCTGCCCCCAAAATGGGACTTTGGCTCTCCAAAACAAGACATTTTCTCCCAGAAATACCAGGACTCTTAGAAATACCTCACGTTTCATCTCAAGAATACTGCTTTCCACTCCTCAAGATCACACTGACTCCCATCACAATGGCCTTTTCTCCCACATACACCAGCTTTCTCCCAAATACACGACATTTTCTCCCACATACACCCGTTTTCTCCCAAAGATGGGACATATTCTCCCAGAAATGCCAGCTTATTCTTTAAAAAACGGCCTCTTTTTCCCAAAATACCAGCTTTCTCACAAACACCTGTCATTTTCCAACCAAGTCTGCTACTATCTCCCAGAAACAGCCGGTTTCCGAGAAATACCTGACGTTTGCTCTCCCAAATACTACTTGACACTCCTCCAGAGGACATTGTCTCCCCTATTTACCACGTTGTCTCCCCAAGAGACCACTTGGCACACCAAAAAGACCACCGTTGCTCTCCAGTACAAGATCTTCTTTCCCACCGGTTCCCACTTTTCTCCCCCAGCTATGTCATTTCCTCCCAGAAATGCCACTTTTCCCTTGGAAATTTCACCTTCTCTTCCAAAAAGAGGAGATTTGCTCCCAGAAATACCCCTTCTCTTACAACTGCCACACGCTTTCTCCCCAAAAAGCCTCCATGACAATGCCAAATGGGACACTTGCAGCCAAGAAGAGGACACCTTCTCTCAGAAAGACCACTTTTCTCCCCAAGAGAGGAGATTTTCTCCCAATTGGATGACATTTGCTGTAAGAAAGACCTGTTTTCTTCCCTCAAGAGGACATTGTCTTTCCCACTGAGGACATTTTCTCCCAGAAGTGCCGCTACTCTGTGAAACACCTCCATTTCCTCCCAAATCTACTCCATGACACGCCTCAGGATGACACTTACTCCCCGATTTGGGGCATTTTCTCCCAGAAATACCACTTCTCTCCCAAAGGGATGGCCTTTTCCCTCTCTAGCATCTGTTTCCTCACCAATACCTGGCATTTTCTCCCAGAAACACCAGCTTTCTCACAGATACATCACCTTCCCCCCCCCCACATCAGACCTCTTCTCCCAGAAATACCAGGACTCTGCTGAATATTTCCCATTTCCTCCGGAACATACAGCATTACACTCCGCAAGAGGACAGTTTCTTTCAGAAATGTGGCATTTTATCACGGATACACCATTTTTATGCCCAGTAGAGCTCCTTTTCTCCCAGAAATAGCACTGCTCTTAGGAAGAGCTCCCATTTTCTAACCAAAATGCTGCTTTACACTCCTCAAGATCACACTTACCCCCATCAAGATGGCAGTGTCACAGAAATACCAGCTTCTGCCCCCAAAATGGGACTTTGGCTCTCCAAAACAAGACATTTTCTCCCAGAAATACCAGGACTCTTAGAAATACCTCACGTTTCATCTCAAGAATACTGCTTTCCACTCCTCAAGATCACACTGACTCCCATCACAATGGCCTTTTCTCCCACATACACCAGCTTTCTCCCAAATACACGACATTTTCTCCCACATACACCCGTTTTCTCCCAAAGATGGGACATATTCTCCCAGAAATGCCAGCTTATTCTTTAAAAAACGGCCTCTTTTTCCCAAAATACCAGCTTTCTCACAAACACCTGTCATTTTCCAACCAAGTCTGCTACTATCTCCCAGAAACAGCCGGTTTCCGAGAAATACCTGACGTTTGCTCTCCCAAATACTACTTGACACTCCTCCAGAGGACATTGTCTCCCCTATTTACCACGTTGTCTCCCCAAGAGACCACTTGGCACACCAAAAAGACCACCGTTGCTCTCCAGTACAAGATCTTCTTTCCCACCGGTTCCCACTTTTCTCCCCCAGCTATGTCATTTCCTCCCAGAAATGCCACTTTTCCCTTGGAAATTTCACCTTCTCTTCCAAAAAGAGGAGATTTGCTCCCAGAAATACCCCTTCTCTTACAACTGCCACACGCTTTCTCCCCAAAAAGCCTCCATGACAATGCCAAATGGGACACTTGCAGCCAAGAAGAGGACACCTTCTCTCAGAAAGACCACTTTTCTCCCCAAGAGAGGAGATTTTCTCCCAATTGGATGACATTTGCTGTAAGAAAGACCTGTTTTCTTCCCTCAAGAGGACATTGTCTTTCCCACTGAGGACATTTTCTCCCAGAAGTGCCGCTACTCTGTGAAACACCTCCATTTCCTCCCAAATCTACTCCATGACACGCCTCAGGATGACACTTACTCCCCGATTTGGGGCATTTTCTCCCAGAAATACCACTTCTCTCCCAAAGGGATGGCCTTTTCCCTCTCTAGCATCTGTTTCCTCACCAATACCTGGCATTTTCTCCCAGAAACACCAGCTTTCTCACAGATACATCACCTTCCCCCCCCCCACATCAGACCTCTTCTCCCAGAAATACCAGGACTCTGCTGAATATTTCCCATTTCCTCCGGAACATACAGCATTACACTCCGCAAGAGGACAGTTTCTTTCAGAAATGTGGCATTTTATCACGGATACACCATTTTTATGCCCAGTAGAGCTCCTTTTCTCCCAGAAATAGCACTGCTCTTAGGAAGAGCTCCCATTTTCTAACCAAAATGCTGCTTTACACTCCTCAAGATCACACTTACCCCCATCAAGATGGCAGTGTCACAGAAATACCAGCTTCTGCCCCCAAAATGGGACTTTGGCTCTCCAAAACAAGACATTTTCTCCCAGAAATACCAGGACTCTTAGAAATACCTCACGTTTCATCTCAAGAATACTGCTTTCCACTCCTCAAGATCACACTGACTCCCATCACAATGGCCTTTTCTCCCACATACACCAGCTTTCTCCCAAATACACGACATTTTCTCCCACATACACCCGTTTTCTCCCAAAGATGGGACATATTCTCCCAGAAATGCCAGCTTATTCTTTAAAAAACGGCCTCTTTTTCCCAAAATACCAGCTTTCTCACAAACACCTGTCATTTTCCAACCAAGTCTGCTACTATCTCCCAGAAACAGCCGGTTTCCGAGAAATACCTGACGTTTGCTCTCCCAAATACTACTTGACACTCCTCCAGAGGACATTGTCTCCCCTATTTACCACGTTGTCTCCCCAAGAGACCACTTGGCACACCAAAAAGACCACCGTTGCTCTCCAGTACAAGATCTTCTTTCCCACCGGTTCCCACTTTTCTCCCCCAGCTATGTCATTTCCTCCCAGAAATGCCACTTTTCCCTTGGAAATTTCACCTTCTCTTCCAAAAAGAGGAGATTTGCTCCCAGAAATACCCCTTCTCTTACAACTGCCACACGCTTTCTCCCCAAAAAGCCTCCATGACAATGCCAAATGGGACACTTGCAGCCAAGAAGAGGACACCTTCTCTCAGAAAGACCACTTTTCTCCCCAAGAGAGGAGATTTTCTCCCAATTGGATGACATTTGCTGTAAGAAAGACCTGTTTTCTTCCCTCAAGAGGACATTGTCTTTCCCACTGAGGACATTTTCTCCCAGAAGTGCCGCTACTCTGTGAAACACCTCCATTTCCTCCCAAATCTACTCCATGACACGCCTCAGGATGACACTTACTCCCCGATTTGGGGCATTTTCTCCCAGAAATACCACTTCTCTCCCAAAGGGATGGCCTTTTCCCTCTCTAGCATCTGTTTCCTCACCAATACCTGGCATTTTCTCCCAGAAACACCAGCTTTCTCACAGATACATCACCTTCCCCCCCCCACATCAGACCTCTTCTCCCAGAAATACCAGGACTCTGCTGAATATTTCCCATTTCCTCCGGAACATACAGCATTACACTCCGCAAGAGGACAGTTTCTTTCAGAAATGTGGCATTTTATCACAGATACACCATTTTTATGCCCAGTAGAGCTCCTTTTCTCCCAGAAATAGCACTGCTCTTAGCAAGAGCTCCCATTTTCTAACCAAAATGCTGCTTTACACTCCTCAAGATCACACTTACCCCCATCAAGATGGCAGTGTCACAGAAATACCAGCTTCTGCCCCCAAAATGGGACTTTGGCTCTCCAAAACAAGACATTTTCTCCCAGAAATACCAGGACTCTTAGAAATACCTCACGTTTCATCTCAAGAATACTGCTTTCCACTCCTCAAGATCACACTGACTCCCATCACAATGGCCTTTTCTCCCACATACACCAGCTTTCTCCCAAATACACGACATTTTCTCCCACATACACCCGTTTTCTCCCAAAGATGGGACATATTCTCCCAGAAATGCCAGCTTATTCTTTAAAAAACGGCCTCTTTTTCCCAAAATACCAGCTTTCTCACAAACACCTGTCATTTTCCAACCAAGTCTGCTACTATCTCCCAGAAACAGCCGGTTTCCGAGAAATACCTGACGTTTGCTCTCCCAAATACTACTTGACACTCCTCCAGAGGACATTGTCTCCCCTATTTACCACGTTGTCTCCCCAAGAGACCACTTGGCACACCAAAAAGACCACCGTTGCTCTCCAGTACAAGATCTTCTTTCCCACCGGTTCCCACTTTTCTCCCCCAGCTATGTCATTTCCTCCCAGAAATGCCACTTTTCCCTTGGAAATTTCACCTTCTCTTCCAAAAAGAGGAGATTTGCTCCCAGAAATACCCCTTCTCTTACAACTGCCACACGCTTTCTCCCCAAAAAGCCTCCATGACAATGCCAAATGGGACACTTGCAGCCAAGAAGAGGACACCTTCTCTCAGAAAGACCACTTTTCTCCCCAAGAGAGGAGATTTTCTCCCAATTGGATGACATTTGCTGTAAGAAAGACCTGTTTTCTTCCCTCAAGAGGACATTGTCTTTCCCACTGAGGACATTTTCTCCCAGAAGTGCCGCTACTCTGTGAAACACCTCCATTTCCTCCCAAATCTACTCCATGACACGCCTCAGGATGACACTTACTCCCCGATTTGGGGCATTTTCTCCCAGAAATACCACTTCTCTCCCAAAGGGATGGCCTTTTCCCTCTCTAGCATCTGTTTCCTCACCAATACCTGGCATTTTCTCCCAGAAACACCAGCTTTCTCACAGATACATCACCTTCCCCCCCCCCACATCAGACCTCTTCTCCCAGAAATACCAGGACTCTGCTGAATATTTCCCATTTCCTCCGGAACATACAGCATTACACTCCGCAAGAGGACAGTTTCTTTCAGAAATGTGGCATTTTATCACGGATACACCATTTTTATGCCCAGTAGAGCTCCTTTTCTCCCAGAAATAGCACTGCTCTTAGGAAGAGCTCCCATTTTCTAACCAAAATGCTGCTTTACACTCCTCAAGATCACACTTACCCCCATCAAGATGGCAGTGTCACAGAAATACCAGCTTCTGCCCCCAAAATGGGACTTTGGCTCTCCAAAACAAGACATTTTCTCCCAGAAATACCAGGACTCTTAGAAATACCTCACGTTTCATCTCAAGAATACTGCTTTCCACTCCTCAAGATCACACTGACTCCCATCACAATGGCCTTTTCTCCCACATACACCAGCTTTCTCCCAAATACACGACATTTTCTCCCACATACACCCGTTTTCTCCCAAAGATGGGACATATTCTCCCAGAAATGCCAGCTTATTCTTTAAAAAACGGCCTCTTGTTCCCAAAATACCAGCTTTCTCACAAACACCTGTCATTTTCCAACCAAGTCTGCTACTATCTCCCAGAAACAGCCGGTTTCCGAGAAATACCTGACGTTTGCTCTCCCAAATACTACTTGACACTCCTCCAGAGGACATTGTCTCCCCTATTTACCACGTTGTCTCCCCAAGAGACCACTTGGCACACCAAAAAGACCACCGTTGCTCTCCAGTACAAGATCTTCTTTCCCACCGGTTCCCACTTTTCTCCCCCAGCTATGTCATTTCCTCCCAGAAATGCCACTTTTCCCTTGGAAATTTCACCTTCTCTTCCAAAAAGAGGAGATTTGCTCCCAGAAATACCCCTTCTCTTACAACTGCCACACGCTTTCTCCCCAAAAAGCCTCCATGACAATGCCAAACGGGACACTTGCAGCCAAGAAGAGGACACCTTCTCTCAGAAAGACCACTTTTCTCCCCAAGAGAGGAGATTTTCTCCCAATTGGATGACATTTGCTGTAAGAAAGACCTGTTTTCTTCCCTCAAGAGGACATTGTCTTTCCCACTGAGGACATTTTCTCCCAGAAGTGCCGCTACTCTGTGAAACACCTCCATTTCCTCCCAAATCTACTCCATGACACGCCTCAGGATGACACTTACTCCCCGATTTGGGGCATTTTCTCCCAGAAATACCACTTCTCTCCCAAAGGGATGGCCTTTTCCCTCTCTAGCATCTGTTTCCTCACCAATACCTGGCATTTTCTCCCAGAAACACCAGCTTTCTCACAGATACATCACCTTCCCCCCCCCACATCAGACCTCTTCTCCCAGAAATACCAGGACTCTGCTGAATATTTCCCATTTCCTCCGGAACATACAGCATTACACTCCGCAAGAGGACAGTTTCTTTCAGAAATGTGGCATTTTATCACGGATACACCATTTTTATGCCCAGTAGAGCTCCTTTTCTCCCAGAAATAGCACTGCTCTTAGGAAGAGCTCCCATTTTCTAACCAAAATGCTGCTTTACACTCCTCAAGATCACACTTACCCCCATCAAGATGGCAGTGTCACAGAAATACCAGCTTCTGCCCCCAAAATGGGACTTTGGCTCTCCAAAACAAGACATTTTCTCCCAGAAATACCAGGACTCTTAGAAATACCTCACGTTTCATCTCAAGAATACTGCTTTCCACTCCTCAAGATCACACTGACTCCCATCACAATGGCCTTTTCTCCCACATACACCAGCTTTCTCCCAAATACACGACATTTTCTCCCACATACACCCGTTTTCTCCCAAAGATGGGACATATTCTCCCAGAAATGCCAGCTTATTCTTTAAAAAACGGCCTCTTGTTCCCAAAATACCAGCTTTCTCACAAACACCTGTCATTTTCCAACCAAGTCTGCTACTATCTCCCAGAAACAGCCGGTTTCCGAGAAATACCTGACGTTTGCTCTCCCAAATACTACTTGACACTCCTCCAGAGGACATTGTCTCCCCTATTTACCACGTTGTCTCCCCAAGAGACCACTTGGCACACCAAAAAGACCACCGTTGCTCTCCAGTACAAGATCTTCTTTCCCACCGGTTCCCACTTTTCTCCCCCAGCTATGTCATTTCCTCCCAGAAATGCCACTTTTCCCTTGGAAATTTCACCTTCTCTTCCAAAAAGAGGAGATTTGCTCCCAGAAATACCCCTTCTCTTACAACTGCCACACGCTTTCTCCCCAAAAAGCCTCCATGACAATGCCAAACGGGACACTTGCAGCCAAGAAGAGGACACCTTCTCACAGAAAGACCACTTTTCTCCCCAAGAGAGGAGATTTTCTCCCAATTGGATGACATTTGCTGTAAGAAAGACCTGTTTTCTTCCCTCAAGAGGACATTGTCTTTCCCACTGAGGACATTTTCTCCCAGAAGTGCCGCTACTCTGTGAAACACCTCCATTTCCTCCCAAATCTACTCCATGACACGCCTCAGGATGACACTTACTCCCCGATTTGGGGCATTTTCTCCCAGAAATACCACTTCTCTCCCAAAGGGATGGCCTTTTCCCTCTCTAGCATCTGTTTCCTCACCAATACCTGGCATTTTCTCCCAGAAACACCAGCTTTCTCACAGATACATCACCTTCCCCCCCCCCACATCAGACCTCTTCTCCCAGAAATACCAGGACTCTGCTGAATATTTCCCATTTCCTCCGGAACATACAGCATTACACTCCGCAAGAGGACAGTTTCTTTCAGAAATGTGGCATTTTATCACAGATACACCATTTTTATGCCCAGTAGAGCTCCTTTTCTCCCAGAAATAGCACTGCTCGTAGCAAGAGCTCCCATTTTCTAACCAAAATGCTGCTTTACACTCCTCAAGATCACACTTACCCCCATCAAGATGGCAGTGTCACAGAAATACCAGCTTCTGCCCCCAAAATGGGACTTTGGCTCTCCAAAACAAGACATTTTCTCCCAGAAATACCAGGACTCTTAGAAATACCTCACGTTTCATCTCAAGAATACTGCTTTCCACTCCTCAAGATCACACTGACTCCCATCACAATGGCCTTTTCTCCCACATACACCAGCTTTCTCCCAAATACACGACATTTTCTCCCACATACACCCGTTTTCTCCCAAAGATGGGACATATTCTCCCAGAAATGCCAGCTTATTCTTTAAAAAACGGCCTCTTTTTCCCAAAATACCAGCTTTCTCACAAACACCTGTCATTTTCCAACCAAGTCTGCTACTATCTCCCAGAAACAGCCGGTTTCCGAGAAATACCTGACGTTTGCTCTCCCAAATACTACTTGACACTCCTCCAGAGGACATTGTCTCCCCTATTTACCACGTTGTCTCCCCAAGAGACCACTTGGCACACCAAAAAGACCACCGTTGCTCTCCAGTACAAGATCTTCTTTCCCACCGGTTCCCACTTTTCTCCCCCAGCTATGTCATTTCCTCCCAGAAATGCCACTTTTCCCTTGGAAATTTCACCTTCTCTTCCAAAAAGAGGAGATTTGCTCCCAGAAATACCCCTTCTCTTACAACTGCCACACGCTTTCTCCCCAAAAAGCCTCCATGACAATGCCAAATGGGACACTTGCAGCCAAGAAGAGGACACCTTCTCTCAGAAAGACCACTTTTCTCCCCAAGAGAGGAGATTTTCTCCCAATTGGATGACATTTGCTGTAAGAAAGACCTGTTTTCTTCCCTCAAGAGGACATTGTCTTTCCCACTGAGGACATTTTCTCCCAGAAGTGCCGCTACTCTGTGAAACACCTCCATTTCCTCCCAAATCTACTCCATGACACGCCTCAGGATGACACTTACTCCCCGATTTGGGGCATTTTCTCCCAGAAATACCACTTCTCTCCCAAAGGGATGGCCTTTTCCCTCTCTAGCATCTGTTTCCTCACCAATACCTGGCATTTTCTCCCAGAAACACCAGCTTTCTCACAGATACATCACCTTCCCCCCCCCACATCAGACCTCTTCTCCCAGAAATACCAGGACTCTGCTGAATATTTCCCATTTCCTCCGGAACATACAGCATTACACTCCGCAAGAGGACAGTTTCTTTCAGAAATGTGGCATTTTATCACGGATACACCATTTTTATGCCCAGTAGAGCTCCTTTTCTCCCAGAAATAGCACTGCTCGTAGCAAGAGCTCCCATTTTCTAACCAAAATGCTGCTTTACACTCCTCAAGATCACACTTACCCCCATCAAGATGGCAGTGTCACAGAAATACCAGCTTCTGCCCCCAAAATGGGACTTCGGCTCTCCAAAACAAGACATTTTCTCCCAGAAATACCAGGACTCTTAGAAATACCTCACGTTTCATCTCAAGAATACTGCTTTCCACTCCTCAAGATCACACTGACTCCCATCACAATGGCCTTTTCTCCCACATACACCAGCTTTCTCCCAAATACACGACATTTTCTCCCACATACACCCGTTTTCTCCCAAAGATGGGACATATTCTCCCAGAAATGCCAGCTTATTCTTTAAAAAACGGCCTCTTTTTCCCAAAATACCAGCTTTCTCACAAACACCTGTCATTTTCCAACCAAGTCTGCTACTATCTCCCAGAAACAGCCGGTTTCCGAGAAATACCTGACGTTTGCTCTCCCAAATACTACTTGACACTCCTCCAGAGGACATTGTCTCCCCTATTTACCACGTTGTCTCCCCAAGAGACCACTTGGCACACCAAAAAGACCACCGTTGCTCTCCAGTACAAGATCTTCTTTCCCACCGGTTCCCACTTTTCTCCCCCAGCTATGTCATTTCCTCCCAGAAATGCCACTTTTCCCTTGGAAATTTCACCTTCTCTTCCAAAAAGAGGAGATTTGCTCCCAGAAATACCCCTTCTCTTACAACTGCCACACGCTTTCTCCCCAAAAAGCCTCCATGACAATGCCAAATGGGACACTTGCAGCCAAGAAGAGGACACCTTCTCTCAGAAAGACCACTTTTCTCCCCAAGAGAGGAGATTTTCTCCCAATTGGATGACATTTGCTGTAAGAAAGACCTGTTTTCTTCCCTCAAGAGGACATTGTCTTTCCCACTGAGGACATTTTCTCCCAGAAGTGCCGCTACTCTGTGAAACACCTCCATTTCCTCCCAAATCTACTCCATGACACGCCTCAGGATGACACTTACTCCCCGATTTGGGGCATTTTCTCCCAGAAATACCACTTCTCTCCCAAAGGGATGGCCTTTTCCCTCTCTAGCATCTGTTTCCTCACCAATACCTGGCATTTTCTCCCAGAAACACCAGCTTTCTCACAGATACATCACCTTCCCCCCCCCCACATCAGACCTCTTCTCCCAGAAATACCAGGACTCTGCTGAATATTTCCCATTTCCTCCGGAACATACAGCATTACACTCCGCAAGAGGACAGTTTCTTTCAGAAATGTGGCATTTTATCACGGATACACCATTTTTATGCCCAGTAGAGCTCCTTTTCTCCCAGAAATAGCACTGCTCGTAGCAAGAGCTCCCATTTTCTAACCAAAATGCTGCTTTACACTCCTCAAGATCACACTTACCCCCATCAAGATGGCAGTGTCACAGAAATACCAGCTTCTGCCCCCAAAATGGCACTTCGGCTCTCCAAAACAAGACATTTTCTCCCAGAAATACCAGGACTCTTAGAAATACCTCACGTTTCATCTCAAGAATACTGCTTTCCACTCCTCAAGATCACACTGACTCCCATCACAATGGCCTTTTCTCCCACATACACCAGCTTTCTCCCAAATACACGACATTTTCTCCCACATACACCCGTTTTCTCCCAAAGATGGGACATATTCTCCCAGAAATGCCAGCTTATTCTTTAAAAAACGGCCTCTTTTTCCCAAAATACCAGCTTTCTCACAAACACCTGTCATTTTCCAACCAAGTCTGCTACTATCTCCCAGAAACAGCCGGTTTCCGAGAAATACCTGACGTTTGCTCTCCCAAATACTACTTGACACTCCTCCAGAGGACATTGTCTCCCCTATTTACCACGTTGTCTCCCCAAGAGACCACTTGGCACACCAAAAAGACCACCGTTGCTCTCCAGTACAAGATCTTCTTTCCCACCGGTTCCCACTTTTCTCCCCCAGCTATGTCATTTCCTCCCAGAAATGCCACTTTTCCCTTGGAAATTTCACCTTCTCTTCCAAAAAGAGGAGATTTGCTCCCAGAAATACCCCTTCTCTTACAACTGCCACACGCTTTCTCCCCAAAAAGCCTCCATGACAATGCCAAATGGGACACTTGCAGCCAAGAAGAGGACACCTTCTCTCAGAAAGACCACTTTTCTCCCCAAGAGAGGAGATTTTCTCCCAATTGGATGACATTTGCTGTAAGAAAGACCTGTTTTCTTCCCTCAAGAGGACATTGTCTTTCCCACTGAGGACATTTTCTCCCAGAAGTGCCGCTACTCTGTGAAACACCTCCATTTCCTCCCAAATCTACTCCATGACACGCCTCAGGATGACACTTACTCCCCGATTTGGGGCATTTTCTCCCAGAAATACCACTTCTCTCCCAAAGGGATGGCCTTTTCCCTCTCTAGCATCTGTTTCCTCACCAATACCTGGCATTTTCTCCCAGAAACACCAGCTTTCTCACAGATACATCACCTTCCCCCCCCCACATCAGACCTCTTCTCCCAGAAATACCAGGACTCTGCTGAATATTTCCCATTTCCTCCGGAACATACAGCATTACACTCCGCAAGAGGACAGTTTCTTTCAGAAATGTGGCATTTTATCACGGATACACCATTTTTATGCCCAGTAGAGCTCCTTTTCTCCCAGAAATAGCACTGCTCTTAGGAAGAGCTCCCATTTTCTAACCAAAATGCTGCTTTACACTCCTCAAGATCACACTTACCCCCATCAAGATGGCAGTGTCACAGAAATACCAGCTTCTGCCCCCAAAATGGGACTTTGGCTCTCCAAAACAAGACATTTTCTCCCAGAAATACCAGGACTCTTAGAAATACCTCACGTTTCATCTCAAGAATACTGCTTTCCACTCCTCAAGATCACACTGACTCCCATCACAATGGCCTTTTCTCCCACATACACCAGCTTTCTCCCAAATACACGACATTTTCTCCCACATACACCCGTTTTCTCCCAAAGATGGGACATATTCTCCCAGAAATGCCAGCTTATTCTTTAAAAAACGGCCTCTTTTTCCCAAAATACCAGCTTTCTCACAAACACCTGTCATTTTCCAACCAAGTCTGCTACTATCTCCCAGAAACAGCCGGTTTCCGAGAAATACCTGACGTTTGCTCTCCCAAATACTACTTGACACTCCTCCAGAGGACATTGTCTCCCCTATTTACCACGTTGTCTCCCCAAGAGACCACTTGGCACACCAAAAAGACCACCGTTGCTCTCCAGTACAAGATCTTCTTTCCCACCGGTTCCCACTTTTCTCCCCCAGCTATGTCATTTCCTCCCAGAAATGCCACTTTTCCCTTGGAAATTTCACCTTCTCTTCCAAAAAGAGGAGATTTGCTCCCAGAAATACCCCTTCTCTTACAACTGCCACACGCTTTCTCCCCAAAAAGCCTCCATGACAATGCCAAATGGGACACTTGCAGCCAAGAAGAGGACACCTTCTCTCAGAAAGACCACTTTTCTCCCCAAGAGAGGAGATTTTCTCCCAATTGGATGACATTTGCTGTAAGAAAGACCTGTTTTCTTCCCTCAAGAGGACATTGTCTTTCCCACTGAGGACATTTTCTCCCAGAAGTGCCGCTACTCTGTGAAACACCTCCATTTCCTCCCAAATCTACTCCATGACACGCCTCAGGATGACACTTACTCCCCGATTTGGGGCATTTTCTCCCAGAAATACCACTTCTCTCCCAAAGGGATGGCCTTTTCCCTCTCTAGCATCTGTTTCCTCACCAATACCTGGCATTTTCTCCCAGAAACACCAGCTTTCTCACAGATACATCACCTTCCCCCCCCCCACATCAGACCTCTTCTCCCAGAAATACCAGGACTCTGCTGAATATTTCCCATTTCCTCCGGAACATACAGCATTACACTCCGCAAGTGGACAGTTTCTTTCAGAAATGTGGCATTTTATCACGGATACACCATTTTTATGCCCAGTAGAGCTCCTTTTCTCCCAGAAATAGCACTGCTCTTAGCAAGAGCTCCCATTTTCTAACCAAAATGCTGCTTTACACTCCTCAAGATCACACTTACCCCCATCAAGATGGCAGTGTCACAGAAATACCAGCTTCTGCCCCCAAAATGGGACTTCGGCTCTCCAAAACAAGACATTTTCTCCCAGAAATACCAGGACTCTTAGAAATACCTCACGTTTCATCTCAAGAATACTGCTTTCCACTCCTCAAGATCACACTGACTCCCATCACAATGGCCTTTTCTCCCACATACACCAGCTTTCTCCCAAATACACGACATTTTCTCCCACATACACCCGTTTTCTCCCAAAGATGGGACATATTCTCCCAGAAATGCCAGCTTATTCTTTAAAAAACGGCCTCTTTTTCCCAAAATACCAGCTTTCTCACAAACACCTGTCATTTTCCAACCAAGTCTGCTACTATCTCCCAGAAACAGCCGGTTTCCGAGAAATACCTGACGTTTGCTCTCCCAAATACTACTTGACACTCCTCCAGAGGACATTGTCTCCCCTATTTACCACGTTGTCTCCCCAAGAGACCACTTGGCACACCAAAAAGACCACCGTTGCTCTCCAGTACAAGATCTTCTTTCCCACCGGTTCCCACTTTTCTCCCCCAGCTATGTCATTTCCTCCCAGAAATGCCACTTTTCCCTTGGAAATTTCACCTTCTCTTCCAAAAAGAGGAGATTTGCTCCCAGAAATACCCCTTCTCTTACAACTGCCACACGCTTTCTCCCCAAAAAGCCTCCATGACAATGCCAAATGGGACACTTGCAGCCAAGAAGAGGACACCTTCTCTCAGAAAGACCACTTTTCTCCCCAAGAGAGGAGATTTTCTCCCAATTGGATGACATTTGCTGTAAGAAAGACCTGTTTTCTTCCCTCAAGAGGACATTGTCTTTCCCACTGAGGACATTTTCTCCCAGAAGTGCCGCTACTCTGTGAAACACCTCCATTTCCTCCCAAATCTACTCCATGACACGCCTCAGGATGACACTTACTCCCCGATTTGGGGCATTTTCTCCCAGAAATACCACTTCTCTCCCAAAGGGATGGCCTTTTCCCTCTCTAGCATCTGTTTCCTCACCAATACCTGGCATTTTCTCCCAGAAACACCAGCTTTCTCACAGATACATCACCTTCCCCCCCCCCACATCAGACCTCTTCTCCCAGAAATACCAGGACTCTGCTGAATATTTCCCATTTCCTCCGGAACATACAGCATTACACTCCGCAAGAGGACAGTTTCTTTCAGAAATGTGGCATTTTATCACGGATACACCATTTTTATGCCCAGTAGAGCTCCTTTTCTCCCAGAAATAGCACTGCTCTTAGGAAGAGCTCCCATTTTCTAACCAAAATGCTGCTTTACACTCCTCAAGATCACACTTACCCCCATCAAGATGGCAGTGTCACAGAAATACCAGCTTCTGCCCCCAAAATGGGACTTTGGCTCTCCAAAACAAGACATTTTCTCCCAGAAATACCAGGACTCTTAGAAATACCTCACGTTTCATCTCAAGAATACTGCTTTCCACTCCTCAAGATCACACTGACTCCCATCACAATGGCCTTTTCTCCCACATACACCAGCTTTCTCCCAAATACACGACATTTTCTCCCACATACACCCGTTTTCTCCCAAAGATGGGACATATTCTCCCAGAAATGCCAGCTTATTCTTTAAAAAACGGCCTCTTTTTCCCAAAATACCAGCTTTCTCACAAACACCTGTCATTTTCCAACCAAGTCTGCTACTATCTCCCAGAAACAGCCGGTTTCCGAGAAATACCTGACGTTTGCTCTCCCAAATACTACTTGACACTCCTCCAGAGGACATTGTCTCCCCTATTTACCACGTTGTCTCCCCAAGAGACCACTTGGCACACCAAAAAGACCACCGTTGCTCTCCAGTACAAGATCTTCTTTCCCACCGGTTCCCACTTTTCTCCCCCAGCTATGTCATTTCCTCCCAGAAATGCCACTTTTCCCTTGGAAATTTCACCTTCTCTTCCAAAAAGAGGAGATTTGCTCCCAGAAATACCCCTTCTCTTACAACTGCCACACGCTTTCTCCCCAAAAAGCCTCCATGACAATGCCAAATGGGACACTTGCAGCCAAGAAGAGGACACCTTCTCTCAGAAAGACCACTTTTCTCCCCAAGAGAGGAGATTTTCTCCCAATTGGATGACATTTGCTGTAAGAAAGACCTGTTTTCTTCCCTCAAGAGGACATTGTCTTTCCCACTGAGGACATTTTCTCCCAGAAGTGCCGCTACTCTGTGAAACACCTCCATTTCCTCCCAAATCTACTCCATGACACGCCTCAGGATGACACTTACTCCCCGATTTGGGGCATTTTCTCCCAGAAATACCACTTCTCTCCCAAAGGGATGGCCTTTTCCCTCTCTAGCATCTGTTTCCTCACCAATACCTGGCATTTTCTCCCAGAAACACCAGCTTTCTCACAGATACATCACCTTCCCCCCCCCCACATCAGACCTCTTCTCCCAGAAATACCAGGACTCTGCTGAATATTTCCCATTTCCTCCGGAACATACAGCATTACACTCCGCAAGAGGACAGTTTCTTTCAGAAATGTGGCATTTTATCACGGATACACCATTTTTATGCCCAGTAGAGCTCCTTTTCTCCCAGAAATAGCACTGCTCTTAGGAAGAGCTCCCATTTTCTAACCAAAATGCTGCTTTACACTCCTCAAGATCACACTTACCCCCATCAAGATGGCAGTGTCACAGAAATACCAGCTTCTGCCCCCAAAATGGGACTTTGGCTCTCCAAAACAAGACATTTTCTCCCAGAAATACCAGGACTCTTAGAAATACCTCACGTTTCATCTCAAGAATACTGCTTTCCACTCCTCAAGATCACACTGACTCCCATCACAATGGCCTTTTCTCCCACATACACCAGCTTTCTCCCAAATACACGACATTTTCTCCCACATACACCCGTTTTCTCCCAAAGATGGGACATATTCTCCCAGAAATGCCAGCTTATTCTTTAAAAAACGGCCTCTTTTTCCCAAAATACCAGCTTTCTCACAAACACCTGTCATTTTCCAACCAAGTCTGCTACTATCTCCCAGAAACAGCCGGTTTCCGAGAAATACCTGACGTTTGCTCTCCCAAATACTACTTGACACTCCTCCAGAGGACATTGTCTCCCCTATTTACCACGTTGTCTCCCCAAGAGACCACTTGGCACACCAAAAAGACCACCGTTGCTCTCCAGTACAAGATCTTCTTTCCCACCGGTTCCCACTTTTCTCCCCCAGCTATGTCATTTCCTCCCAGAAATGCCACTTTTCCCTTGGAAATTTCACCTTCTCTTCCAAAAAGAGGAGATTTGCTCCCAGAAATACCCCTTCTCTTACAACTGCCACACGCTTTCTCCCCAAAAAGCCTCCATGACAATGCCAAATGGGACACTTGCAGCCAAGAAGAGGACACCTTCTCTCAGAAAGACCACTTTTCTCCCCAAGAGAGGAGATTTTCTCCCAATTGGATGACATTTGCTGTAAGAAAGACCTGTTTTCTTCCCTCAAGAGGACATTGTCTTTCCCACTGAGGACATTTTCTCCCAGAAGTGCCGCTACTCTGTGAAACACCTCCATTTCCTCCCAAATCTACTCCATGACACGCCTCAGGATGACACTTACTCCCCGATTTGGGGCATTTTCTCCCAGAAATACCACTTCTCTCCCAAAGGGATGGCCTTTTCCCTCTCTAGCATCTGTTTCCTCACCAATACCTGGCATTTTCTCCCAGAAACACCAGCTTTCTCACAGATACATCACCTTCCCCCCCCCCACATCAGACCTCTTCTCCCAGAAATACCAGGACTCTGCTGAATATTTCCCATTTCCTCCGGAACATACAGCATTACACTCCGCAAGAGGACAGTTTCTTTCAGAAATGTGGCATTTTATCACGGATACACCATTTTTATGCCCAGTAGAGCTCCTTTTCTCCCAGAAATAGCACTGCTCGTAGCAAGAGCTCCCATTTTCTAACCAAAATGCTGCTTTACACTCCTCAAGATCACACTTACCCCCATCAAGATGGCAGTGTCACAGAAATACCAGCTTCTGCCCCCAAAATGGGACTTTGGCTCTCCAAAACAAGACATTTTCTCCCAGAAATACCAGGACTCTTAGAAATACCTCACGTTTCATCTCAAGAATACTGCTTTCCACTCCTCAAGATCACACTGACTCCCATCACAATGGCCTTTTCTCCCACATACACCAGCTTTCTCCCAAATACACGACATTTTCTCCCACATACACCCGTTTTCTCCCAAAGATGGGACATATTCTCCCAGAAATGCCAGCTTATTCTTTAAAAAACGGCCTCTTGTTCCCAAAATACCAGCTTTCTCACAAACACCTGTCATTTTCCAACCAAGTCTGCTACTATCTCCCAGAAACAGCCGGTTTCCGAGAAATACCTGACGTTTGCTCTCCCAAATACTACTTGACACTCCTCCAGAGGACATTGTCTCCCCTATTTACCACGTTGTCTCCCCAAGAGACCACTTGGCACACCAAAAAGACCACCGTTGCTCTCCAGTACAAGATCTTCTTTCCCACCGGTTCCCACTTTTCTCCCCCAGCTATGTCATTTCCTCCCAGAAATGCCACTTTTCCCTTGGAAATTTCACCTTCTCTTCCAAAAAGAGGAGATTTGCTCCCAGAAATACCCCTTCTCTTACAACTGCCACACGCTTTCTCCCCAAAAAGCCTCCATGACAATGCCAAATGGGACACTTGCAGCCAAGAAGAGGACACCTTCTCTCAGAAAGACCACTTTTCTCCCCAAGAGAGGAGATTTTCTCCCAATTGGATGACATTTGCTGTAAGAAAGACCTGTTTTCTTCCCTCAAGAGGACATTGTCTTTCCCACTGAGGACATTTTCTCCCAGAAGTGCCGCTACTCTGTGAAACACCTCCATTTCCTCCCAAATCTACTCCATGACACGCCTCAGGATGACACTTACTCCCCGATTTGGGGCATTTTCTCCCAGAAATACCACTTCTCTCCCAAAGGGATGGCCTTTTCCCTCTCTAGCATCTGTTTCCTCACCAATACCTGGCATTTTCTCCCAGAAACACCAGCTTTCTCACAGATACATCACCTTCCCCCCCCCCACATCAGACCTCTTCTCCCAGAAATACCAGGACTCTGCTGAATATTTCCCATTTCCTCCGGAACATACAGCATTACACTCCGCAAGTGGACAGTTTCTTTCAGAAATGTGGCATTTTATCACGGATACACCATTTTTATGCCCAGTAGAGCTCCTTTTCTCCCAGAAATAGCACTGCTCGTAGCAAGAGCTCCCATTTTCTAACCAAAATGCTGCTTTACACTCCTCAAGATCACACTTACCCCCATCAAGATGGCAGTGTCACAGAAATACCAGCTTCTGCCCCCAAAATGGGACTTTGGCTCTCCAAAACAAGACATTTTCTCCCAGAAATACCAGGACTCTTAGAAATACCTCACGTTTCATCTCAAGAATACTGCTTTCCACTCCTCAAGATCACACTGACTCCCATCACAATGGCCTTTTCTCCCACATACACCAGCTTTCTCCCAAATACACGACATTTTCTCCCACATACACCCGTTTTCTCCCAAAGATGGGACATATTCTCCCAGAAATGCCAGCTTATTCTTTAAAAAACGGCCTCTTGTTCCCAAAATACCAGCTTTCTCACAAACACCTGTCATTTTCCAACCAAGTCTGCTACTATCTCCCAGAAACAGCCGGTTTCCGAGAAATACCTGACGTTTGCTCTCCCAAATACTACTTGACACTCCTCCAGAGGACATTGTCTCCCCTATTTACCACGTTGTCTCCCCAAGAGACCACTTGGCACACCAAAAAGACCACCGTTGCTCTCCAGTACAAGATCTTCTTTCCCACCGGTTCCCACTTTTCTCCCCCAGCTATGTCATTTCCTCCCAGAAATGCCACTTTTCCCTTGGAAATTTCACCTTCTCTTCCAAAAAGAGGAGATTTGCTCCCAGAAATACCCCTTCTCTTACAACTGCCACACGCTTTCTCCCCAAAAAGCCTCCATGACAATGCCAAATGGGACACTTGCAGCCAAGAAGAGGACACCTTCTCACAGAAAGACCACTTTTCTCCCCAAGAGAGGAGATTTTCTCCCAATTGGATGACATTTGCTGTAAGAAAGACCTGTTTTCTTCCCTCAAGAGGACATTGTCTTTCCCACTGAGGACATTTTCTCCCAGAAGTGCCGCTACTCTGTGAAACACCTCCATTTCCTCCCAAATCTACTCCATGACACGCCTCAGGATGACACTTACTCCCCGATTTGGGGCATTTTCTCCCAGAAATACCACTTCTCTCCCAAAGGGATGGCCTTTTCCCTCTCTAGCATCTGTTTCCTCACCAATACCTGGCATTTTCTCCCAGAAACACCAGCTTTCTCACAGATACATCACCTTCCCCCCCCCCACATCAGACCTCTTCTCCCAGAAATACCAGGACTCTGCTGAATATTTCCCATTTCCTCCGGAACATACAGCATTACACTCCGCAAGTGGACAGTTTCTTTCAGAAATGTGGCATTTTATCACGGATACACCATTTTTATGCCCAGTAGAGCTCCTTTTCTCCCAGAAATAGCACTGCTCGTAGCAAGAGCTCCCATTTTCTAACCAAAATGCTGCTTTACACTCCTCAAGATCACACTTACCCCCATCAAGATGGCAGTGTCACAGAAATACCAGCTTCTGCCCCCAAAATGGGACTTTGGCTCTCCAAAACAAGACATTTTCTCCCAGAAATACCAGGACTCTTAGAAATACCTCACGTTTCATCTCAAGAATACTGCTTTCCACTCCTCAAGATCACACTGACTCCCATCACAATGGCCTTTTCTCCCACATACACCAGCTTTCTCCCAAATACACGACATTTTCTCCCACATACACCCGTTTTCTCCCAAAGATGGGACATATTCTCCCAGAAATGCCAGCTTATTCTTTAAAAAACGGCCTCTTGTTCCCAAAATACCAGCTTTCTCACAAACACCTGTCATTTTCCAACCAAGTCTGCTACTATCTCCCAGAAACAGCCGGTTTCCGAGAAATACCTGACGTTTGCTCTCCCAAATACTACTTGACACTCCTCCAGAGGACATTGTCTCCCCTATTTACCACGTTGTCTCCCCAAGAGACCACTTGGCACACCAAAAAGACCACCGTTGCTCTCCAGTACAAGATCTTCTTTCCCACCGGTTCCCACTTTTCTCCCCCAGCTATGTCATTTCCTCCCAGAAATGCCACTTTTCCCTTGGAAATTTCACCTTCTCTTCCAAAAAGAGGAGATTTGCTCCCAGAAATACCCCTTCTCTTACAACTGCCACACGCTTTCTCCCCAAAAAGCCTCCATGACAATGCCAAATGGGACACTTGCAGCCAAGAAGAGGACACCTTCTCTCAGAAAGACCACTTTTCTCCCCAAGAGAGGAGATTTTCTCCCAATTGGATGACATTTGCTGTAAGAAAGACCTGTTTTCTTCCCTCAAGAGGACATTGTCTTTCCCACTGAGGACATTTTCTCCCAGAAGTGCCGCTACTCTGTGAAACACCTCCATTTCCTCCCAAATCTACTCCATGACACGCCTCAGGATGACACTTACTCCCCGATTTGGGGCATTTTCTCCCAGAAATACCACTTCTCTCCCAAAGGGATGGCCTTTTCCCTCTCTAGCATCTGTTTCCTCACCAATACCTGGCATTTTCTCCCAGAAACACCAGCTTTCTCACAGATACATCACCTTCCCCCCCCCCACATCAGACCTCTTCTCCCAGAAATACCAGGACTCTGCTGAATATTTCCCATTTCCTCCGGAACATACAGCATTACACTCCGCAAGAGGACAGTTTCTTTCAGAAATGTGGCATTTTATCACAGATACACCATTTTTATGCCCAGTAGAGCTCCTTTTCTCCCAGAAATAGCACTGCTCTTAGCAAGAGCTCCCATTTTCTAACCAAAATGCTGCTTTACACTCCTCAAGATCACACTTACCCCCATCAAGATGGCAGTGTCACAGAAATACCAGCTTCTGCCCCCAAAATGGGACTTTGGCTCTCCAAAACAAGACATTTTCTCCCAGAAATACCAGGACTCTTAGAAATACCTCACGTTTCATCTCAAGAATACTGCTTTCCACTCCTCAAGATCACACTGACTCCCATCACAATGGCCTTTTCTCCCACATACACCAGCTTTCTCCCAAATACACGACATTTTCTCCCACATACACCCGTTTTCTCCCAAAGATGGGACATATTCTCCCAGAAATGCCAGCTTATTCTTTAAAAAACGGCCTCTTGTTCCCAAAATACCAGCTTTCTCACAAACACCTGTCATTTTCCAACCAAGTCTGCTACTATCTCCCAGAAACAGCCGGTTTCCGAGAAATACCTGACGTTTGCTCTCCCAAATACTACTTGACACTCCTCCAGAGGACATTGTCTCCCCTATTTACCACGTTGTCTCCCCAAGAGACCACTTGGCACACCAAAAAGACCACCGTTGCTCTCCAGTACAAGATCTTCTTTCCCACCGGTTCCCACTTTTCTCCCCCAGCTATGTCATTTCCTCCCAGAAATGCCACTTTTCCCTTGGAAATTTCACCTTCTCTTCCAAAAAGAGGAGATTTGCTCCCAGAAATACCCCTTCTCTTACAACTGCCACACGCTTTCTCCCCAAAAAGCCTCCATGACAATGCCAAATGGGACACTTGCAGCCAAGAAGAGGACACCTTCTCTCAGAAAGACCACTTTTCTCCCCAAGAGAGGAGATTTTCTCCCAATTGGATGACATTTGCTGTAAGAAAGACCTGTTTTCTTCCCTCAAGAGGACATTGTCTTTCCCACTGAGGACATTTTCTCCCAGAAGTGCCGCTACTCTGTGAAACACCTCCATTTCCTCCCAAATCTACTCCATGACACGCCTCAGGATGACACTTACTCCCCGATTTGGGGCATTTTCTCCCAGAAATACCACTTCTCTCCCAAAGGGATGGCCTTTTCCCTCTCTAGCATCTGTTTCCTCACCAATACCTGGCATTTTCTCCCAGAAACACCAGCTTTCTCACAGATACATCACCTTCCCCCCCACATCAGACCTCTTCTCCCAGAAATACCAGGACTCTGCTGAATATTTCCCATTTCCTCCGGAACATACAGCATTACACTCCGCAAGAGGACAGTTTCTTTCAGAAATGTGGCATTTTATCACAGATACACCATTTTTATGCCCAGTAGAGCTCCTTTTCTCCCAGAAATAGCACTGCTCTTAGCAAGAGCTCCCATTTTCTAACCAAAATGCTGCTTTACACTCCTCAAGATCACACTTACCCCCATCAAGATGGCAGTGTCACAGAAATACCAGCTTCTGCCCCCAAAATGGGACTTTGGCTCTCCAAAACAAGACATTTTCTCCCAGAAATACCAGGACTCTTAGAAATACCTCACGTTTCATCTCAAGAATACTGCTTTCCACTCCTCAAGATCACACTGACTCCCATCACAATGGCCTTTTCTCCCACATACACCAGCTTTCTCCCAAATACACGACATTTTCTCCCACATACACCCGTTTTCTCCCAAAGATGGGACATATTCTCCCAGAAATGCCAGCTTATTCTTTAAAAAACGGCCTCTTGTTCCCAAAATACCAGCTTTCTCACAAACACCTGTCATTTTCCAACCAAGTCTGCTACTATCTCCCAGAAACAGCCGGTTTCCGAGAAATACCTGACGTTTGCTCTCCCAAATACTACTTGACACTCCTCCAGAGGACATTGTCTCCCCTATTTACCACGTTGTCTCCCCAAGAGACCACTTGGCACACCAAAAAGACCACCGTTGCTCTCCAGTACAAGATCTTCTTTCCCACCGGTTCCCACTTTTCTCCCCCAGCTATGTCATTTCCTCCCAGAAATGCCACTTTTCCCTTGGAAATTTCACCTTCTCTTCCAAAAAGAGGAGATTTGCTCCCAGAAATACCCCTTCTCTTACAACTGCCACACGCTTTCTCCCCAAAAAGCCTCCATGACAATGCCAAATGGGACACTTGCAGCCAAGAAGAGGACACCTTCTCTCAGAAAGACCACTTTTCTCCCCAAGAGAGGAGATTTTCTCCCAATTGGATGACATTTGCTGTAAGAAAGACCTGTTTTCTTCCCTCAAGAGGACATTGTCTTTCCCACTGAGGACATTTTCTCCCAGAAGTGCCGCTACTCTGTGAAACACCTCCATTTCCTCCCAAATCTACTCCATGACACGCCTCAGGATGACACTTACTCCCCGATTTGGGGCATTTTCTCCCAGAAATACCACTTCTCTCCCAAAGGGGAGAAACCACTTCTCTCCCTTTTCCCTCTCTAGCATCTGTTTCCTCACCAATACCTGGCATTTTCTCCTAGAAACACCAGCTTTCTCACACATACATCACCTTCTCCCCCCCACATCAGATGTTCCCTCCCAGAAATATGGCATTTGATCACTGATATACTCTTTCAAGGTAATACCAGGTTTCATAAAAATACCTCATAATTTCTCCATGAAGTTCGTTAGCAAGATGACACTTTCACCCTAAATAGGAGATTTTCTCTCAGAAATGCATGCTTCCCCCTCACAGAACGGCATCTTCTCCTCAAATTAGGACATTATCTCCCCGAACTACCACATTTCTCCAATCCAATGACATTATCTCTACGGAGAGTTTGCAGTTGCTGCCCGTTAAATCGCTTTTCTCCCAGAATACCACTTTCAGACTTCAACAGCGGTCTTGTCGCATGCCGAGAATGGGCGACTTCAGCCGGATGCTTTTCTCGGACGAGCGGCTTCTTCTGCGCACATCCCAAAGGAGTGGTTCTGTCTTCTCCTTGTGTCCATGCATTCTGCACTACGCTTCTCTCTCATTCTTAACCCTTGATTCCCAGGGACATTTCGTTTTTCTCTGTTTTTCCGATGCTACACTTCAGCATTCTGTGACGAACAGAGTGGAAGGGAAAAGCCCCTCTAATAAGGCAGCTAGAAGTTCCGTGAGCGACACACGTTGTGCTTTCAGAGAGGACGTTACAGAAAGTCGAGAGATGTGGATTCTTTCCTGCGGAGAAAAAACCCCCTGTTTTCAGGAAATGCAGTATTCTGAAATCGCACGTTCTCGGCATAGCAATTTCGCTATTTCGCTCTCGTGGGTGGACAGCGCCACTCTCTGTTAACCGCTTCGGAGAGTTTGCAGTTGCTGGCCGTTAAATCGCTTTTCTCCCCGAATGCCGCTTTGTGCTTTCAGCAGCGGTCTCGTCTCTCTCGCATGCCGAGAAAGAGCGACTTCAGCCGGATGCTTTTCTCGGACGAGCGGCTTCTTCTGCGCACATCGCAAAGGAGCGGTTCTTGTCTTCTCCTTGTGTCCATGCATTCTGCACTACGCTTCTCTCTCATTCTTATGCCTTTCCGTTTATTCCTAGGGACATTTCGTTTTTCTCTGTTTTTCCGATGCTACACTTCAGCATTCTGTGACGAACATAGTAGAAGGGAAAAGCCCCTCTAATAAGGCAGCTAGAAGTTCCAGGAGAGACACACGTTGTGCTTTCAGAGAGGACGTTACAGAAAGTCGAGAGATGTGGATTCCTTCTTGCGGAGAAAAAACCCCCTGTTTTCAGGAAATGCAGTATTCTGAAATCGCACGTTCTCGGCATAGCAATTTCGCTATTTCGCTCTCGTGGGTGGACAGCGCCACTCTCTGTTAACCGCTACGGAGAGTTTGCAGTTGCTGGCCGTTAAATCGCTTTTCTCCCCGAATGCCTCTTTGTGCCTTCAGCAGCGGTCTCGTCTCTCTCGCATGCCGAGAAAGAGCGACTTCAGCCGGATGCTTTTCTCGGACGAGCGGCTTCTTCTGCGCACATCGCAAAGGAGCGGTTCTTGTCTTCTCCTTGTGTCCATGCATTCTGCACTACGCTTCTCTCTCATTCTTATGCCTTTCCGTTTATTCCTAGGGACATTTCCTTTTTCTCTGTTTTTCCGATGCTACACTTCAGCATTCTGTGACGAACAGAGTTGAAGGGAAAAGCCCCTCTAATAAGGCAGCTAGAAGTTCCAGGAGAGACACACGTTGTGCTTTCAGAGAGGACGTTACAGAAAGTTGAGAGATGTGGATTCTTTCCTGCGGAGAAAAAACCCCCTGTTTTCAGGAAATGCAGTATTCTGAAATCGCACGTTCTCGGCATAGCAATTTCGCTATTTCGCTCTCGTGGGTGGACAGCGCCTCTCTCTCTTAACCGCTACGGAGAGTTTGCAGTTGCTGGCCGTTAAATCGCTTTTCTCCCCGAATGCCTCTTTGTGCCTTCAGCAGCGGTCTCGTCTCTCTCGCATGCCGAGAAAGAGCGACTTCAGCCGGATGCTTTTCTCGGACGAGCGGCTTCTTCTGCGCACATCGCAAAGGAGCGGTTCTTGTCTTCTCCTTGTGTCCATGCATTCTGCACTACGCTTCTCTCTCATTCTTATGCCTTTCCGTTTATTCCTAGGGACATTTCCTTTTTCTCTGTTTTTCCGATGCTACACTTCAGCATTCTGTGACGAACAGAGTTGAAGGGAAAAGCCCCTCTAATAAGGCAGCTAGAAGTTCCAGGAGCGACACACGTTGTGCTTTCAGAGAGGACGTTACAGAAAGTCGAGAGATGTGGATTCTTTCCTGCGGAGAAAAAACCCCCTGTTTTCAGGAAATGCAGTATTCTGAAATCGCACGTTCTCGGCATAGCAATTTCGCTATTTCGCTCTCGTGCTTCGGAGAGTTTGCAGTTGCTGGCCGTTAAATCGCTTTTCTCCCCGAATGCCGCTTTGTGCCTTCAGCAGCGGTCTCGTCTCTCTCGCATGCCGAGAAAGAGCGACTTCAGCCGGATGCTTTTCTCGGACGAGCGGCTTCTTCTGCGCACATCGCAAAGGAGCGGTTCTGTCTTCTCCTTGTGTCCATGCATTCTGCACTACGCTTCTCTCTCATTCTTATGCCTTTCCGTTTATTCCTAGGGACATTTCGTTTTTCTCTGTTTTTCCGATGCTACACTTCAGCATTCTGAGACGAACAGACTAGAAGGGAAAAGCCCCTCTAATAAGGCAGCTAGAAGTTCCAGGAGCGACACACGTTGTGCTTTCAGAGAGGACGTTACAGAAAGTCGAGAGATGTGGATTCTTTCCTGCGGAGAAAAAACCCCCTGTTTTCAGGAAATGCAGTATTCTGAAATCGCACGTTCTCGGCATAGCAATTTCGCTATTTCGCTCTCGTGGGTGGACAGCGCCACTCTCTGTTAACCGCTTCGGAGAGTTTGCAGTTGCTGGCCGTTAAATCGCTTTTCTCCCCGAATGCCGCTTTGTGCCTTCAGCAGCGGTCTCGTCTCTCTCGCATGCCGAGAAAGAGCGACTTCAGCCGGATGCTTTTCTCGGACGAGCGGCTTCTTCTGCGCACATCGCAAAGGAGCGGTTCTTGTCTTCTCCTTGTGTCCATGCATTCTGCACTACGCTTCTCTCTCATTCTTATGCCTTTCCGTTTATTCCTAGGGACATTTCCTTTTTCTCTGTTTTTGCGATGCTACACTTCAGCATTCTGTGACGAACAGAGTGGAAGGGAAAAGCCCCTCTAATAAGGCAGCTAGAAGTTCCAGGAGAGACACACGTTGTGCTTTCAGAGAGGACGTTGCAGAAAGTCGAGAGATGTGGATTCTTTCCTGCGGAGAAAAAACCCCCTGTTTTCAGGAAATGCAGTATTCTGAAATCGCACGTTCTCGGCATAGCAATTTCGCTATTTCGCTCTCGTGGGTGGACAGCGCCACTCTCTCTTAATCGCTTCGGAGAGTTTGCAGTTGCTGGCCGTTAAATCGCTTTTCTCCCCGAATGCCGCTTTGTGCCTTCAGCAGCGGTCTCGTCTCTCTCGCATGCCGAGAAAGAGCGACTTCAGCCGGATGCTTTTCTCGGACGAGCGGCTTCTTCTGCGCACATCGCAAAGGAGCGGTTCTTGTCTTCTCCTTGTGTCCATGCATTCTGCACTACGCTTCTCTCTCATTCTTATGCCTTTCCGTTTATTCCTAGGTAGAAGGTGGGTAGAAGATTCCGTTCTGTGAGGGGGAAGCATGCATTTCTGAGAGAAAATCTCCTATTTAGGCTGAAAGGGTCATCCTGCTAACGAACTTCATGGAGAAATTATGAGGTATTTTTATGAAACGTGGTATTACCTTGAAAGAATATATCAGTGATCAAATGCCATATTTCCGGGAGGGAACATCTGATGTGGGGGGGAGAAGGTGATGTATGTGTGAGAAAGCTGGTGTTTCTAGGAGAAAATGCCAGGTATTGGTGAGGAAACAGATGCTAGAGAGGGAAAAGGGAGAGAAGTGGTTTCTCCCCTTTGGGAGAGAAGTGGTATTTCTGGGAGAAAATGCCCCAAATCGGGGAGTAAGTGTCATCCTGAGGCGTGTCATGGAGTAGATTTGGGAGGAAATGGAGGTGTTTCACAGAGTAGCGGCACTTCTGGGAGAAAATGTCCTCAGTGGGAAAGACAATGTCCTCTTGAGGGAAGAAAACAGGTCTTTCTTACAGCAAATGTCATCCAATTGGGAGAAAATCTCCTCTCTTGGGGAGAAAAGTGGTCTTTCTGAGAGAAGGTGTCCTCTTCTTGGCTGCAAGTGTCCCATTTGGCATTGTCATGGAGGCTTTTTGGGGAGAAAGCGTGTGGCAGTTGTAAGAGAAGGGGTATTTCTGGGAGCAAATCTCCTCTTTTTGGAAGAGAAGGTGAAATTTCCAAGGGAAAAGTGGCATTTCTGGGAGGAAATGACATAGCTGGGGGAGAAAAGTGGGAACCGGTGGGAAAGAAGATCTTGTACTGGAGAGCAACGGTGGTCTTTTTGGTGTGCCAAGTGGTCTCTTGGGGAGACAACGTGGTAAATAGGGGAGACAATGTCCTCTGGAGGAGTGTCAAGTAGTATTTGGGAGAGCAAACGTCAGGTATTTCTCGGAAACCGGCTGTTTCTGGGAGATAGTAGCAGACTTGGTTGGAAAATGACAGGTGTTTGTGAGAAAGCTGGTATTTTGGGGAAAAAAGGCCGTTTTTTAAAGAACAAGCTGGCATTTCTGGGAGAATATGTCCCATCTTTGGGAGAAAACGGGTGTATGTGGGAGAAAATGTCGTGTATTTGGGAGAAAGCTGGTGTATGTGGGAGAAAAGGCCATTGTGATGGGAGTCAGTGTGATCTTGAGGAGTGGAAAGCAGTATTCTTGAGATGAAACGTGAGGTATTTCTAAGAGTCCTGGTATTTCTGGGAGAAAATGTCTTGTTTTGGAGAGCCAAAGTCCCATTTTGGGGGCAGAAGCTGGTATTTCTGTGACACTGCCATCTTGATGGGGGTAAGTGTGATCTTGAGGAGTGTAAAGCAGCATTTTGGTTAGAAAATGGGAGCTCTTCCTAAGAGCAGTGCTATTTCTGGGAGAAAAGGAGCTCTACTGGGCATAAAAATGGTGTATCCGTGATAAAATGCCACGTTTCTGAAAGAAACTGTCCTCTTGCGGAGTGTAATGCTGTATGTTCCGGAGGAAATGGGAAATATTCAGCAGAGTCCTGGTATTTCTGGGAGAAGAGGTCTGATGTGGGGGGGGGGAAGGTGATGTATCTGTGAGAAAGCTGGTGTTTCTGGGAGAAAATGCCAGGTATTGGTGAGGAAACAGATGCTAGAGAGGGAAAAGGCCATCCCTTTGGGAGAGAAGTGGTATTTCTGGGAGAAAATGCCCCAAATCGGGGAGTAAGTGTCATCCTGAGGCGTGTCATGGAGTAGATTTGGGAGGAAATGGAGGTGTTTCACAGAGTAGCGGCACTTCTGGGAGAAAATGTCCTCAGTGGGAAAGACAATGTCCTCTTGAGGGAAGAAAACAGGTCTTTCTTACAGCAAATGTCATCCAATTGGGAGAAAATCTCCTCTCTTGGGGAGAAAAGTGGTCTTTCTGAGAGAAGGTGTCCTCTTCTTGGCTGCAAGTGTCCCGTTTGGCATTGTCATGGAGGCTTTTTGGGGAGAAAGCGTGTGGCAGTTGTAAGAGAAGGGGTATTTCTGGGAGCAAATCTCCTCTTTTTGGAAGAGAAGGTGAAATTTCCAAGGGAAAAGTGGCATTTCTGGGAGGAAATGACATAGCTGGGGGAGAAAAGTGGGAACCGGTGGGAAAGAAGATCTTGTACTGGAGAGCAACGGTGGTCTTTTTGGTGTGCCAAGTGGTCTCTTGGGGAGACAACGTGGTAAATAGGGGAGACAATGTCCTCTGGAGGAGTGTCAAGTAGTATTTGGGAGAGCAAACGTCAGGTATTTCTCGGAAACCGGCTGTTTCTGGGAGATAGTAGCAGACTTGGTTGGAAAATGACAGGTGTTTGTGAGAAAGCAGGTATTTTGGGGAAAAAAGGCCGTTTTTTAAAGAATAAGCTGGCATTTCTGGGAGAATATGTCCCATCTTTGGGAGAAAACGGGTGTATGTGGGAGAAAATGTCGTGTATTTGGGAGAAAGCTGGTGTATGTGGGAGAAAAGGCCATTGTGATGGGAGTCAGTGTGATCTTGAGGAGTGGAAAGCAGTATTCTTGAGATGAAACGTGAGGTATTTCTAAGAGTCCTGGTATTTCTGGGAGAAAATGTCTTGTTTTGGAGAGCCAAAGTCCCATTTTGGGGGCAGAAGCTGGTATTTCTGTGACACTGCCATCTTGATGGGGGTAAGTGTGATCTTGAGGAGTGTAAAGCAGCATTTTGGTTAGAAAATGGGAGCTCTTGCTAAGAGCAGTGCTATTTCTGGGAGAAAAGGAGCTCTACTGGGCATAAAAATGGTGTATCCGTGATAAAATGCCACATTTCTGAAAGAAACTGTCCTCTTGCGGAGTGTAATGCTGTATGTTCCGGAGGAAATGGGAAAGATTCAGCAGAGTCCTGGTATTTCTGGGAGAAGAGGTCCGATGTGGGGGGGGGGAAGGTGATGTATCTGTGAGAAAGCTGGTGTTTCTGGGAGAAAATGCCAGGTATTGGTGAGGAAACAGATGCTAGAGAGGGAAAAGGCCATCCCTTTGGGAGAGAAGTGGTATTTCTGGGAGAAAATGCCCCAAATCGGGGAGTAAGTGTCATCCTGAGGCGTGTCATGGAGTAGATTTGGGAGGAAATGGAGGTGTTTCACAGAGTAGCGGCACTTCTGGGAGAAAATGTCCTCAGTGGGAAAGACAATGTCCTCTTGAGGGAAGAAAACAGGTCTTTCTTACAGCAAATGTCATCCAATTGGGAGAAAATCTCCTCTCTTGGGGAGAAAAGTGGTCTTTCTGTGAGAAGGTGTCCTCTTCTTGGCTGCAAGTGTCCCATTTGGCATTGTCATGGAGGCTTTTTGGGGAGAAAGCGTGTGGCAGTTGTAAGAGAAGGGGTATTTCTGGGAGCAAATCTCCTCTTTTTGGAAGAGAAGGTGAAATTTCCAAGGGAAAAGTGGCATTTCTGGGAGGAAATGACATAGCTGGGGGAGAAAAGTGGGAACCGGTGGGAAAGAAGATCTTGTACTGGAGAGCAACGGTGGTCTTTTTGGTGTGCCAAGTGGTCTCTTGGGGAGACAACGTGGTAAATAGGGGAGACAATGTCCTCTGGAGGAGTGTCAAGTAGTATTTGGGAGAGCAAACGTCAGGTATTTCTCGGAAACCGGCTGTTTCTGGGAGATAGTAGCAGACTTGGTTGGAAAATGACAGGTGTTTGTGAGAAAGCTGGTATTTTGGGGAAAAAAGGCCGTTTTTTAAAGAATAAGCTGGCATTTCTGGGAGAATATGTCCCATCTTTGGGAGAAAACGGGTGTATGTGGGAGAAAATGTCGTGTATTTGGGAGAAAGCTGGTGTATGTGGGAGAAAAGGCCATTGTGATGGGAGTCAGTGTGATCTTGAGGAGTGGAAAGCAGTATTCTTGAGATGAAACGTGAGGTATTTCTAAGAGTCCTGGTATTTCTGGGAGAAAATGTCTTGTTTTGGAGAGCCAAAGTCCCATTTTGGGGGCAGAAGCTGGTATTTCTGTGACACTGCCATCTTGATGGGGGTAAGTGTGATCTTGAGGAGTGTAAAGCAGCATTTTGGTTAGAAAATGGGAGCTCTTCCTAAGAGCAGTGCTATTTCTGGGAGAAAAGGAGCTCTACTGGGCATAAAAATGGTGTATCCGTGATAAAATGCCACATTTCTGAAAGAAACTGTCCTCTTGCGGAGTGTAATGCTGTATGTTCCGGAGGAAATGGGAAATATTCAGCAGAGTCCTGGTATTTCTGGGAGAAGAGGTCTGATGTGGGGGGGGGGAAGGTGATGTATCTGTGAGAAAGCTGGTGTTTCTGGGAGAAAATGCCAGGTATTGGTGAGGAAACAGATGCTAGAGAGGGAAAAGGCCATCCCTTTGGGAGAGAAGTGGTATTTCTGGGAGAAAATGCCCCAAATCGGGGAGTAAGTGTCATCCTGAGGCGTGTCATGGAGTAGATTTGGGAGGAAATGGAGGTGTTTCACAGAGTAGCGGCACTTCTGGGAGAAAATGTCCTCAGTGGGAAAGACAATGTCCTCTTGAGGGAAGAAAACAGGTCTTTCTTACAGCAAATGTCATCCAACTGGGAGAAAATCTCCTCTCTTGGGGAGAAAAGTGGTCTTTCTGAGAGAAGGTGTCCTCTTCTTGGCTGCAAGTGTCCCATTTGGCATTGTCATGGAGGCTTTTTGGGGAGAAAGCGTGTGGCAGTTGTAAGAGAAGGGGTATTTCTGGGAGCAAATCTCCTCTTGTTGGAAGAGAAGGTGAAATTTCCAAGGGAAAAGTGGCATTTCTGGGAGGAAATGACATAGCTGGGGGAGAAAAGTGGGAACCGGTGGGAAAGAAGATCTTGTACTGGAGAGCAACGGTGGTCTTTTTGGTGTGCCAAGTGGTCTCTTGGGGAGACAACGTGGTAAATAGGGGAGACAATGTCCTCTGGAGGAGTGTCAAGTAGTATTTGGGAGAGCAAACGTCAGGTATTTCTCGGAAACCGGCTGTTTCTGGGAGATAGTAGCAGACTTGGTTGGAAAATGACAGGTGTTTGTGAGAAAGCTGGTATTTTGGGGAAAAAAGGCCGTTTTTTAAAGAACAAGCTGGCATTTCTGGGAGAATATGTCCCATCTTTGGGAGAAAACGGGTGTATGTGGGAGAAAATGTCGTGTATTTGGGAGAAAGCTGGTGTATGTGGGAGAAAAGGCCATTGTGATGGGAGTCAGTGTGATCTTGAGGAGTGGAAAGCAGTATTCTTGAGATGAAACGTGAGGTATTTCTAAGAGTCCTGGTATTTCTGGGAGAAAATGTCTTGTTTTGGAGAGCCAAAGTCCCATTTTGGGGGCAGAAGCTGGTATTTCTGTGACACTGCCATCTTGATGGGGGTAAGTGTGATCTTGAGGAGTGTAAAGCAGCATTTTGGTTAGAAAATGGGAGCTCTTCCTAAGAGCAGTGCTATTTCTGGGAGAAAAGGAGCTCTACTGGGCATAAAAATGGTGTATCTGTGATAAAATGCCACATTTCTGAAAGAAACTGTCCTCTTGCGGAGTGTAATGCTGTATGTTCCGGAGGAAATGGGAAATATTCAGCAGAGTCCTGGTATTTCTGGGAGAAGAGGTCCGATGTGGGTGGGGGGGAAGGTGATGTATCTGTGAGAAAGCTGGTGTTTCTGGGAGAAAATGCCAGGTATTGGTGAGGAAACAGATGCTAGAGAGGGAAAAGGCCATCCCTTTGGGAGAGAAGTGGTATTTCTGGGAGAAAATGCCCCAAATCGGGGAGTAAGTGTCATCCTGAGGCGTGTCATGGAGTAGATTTGGGAGGAAATGGAGGTGTTTCACAGAGTAGCGGCACTTCTGGGAGAAAATGTCCTCAGTGGGAAAGACAATGTCCTCTTGAGGGAAGAAAACAGGTCTTTCTTACAGCAAATGTCATCCAATTGGGAGAAAATCTCCTCTCTTGGGGAGAAAAGTGGTCTTTCTGAGAGAAGGTGTCCTCTTCTTGGCTGCAAGTGTCCCATTTGGCATTGTCATGGAGGCTTTTTGGGGAGAAAGCGTGTGGCAGTTGTAAGAGAAGGGGTATTTCTGGGAGCAAATCTCCTCTTTTTGGAAGAGAAGGTGAAATTTCCAAGGGAAAAGTGGCATTTCTGGGAGGAAATGACATAGCTGGGGGAGAAAAGTGGGAACCGGTGGGAAAGAAGATCTTGTACTGGAGAGCAACGGTGGTCTTTTTGGTGTGCCAAGTGGTCTCTTGGGGAGACAACGTGGTAAATAGGGGAGACAATGTCCTCTGGAGGAGTGTCAAGTAGTATTTGGGAGAGCAAACGTCAGGTATTTCTCGGAAACCGGCTGTTTCTGGGAGATAGTAGCAGACTTGGTTGGAAAATGACAGGTGTTTGTGAGAAAGCTGGTATTCTGGGAAAAAGAGGCCGTTTTTTAAAGAATAAGCTGGCATTTCTGGGAGAATATGTCCCATCTTTGGGAGAAAACGGGTGTATGTGGGAGAAAATGTCGTGTATTTGGGAGAAAGCTGGTGTATGTGGGAGAAAAGGCCATTGTGATGGGAGTCAGTGTGATCTTGAGGAGTGGAAAGCAGTATTCTTGAGATGAAACGTGAGGTATTTCTAAGAGTCCTGGTATTTCTGGGAGAAAATGTCTTGTTTTGGAGAGCCGAAGTGCCATTTTGGGGGCAGAAGCTGGTATTTCTGTGACACTGCCATCTTGATGGGGGTAAGTGTGATCTTGAGGAGTGTAAAGCAGCATTTTGGTTAGAAAATGGGAGCTCTTCCTAAGAGCAGTGCTATTTCTGGGAGAAAAGGAGCTCTACTGGGCATAAAAATGGTGTATCCGTGATAAAATGCCACATTTCTGAAAGAAACTGTCCACTTGCGGAGTGTAATGCTGTATGTTCCGGAGGAAATGGGAAATATTCAGCAGAGTCCTGGTATTTCTGGGAGAAGAGGTCTGATGTGGGGGGGGGAAGGTGATGTATCTGTGAGAAAGCTGGTGTTTCTGGGAGAAAATGCCAGGTATTGGTGAGGAAACAGATGCTAGAGAGGGAAAAGGCCATCCCTTTGGGAGAGAAGTGGTATTTCTGGGAGAAAATGCCCCAAATCGGGGAGTAAGTGTCATCCTGAGGCGTGTCATGGAGTAGATTTGGGAGGAAATGGAGGTGTTTCACAGAGTAGCGGCACTTCTGGGAGAAAATGTCCTCAGTGGGAAAGACAATGTCCTCTTGAGGGAAGAAAACAGGTCTTTCTTACAGCAAATGTCATCCAATTGGGAGAAAATCTCCTCTCTTGGGGAGAAAAGTGGTCTTTCTGAGAGAAGGTGTCCTCTTCTTGGCTGCAAGTGTCCCATTTGGCATTGTCATGGAGGCTTTTTGGGGAGAAAGCGTGTGGCAGTTGTAAGAGAAGGGGTATTTCTGGGAGCAAATCTCCTCTTTTTGGAAGAGAAGGTGAAATTTCCAAGGGAAAAGTGGCATTTCTGGGAGGAAATGACATAGCTGGGGGAGAAAAGTGGGAACCGGTGGGAAAGAAGATCTTGTACTGGAGAGCAACGGTGGTCTTTTTGGTGTGCCAAGTGGTCTCTTGGGGAGACAACGTGGTAAATAGGGGAGACAATGTCCTCTGGAGGAGTGTCAAGTAGTATTTGGGAGAGCAAACGTCAGGTATTTCTCGGAAACCGGCTGTTTCTGGGAGATAGTAGCAGACTTGGTTGGAAAATGACAGGTGTTTGTGAGAAAGCTGGTATTTTGGGGAAAAAAGGCCGTTTTTTAAAGAATAAGCTGGCATTTCTGGGAGAATATGTCCCATCTTTGGGAGAAAACGGGTGTATGTGGGAGAAAATGTCGTGTATTTGGGAGAAAGCTGGTGTATGTGGGAGAAAAGGCCATTGTGATGGGAGTCAGTGTGATCTTGAGGAGTGGAAAGCAGTATTCTTGAGATGAAACGTGAGGTATTTCTAAGAGTCCTGGTATTTCTGGGAGAAAATGTCTTGTTTTGTTTTATTGTTTTTAATATTTATATATTTTTTTTGTTGCAATTTCAAGGAAACACTTCGATAGAAATTGCTTTTAATTCTTTTGGCATACATAGAAGATGCGAAAATGCACATCATATTTTCACATGAATGTAGTAACACAAAAAAAGTTCAAAGCAGTAACTGATACACTCAATTATAAAAGCTGCCCTTCCTGTGCAAGAAATGTAACTCAGCCCTTGGGCTAGATGCCATTCTGTGTCATTGATGTAAACCTGGCGGACAGTACAAATACTCTGAATTTAAAATGGCATGACTAAAAATGGAGTCTTTCCTCTAGCTTTTAAGTTTTAAGAAACATAAAATATGTACGTATGCTTGGCAACTTTTCCTTTCATTATATACAAAAGTGACTCTCTCTAAAATAACTGTCAAACTAAGAGGGACTGTCAGAAACCTATCACAGGAGGTAATCTATTTGCTCAGGTTGCTGAAGAGCAATGAAAAAGTAGATATTGAGTTTCAGTTTTCAGCACATACATTAAAGTCCCATGCCTGTAATTAGGTCTCCTACCTTCCAAATAGAATTTTAAAAAAGTCTGATACATGATTATTTTAAATTATTTTTCTATAATTGGTTAGTGGTATTGTGGAACACATATTTAAGGATTAATGATGAGAAAGATTAGAAATCCAAAAAGTGTAAAATTCCATGCAAACTCAATTAAGTTTCAAGGACATTTCCATCAGAAAGAATGGAAATGAAGAAAGAACGGAGCCCCCAGGCTGGTTGTTGAGTGAGAATTACTGCTTACCCAGCATCCGTTTGCTTCATCAAATGTCCCCCATCTGCTCACAGAAACCTCTCTAAGATGCTTTTCTGAAGAATATTTGGCAGCATGTTTCCCAGGGCTGATGCCTAGAGGAGAGGGTTACATGGAGACTTGCTGTCTATCTTGATGGCAAACCCCTCCTAAGTAGGAATCCAGAGCTGGTGACTCACTTTGTAGTCTTGTATAGGTCTGGGGCAAGACAACATTATGGCAGTGGGGAGATATTCATGGTCAGGCTGGACAGGCCTCTGAGGTCTCTGACCTCTGTGGGTGTCCCTGTTCATTACTGGGGAACTGGACTCAATGGTCTGTAAGAGTCCCTTCCAACTCAAAAAAAAATTCTATGATTCTATGATTCTATGAATATTCCTGGTTTTATTACAAGTACAAATACTGATAAAGCCTACATTCAAATTGTTTATTCCTTGCTTTTGGAGAAGCTAAAACACTAGCACTAAGAGTTTTAATCAACGTAGATAATAGCTTGTCAGTTGTTATGCACAGTGGTACGTGCACCCAGTTTGAAATTTCAGTGCCATTAATGTTTTTAATTTTTTAAGTGATATGACACAGTACATGCAATCAACAATAATGAACATACCATGGTTCAGGACCCCTGATCTCTCAGCTAGTAATTTAAAATATTTTCACGTGTAGAGACAAGACAAGTATTATGTCCTAAATGGAGTCTAGGTCCCCAGCACTATTTCTCTCTCTATTTGATCCCTAAAAACAACTGTTTTCTTGCCAAAGATTTTGCATCGTTAAATCTCCTTTCTGAAACAATGAATATTGTGTAGTTGCAGGCCACTTTTTCAAACCTGTGGACATTCCCTTTGCTTCTACTTCTTTAAGCAACCTGCAGTTGCAATACACTTTTGCAGTACAGTCTTGAACCTCTTTATTCCTTGTTTTTCAGTCACCATGGGCTGTGTCTGTGCTGTCTTTGTAACCAGGACCAGGGAATGACCTCTTTTCTCCCAGTCAGTTTTCTCAACACATCTACTGGTGTGGATGAAGCAAGCAAAGGCAACAAGAAAAGCAAATACAATTATACTAGCAAGCAGGAGTATCATTTATTATAGATGATAATCACATGTTGGTTTGTCACTAGGTGTGTTTAATCAACAACTTTCTTTTTGAAATAAGAGTGAAGATAAAAGAAAAGTTCAAATAGGATTCCTACATGTCTCGTTTTCATTAAAGATTAGATCTGCTACAACACGATGAACTGAGGATAATATAATGTAACGTCCAAACACTTTTTTTCAAGTAATGTTAACACTGAATGAAAGGTATACAGGCTTCAATGAAATTAGGCAGTTGAGGCCTAGTTGAATGCTATTTGTTGTTGAATGGTATTTGTGACAGTGTTGAAAGAAATGGCTGATGTTATTGTAAAGTTACTGTCTGTCATCTATGAAAAACGGTGTTCTGCACAGGTCTGTGAGTGTTAGAAATGGGCTTTCTTGAAGAGCTGTCTTTATGGAAAAGGAGGCATTGCTTGCAAACTGGTAAATTGGGAAAAAAAAAAAAAAAAAAAAAAAAAGTAACATTTCTGATTTCCAATTTAGTTATTAGAAAATCCCCATCATCTCTCTTTATATTATATGAATACTCCATGGTGTCCTTGGGATGACAAGATGCCTGTACTGCTATTTAGATATGCACAAATACAACAAATCCATGGGCAGATCTTTCCCCTACTGCATTTTTTTAATGTATTTCTTTATTGCTAAACTAAAAGGAAAATAATAGTAGAAAAAATTCAATCACCTTAATCAGCACATGCAAGTCTTAAAAATCTTTTTCTTGCTCTGTAATACTGAAAAGACCTGATGGGAAATGTTACCTTCCAAATTTTGCTCTGTGTATATGCATTTCCTATTTAAACCCTCACTCAGCAAGAGAAGGAAAAACACTTCTCAGTTTCAGTGTAAGTGCCCCATGGAATTTTCTACAGGAAAAATATCACTTTAGATCTGTCAGACAATAACATTTTATTACCTCAAGGATGTTATCTGAACCTGAGGTCTAATATCTAAATGAACTGCAGTTCAGATTATTTGAGATTTAGCAGAAAGACAGAGGGATGGAAAGTTTCATAGAAAGATTCTATGGGGAGAAGTCTCATTCATTTATTGTGGATAAATATGATGAAAAGGTATTCATATACCAAGTTTTAATAACTGTATGGTTAACAGGAGGAACAGTAGACAGCTTTGAGCAGTAGCTGACATACAGAACAGGAGAGTTGGAAGAGTAATATTTCCAAGAAGATTAATTTAATTTAAAGGCAGAATGTTTTTTGGCTATTGGAAAGTTCTCTGTTGTGTTGAGCAAAAGGATAGATATACTGGCTGAAAATAAACCTGTAAAAGTGAGGTAATGCATTTACTAAAACAACAATAATTGCTATATCAGGATGGATCATATATTAAAGGCAATAAAACTCTGATTAATAGCTGTCAGGTTATTTCTTTATTTTCTCAAATATTTATTTGAGCGCAACATACTATAAATACTTTAAAGAAAATGTTTATCTTATATTTGTACATGATTGCACTCAGTAATACATGGAAGAGCAGCCACTGAAGTGGGAGGATCATAAGCCCAATGTATATGAAGAGAGAGAGCAATAAATTTGATTCTTCTCAGCATTTTTCTGTTACAGGTTTTGAGAAACTTGTTAGATTTTAGTACCTGCAAATGTAAATGAAACCAACATAAAATACCATACATAACCTTATTACTTTAAATAACATAGAAAATATGGATTGGAAGACTCGTGTGCATGTTCTTTTTTTCTGTCTTAGACCTGAATAAAGCTGTAAAGAAGAAATTAATGCTCTAGTAAGTCACTGTCAACTCTTGCAAGTCCATTTGGGAGAAAATTTGACACTCCATTTTTTTTTTCTTGTTGTCCTTCTATCTCCTACTCTCCTTTCTGTGTATGTTTATTATTTGCCTCATTTCTGTGAAAACAAATCAGGCTCCATTAATAAAAGCAAAAACTGTTTAAGGCCATCCATCTTACTCTTTCTCCTCAAAGGTTTGCTGCCACTTGTTCTATCACAGAGGACTGCAAAACTTTTTTGCTCCACATTGTTACCCTCTAAAGATAAAATGAATAAATTGCTTAAGATGATGTTGAAAGACTCTTAATGGTGCATTTATGATCATAACATACGTATTTGTGAGACCTAAGGATTTTTATTCATTCTATTTTTGTTCAATGTAAAATCAAGATTAACTTCTTAGATTTTCTGGACATCCTCGTTGTATAAATTTAATTTTTTACTCCTTTTCCTTGTACAACTTCTGAAATCTGACAGTAAGAACATTTTTATTTTTGTCTCAAACCTCTTTTTTATTCTTTGTCCATCTATTTTTTTTTTCCCCCTATGATGCTTCTTATAACTTTACCAATTACTTTGTGTTCCATTTCATTACGTTATTTATTTTTGCTTTTTCTTTAGGGCAGGATATGTCTACTGCTATGCATCTGCACAGTTCCTACAATGGAGCTTTGATCCTGGTTGGATTGCTTAAGTGCCATTAACATAAACGTGGTTAACAAAAATAGTAGTTTCAGCTTAGTATTTTTCATGCTAAATCAGGTTCAAAACTAGAAGAATAAAAGTTTTTTTGTAAGAAACATAAACATCCATGTTGATTTCATAAGTGAAACTGATTCTGTTTTTGAAGAGCGGAAGAAATTTAAATAATTCATCTGAAAGCAAAGTTCACTTCTGTTTCTATATTCTCAGAAGTGAATCATCAGATTAAACTAGCATGCCACAGTTTAGTGGTAAACCTCTAACACTACCAAATCTACATATGTAGATTTTGCTTTAATGTCACAGGCAACAGAATGTAATCAACTAACAAACAAAACAAGCAAACAGAAAATTCACATCCAAATAAACCAGAAAGAGGAGTTTATAGACACTCTACAGAACTGTTAGCTGTGCTATGCTTTTCAAAAGCTGGAATTTGTCCTACAGACATCTCAGAAGTTGCACATCTGTCCAAGAAGAATCATTGCACTTTATTTCTACTGTACATGTTTATCTTATATCTTATTCTTCATTACTGTTATGTACTATGCAAAATACATAAAGAAAAAAAGCAGTAATCAAACTATACATACTGTGAGCAGGGCTTTGTGAAGGCTGCAGTACTGTACAGAAGAAAGCCTTGAACAGATCTATCTCAAATTCAGGGTAATAATACATTTATTTCCTACCCACATTGCTCATGTAATCCACCAACTATTTTAGGAACGCCTAGATTCTTAAAAATACAGAAATTAAAGTGATTTCCTGATCAACCCTTACAGAAAGACACAAGTTTAAACATGAAAGCAACTATGAATGCTTTGGAGAGAAAAAAATAGAATGTAATGTTAATAATCCCTGTAATGTTAATAAGCTAAATAACAGTTTCAAAGTTTAGTATCTTGATGCTTTACGGAGCTCCCATAAAATGGCTCTGAGCCTTCCCTTTCTAATCATTTTGCACACCCACGCAACTTGCTCTGTGGGGATGGAAGATAACAGGATTTAGATCCTTGACACACTGCAATTGATTTAACAATAAATATTGTCCATCCTAGTTTTGGGTTACTATAAGATGAAAGCAAAAATGTATATACTGATCTACTGGTTTTCTTTTAAAAAACATTCACCTGATGCTGAAGGCTAATTCTGTAAAGCTGAAACTTAAATCCCAGCAGAAACAGGTTCCCAGATATTAAAAACAAACAAACAAACAAACAAAAAAAAAATCATAAAAGTATGTATAATGAAATCTTTAGGCATGTGACAAACTTTGTTTTATATATTATATGATTTCAGAACGTCTGTCACACACACTCACAAACTTTCCTTAGAAGGAGAAGCAGAAGTTTAGATGATGATAAAGTTATGTTCTTACCACATTAGAAGGTTCCAATTTCTTCCTTCTAGCAAGGTCAGTGATATTATTGCCATTGTAGTTGATGCTCTCCATACAGCCTTTGAAATTTTTTTCTGCTGTTAGAACTTGGCTTCCCAGAAAAAGGCATGCCTCCAAAGGTTATCTTTGAATGTATCAGAAAATGAAAGACAGTTACTGGAGGACAAGGGCTTAGAATTTTTGCTTACTAGAAAAAGAAAGTATCAAACAAGTACTGGAAAAGTAGGAAAAAGTCTATGATGAAGTCATGACTGCAAATATTTTTGGTGGTAAATTGTATCTATTATTAGGTTTTCCCAAATACAGAGAAAATATGTATCACAGTTACATATAGACTGTAACGAAGAGAAGGTCTCTAAAAGGAATGCACTTTTAAATGCTTGGCAGAGCAAAATGTCAGTATTGTTAAGAAACGAGAATTTTTTGGCCAAAGAATGTGCTGTCTGTCTGATCTTGGAGAAGAAAAGTCTGCCTTTCTTTACAAACCTGAATGCAGAAAGTTTGAGAAGTAAAGGTGCCCAGTAAAACCTATTTCAATATGTAGACTGAAACAAACATTAAAATAAAAAAAAATCTACTAAATCAAAAGGGAAGAAGGAAAGTGTTGCTTTATGTAGAACATCCATCAGTTTGGTAGAGTGTCAGAAGTGAGAAGTGGTTGGTGGCAAGTAAGTATTATTCATTCTTTGTCATATATTAAAATAAAGGATGTTTTATTTTCTTTCATGTACCAAACCGTAATACCAAACAGTTCCATTTGTCTTAAATACTCTATACAACTGCAGATAATTACAGCAACATAAAAACCAGCATTATGACATACCTAGAGGGATTAGTTTGACTTGTGTTTGGTTCCCAGGTCCCAAGATGCCAGTATCTGGGAAAGTGGCAAATGGAAATTCAACTGTGCAGAGGAACAGGAAAAAACCCTATATCTGTATATCAGCAATACAGAAATAATTGATAAAATGCTCAGGAAACAAGCTGTGTTTAACCAGCACTGTCCAATCCAGCCTGTTGCAGGGTCCACGACAGCAGTGAGAGGAAAGAGCAGCAGACAAGACTCCTCTGGCTTGTACCATGGTATTAGTTCTAGCACGTTCTGCTAGAAGTTCTGCATTTGAAGTTACATTAGCAAGCCTGATGTGCTTGGCAACAGCACAACATCTCACTCCATATGTAACGTATTTTCTGTGGCAAAGAACTTCTTTGTTCATAACTCACGGACTTTTGATTTCCATGCATCTCGTGGGCCTGAGATAAAAGACAATTTAAAAGGAAAGAAAGAAAAAAAAAAAGGGGGGGGGGGGATGCTATGATGGTAATGTTTAATATTCGTGTGGGGGGTGAAAGGTGTACTTGAGTTGCCTAAGCACAAGCTTCTACTGCTATTGGTGATACCTGGGGTAGTGTGCCTTAGTAACCTCTGCTTTCTGCTTGAGGAGGTATGCATCTCTATAAATTCTCTGCCATTTCTGCCAACACCATGGGAGTGCTACAGATATCTAGGGGATATATGTATATAAGCTGCTCATTCAGTTTACGTGTTTGTCTTTTTCTTGGATGAGAAATAGTTGCTGTTTATTATTTCCTTAAATGCAACACAAGCATTTACTCATAATATCCAATCTGAGAACACCGTTCTTGTAACTGCTTATGAAAATCATAGATACAGAAATCAAAAGAAACTGTTTCAATCTGCTTGCATTTAAGGAAATAGGAAGTCTCTTTCCACCCTTGCGCATATTTAAGACTGTTTTCTGACAAACTGCTAGCTAAAGGCTTCAGTCTTTCTTTTCGTGCTTACTCCCTCAATGGAATAGCTGAGCTTTTGTAACTGTCCCTACTTTGAAGTTTTCTAGTGGATCCAGGTTGGTTTAAGTATCCTCTATTCCTCACTTCTGTCTTTTCTACCATTTTCTTCAAAAAGGAGCATGTTAAGAACATAAATTTCTATTCTGTTAAGAGTCTTCTCCTGCAGTTAGCTGGTTAGTAAATAATACTTTGCTCACTCACCTCACTCAACCTGCTGGCCACATTCTTTTTAATGCATCCCAGGATACCATTGGCCTTCTTGACCACAAGGCCACGTTGCTGGTTTGTGGTCACCTTGCTGTCTACAGGGACACCCAGGCCCTGTTTGTAAGAGAATGTGATTGACTTCACTTCTTCCAGCAAAAAAAGAGAAGCAGGTCTAAGACATCTGTTTATCTCCAATTTAAACAACTTAATTTAGGTAGAATTATGTGTTTTACAGCTATTCACGTTGCTGTGAAAAGAAGCGCGGCTATACGAATAAGAAGTCGCGCGGCTCTGCCCTCGCAACTCCCCCCGCCCCGCGCACGGAGGCGGCCCCCAGCCGCAGCCCCCAGCCGCTCCCCCCCTCGCGCAGCGCCACTCCGAGGTGCCGCCTGCCGCAGCGACGGCGGCGGGGAGCCCTCGCGCCCAGAGGCGGCCTTCCCGGGGTCTGCCCTCTCCGCCCCCCTCCCACCTACCTGAGGGCAGCCGGCATCCGTCCGCGCAGCGGCGCACAGCCGGTGGCACCGCGCGCACAGCCTGCCTGCCTGCCTGCCGCCCTCCCTCGGACGAGGGTCCCCTTAGACGAAAGCACAGCCCCAGCCCGGCCGCTACCGCGAGGGACCGCGCCCGCGGCCGGAGCCCGGGGGCCGCGAGGAGGGAGGGCTGAGCGCCCGGTGACAGGTGAGGACGGCCCCCGCGCCGCTCCCTACCTCGCGCCGCTCTCCTCGCAGCCGGCGGCTCGCTTACCCTCGACCGCCGCCGCCCCCTCGCTCCGTTCCCCCGCCCTAACGCGGCGTTCAACGCGACCCCGCTAGCCGCGAGGCCCCGCCCCCCGCCCCGCACTGACGGCTCTCTCCGCCAATAGCGAAGAAGACGGCCGTCCTCGAGCTCCGCCCTCACCTCCTTCGACCAATAGGAGCTATCCGTGGTGCTGCCCCTCCGCCTTCCCGGCAGGCTCGGTTGGCTCGCAGCTGCCGAGCAACGGGCGCGGGGCTGCGGGTGGGGCCGCTGAGGGCGGTGGCCGGGCCCCCGCTGCGGGCCGGGGTTGGTGCCGCGGGATTGTGCCCGGGGCTTCTCGTTCGGGAGCTTTCGCCTCATAGATGGACGTTTTTTGTTCCCCTCCCCTTTTTCCCTCTTGGCTCAGCCATCAGGAGGATGGAAATATCTCCCGCACTCTCAAAGCTGTAATCTCGGCTTGCAGAAATGATAACTGGTATGTGAAGATGTTTCTAATTTTTTTGTTTCTTCACTTGTTTGTGAACCTAGGGTAGGGAGAAAGAACTGAAGTAACCTGCAGTGAGATTCTATCACTTTTGTAACTCCTTAAGCATAGTCAAGAATGTATGTTTGTGAACTACTTTATTAAGATAGTCCTGGTGGAGTATACTTTATATCACTGGGAGTCCAGGATTTTCTGAACAGTTCTTAAATCAGAGTCTAGCAATAGCAAAGTTGAATTACATGTACACTGTACAGTTAGGTTGTTGGTAATAAGCAGAGCTTGTGCATCTCAACAGCTGCAGCTATACAAGCTATACATTTGTCAAGTAAGCTCAGTATGAGTGGAGTATCAGCTTTATTAATTCAAGTCATTCTCATAATCTTATCCATACATAATGTTTGTGTTCTTAATACCTTAACCAAGTGAGTGAAAAGTTTCCAGCTAATCTGTTTAGCTTCCAGGCAAGTGATTCCACATGTTAAATTTGCTGCTTCCTCCTTTCTCCCATTCCCTGGTCTCTTAGGTCAGTGTTCGTTCTCTTATGTCCTCTATTAAGGAATAGGTTTAGTTCTGCTACATATTAATGCCATGCCTACAGATAAATTATCCTTACATCTCAAACTGAATAGCTGCTGCTTGACGTTTTTTTTTTCCTTCTAGGCTAGGAAGTCTCTGTATGGCATGCCAGCAACGTTTTGTTGCAACGTTCTTAAAAGAAGAAATCTTTTACAGCGTGCAAGTTCTTTAAGATATGGTGATGCATTGGGGTTTAACCCAGCAGATCACTGAGCGTCACGTGGCTGTTCATTCACTGCCCCCATCTCAGTGAGATGGAGAGGAGAAATGAGGGAAAAAATGAGATAGAGAAAAAGAAAAGCATAATAATTATGGCATGTATATCTACATATACACACAGATACTTGTAATCTAGATTTATAACAACGGATGCGCAAGCAATTGCTCATCTCCTCTTGAGGTCTTGAAACAGTAAACGTTCGGTGCAGAAAGTCTATACCAAATTAACTTGAAAAACTGATGCTTTCCAGCTTCAGGTGAGACAATTATTCATTGATCTTTTGTACATTTCAAGTGTGCAAAAACTCACCTCTGGAAGACTGATATTTGTAGATAAAATTGATATGGCTTACTGGGCTCTGTTAGTGGCTCTTAGATGTAGTAAATTTGATGTTGTTAATGATCTTCTGCATATGGAAGTTCTACTTCTGCTGAATTTACCTGTCATTAACAGCTTGCTGCATTGTGAAATCATTAAATAGCAGCCTTTAACATATTTAACTCTGGTTTTTGAAAAGCTGAACTTCCTAATTGGGACTCATACATGTATGAAGCCTTGGTGTCTGGTGCTGACTTGAGAATAAAACTTCAGTTATTACTTACAGGGCCTGCCTTACAGCATAAGATCACATGGCAGTGCCTTCTGCTTTCAGTATTTTACCAGTGCTGTGGTACAACTGGGTCTGGTTAATACCTGTTCAGATACAAGACAGAGTAAGGAAAATGTGTTTATTATTTCAGATCAGCCCTTTTTTACAAGGCATCGATTGGTTACTTGGTGGTGAATGTTGGGTTCTATTGCAGATGTGATGCCATCCATGCAGTAATGGATGGAAATACATTAAAGGAGCAGCATAACAATTTATTTCACAGGGCAAAGGTCAAGAGAGTGCTGATTCCATATTACAAATCTAACAAAACTGAAGTGGCAGAAGCATTCTTTGAAGGCTTAAGCAGATGAGGGATGTTCAGTTTTCTGTTACAAAACCTAAATCAGAGAGCATTGAAATCTGTTGAATTTTGGAATAGTTGAGAGTAAGAATGTGAATTCTGTTTGTAACAGAAAAAAACTTGTTCTCATTCCATCCCTCTACTACTCGCATCTGCTCCACATGTCGAAGTAGGAAAAGAGTCATTTGTTGCTCCGTTAATTGCAAAACTGTATTTGTCAGACACCAATTCTGAATCAGCTCTCATACCTGTTACCGTGCTTTCAATAACAAGACTGCAGTTGGGGTTGGTTTGTAGGGAGGCTAGATGAATTGAAAGGGAGTGGATTGGGATAGTATAGCTGCTGGACAGAAACACCTATTTTAAAAGATGATCATCCTATGAAGTATGCCAGTTTTCCCACCTTGTGTATGTGACCTGAGGAGCTATGTTAAGATAAGCTTAAGATAATGGCAGGACAAGGGGAAATGGCTTTAAGTTGAGGGAGGGAGGATTTAGGTTGAGTATCAGGGGAAGTTCTTTACAGAGTGAATGGTGAGGTGCTGGAACAGGCTGCCCAGAGAGGCTGTGGACACCCCTCTTCCTGGAGGTGTTCAAGGCCAGTTGGATGAGGTCCTGGGCAGCCTGGTCTAATATTTAATAGGGAGGTTGGTGGCCCTGCATATGGTGGAGGGGTTGGAGCTTCATGATCTTTGAGGGTCCCTTCCAACCCAAGCCATTCTATGATTTTCTGATTCTAAGCTCAAATGCTAGTGTCTTGGGAATCAAAGCAGAGTTTCTCTTTGCCATCCCTATTTACAGTTGCTTAACTAGGATCTGTAGTATCAGAAAGAAACCTGGGATATAATTGGAGTAAATGCAATTAAATTCTTCTGTAAAATAGTCAATTTAAAACCCTTTATGTCTTGAGCGATCATGGAAAGAGTGACATAAAATGATTATTTAACGGATGTATTTGGGATCTCTGCTTGATTACTATAAAAAGATTCCTTCATAAGACATTGTATGGAGTTGGCTGATATTTGCTGAAATACTCCTGTTGAAACTTTCTGGTGTGGAATATTGCTTCCAGTATTTCATCATACCTTTAAAAACTTACGAAGTTTCAATCTACAAGTTTTGGACTCCTTCATAGTGCTTTTCTGTAGCCATTTGAAGTATTACTTCTGCCTTTCAGTCTTGCACTGAGACTTCATTTGGTGGTCTCATTCTCTACTGATCTAATTTTCTCATTTGTTTCCTTTAATATTATAGTGCTTATCATTGATTGTGTCTGTTAGTACCTCTGAAATTCTATAGAAAGATGGCTATTGCTTTCCTTTTAGCAAGTTGCTGCAGCTACTTCAAGCCGACAAATAAAAGTTTGCTTTCTCCGAAAACCTCAGTAGCCACTGCTTTGCTTTTTTGATACAGATCAAACTAGAAAGTTTATCATTATTGTCTTGAGGATTGTGTACTTGAAAGAGAAGGGCTTGTGGACTTAAAAGCTTCTTTTTGCCACAAGTGTTGTGTTTAATAGAAGATGTTATGGTGGATTGCATGTCTTGCTTTACTGAATTCACTAAGTAGGGAACCGGTTCTCTGGGTGTCTTTGTTCCACTTTGGGATAATGTTGCCTGAAGATCATAACTGTGAAATACACCTCAAGTTCTTCACTAAACTCCAGTTTTATACAGACTTCAGGAGAGAGAACGTAATTGCTAATAGAACAAGTTAAACGTGCTTAAAAAGCTCTCTGTGTGTTTTTTGTTGCTGTTGTTTGTTTGTTTGTTTGTGGAAAATACTCTTCCTTTATTTAATTCTGGAATTTTCCCAAGAAATTATTGGAAGTTGTCATATAAGAAGAGTAATAAAGACCATATTCTAGGAACTTGTTTCACAGATTGTACCAGTTACCCCCAAGAATATGCTGCTCCACTAGCATATGTTTTATAACTTTCATAGAGTAATTTTCAAGATGGTAATGTGGAGTTTACACTTCTGTGAACCTGTTAGCTATATTTTCCAGCTCTTAAGTCTCTTGCCAAAGCAGCATTTGTTTCATGCAGATTTTTGCATCAGGCTTCCAACTTCTTCCTCAGGCTAGATGTTGGCCTAGTGCAAGTGGAGCCGAGAACATACAATGATGAGAGAATGGAGTGGTGTTCCCACTGATGTTTAACGACTCGTAGTTGCAGCACTGTGATCAGACTGTATTGTGTTAGTGTGCATGTGAGTCTAGGATTTACAGCCTTCTGCAGCTCTGCATGTAGTCTCTTCAGTTTTTTGTGATGGCTATTGTCTCCGAACATATGGAGATCTACAGATGATAATTGTCCTCTTGCATATGAAGTTAGAGACTCCCTCTACTGTGTAGAACAAATTAAACATTTGCTAGTTAACATGAGAGGTTTTTTTATGTTAAAAAATTCTTTTTATATTTATAAAAAATAGAAACATAATGCACTCCTAAACAAATTCTCAGAAGATAACCATTAAGAAAGATAATGAAAATGCTTGACTGAGATTGCATATGTGTTAATGCTAATATCAGACAATGAAAAAAAAAATCAAACCTTATGTCCACATCCTGCTCATAATATTTAACATATACAGCTGAGATGATTTATGGAAGACTGTCTCAAACTTGTCTATTAGACATTTTACTGGAAATTTTTTAATGTAGTAAAGGACCAGTGATTACTTGAGAATGACTATTCTTCAGTAAGTCTTGTCTCACAGGAGACTTGTTAACAGGCTTGGAGCTTGTTATTATCTTCAAGAGAACATAGCAAGGAATTAAATGCTTTTGTTTTGTTCATAACTCACGGACTTTGCATGTTCATAAAAGCTGTTACATACTTTGGAAAGTTGAGGCATACCTTCAATCCTCCTCTGTATTCGATTCCTACTGACTTCATAGTAACTGCTGTTCCCAGCAGAGCTCAATGACAGCCGGCGCAGGATCGGGGCTGAATTTGAGGTAGCAGTCACTGGCTGAAAGGAATTCCTGTAATATGCTGCACTCCCCGAAGTACGATATTCAGTGGAATTTTGACGGGCTGGGCTTGACAGATTTACTGAATTAAGTGCAGAATCCATAGAGTCCTCAGAAAAGCGATGCTCTTTGGAAGTGCTGTTTTCTTCTAGACGTAACGTTTCTGCTACAGAAAACAAAAGCATCAATCTGTTCAAAACAGATGGGCTTTGTAGCTTTGTTATTTAATTCCTTGCTATGTATTATCTTCAAGAGAACATAGCAAGGAATTAAATAACAAAGCTACAAAGCCCATCGTTTTGAACATCGTTTTGAACAGATTGATGCTTTTGTTTTCTGTAGCAGAAACGTTACGTCTAGAAGAAAACAGCACTTCCAAAGAGCATCGCTTTTCTGAGGACTCTATGGATTCTGCACTTAATTCAGTAAATCTGTCAAGCCCAGCCCGTCAAAATTCCACTGAATATCGTACTTCGGGGAGTGCAGCATATTACAGGAATTCCTTTCAGCCAGTGACTGCTACCTCAAATTCAGCCCCGATCCTGCGCCGGCTGTCATTGAGCTCTGCTGGGAACAGCAGTTACTATGAAGTCAGTAGGAATCGAATACAGAGGAGGATTGAAGGTATGCCTCAACTTTCCAAAGTATGTAACAGCTTTTATGAACATGCAAAGTCCGTGAGTTATGAACAAAACAAAAGCATTTAATTCCTTGCTATGTTCTCTTGAAGATAATAACAAGCTCCAAGCCTGTTAACAAGTCTCCTGTGAGACAAGACTTACTGAAGAATAGTCATTCTCAAGTAATCACTGGTCCTTTACTACATTAAAAAATTTCCAGTAAAATGTCTAATAGACAAGTTTGAGACAGTCTTCCATAAATCATCTCAGCTGTATATGTTAAATATTATGAGCAGGATGTGGACATAAGGTTTGATTTTTTTTTTCATTGTCTGATATTAGCATTAACACATATGCAATCTCAGTCAAGCATTTTCATTATCTTTCTTAATGGTTATCTTCTGAGAATTTGTTTAGGAGTGCATTATGTTTCTATTTTTTATAAATATAAAAAGAATTTTTTAACATAAAAAAACCTCTCATGTTAACTAGCAAATGTTTAATTTGTTCTACACAGTAGAGGGAGTCTCTAACTTCATATGCAAGAGGACAATTATCATCTGTAGATCTCCATATGTTCGGAGACAATAGCCATCACAAAAAACTGAAGAGACTACATGCAGAGCTGCAGAAGGCTGTAAATCCTAGACTCACATGCACACTAACACAATACAGTCTGATCACAGTGCTGCAACTACGAGTCGTTAAACATCAGTGGGAACACCACTCCATTCTCTCATCATTGTATGTTCTCGGCTCCACTTGCACTAGGCCAACATCTAGCCTGAGGAAGAAGTTGGAAGCCTGATGCAAAAATCTGCATGAAACAAATGCTGCTTTGGCAAGAGACTTAAGAGCTGGAAAATATAGCTAACAGGTTCACAGAAGTGTAAACTCCACATTACCATCTTGAAAATTACTCTATGAAAGTTATAAAACATATGCTAGTGGAGCAGCATATTCTTGGGGGTAACTGGTACAATCTGTGAAACAAGTTCCTAGAATATGGTCTTTATTACTCTTCTTATATGACAACTTCCAATAATTTCTTGGGGAAATTCCAGAATTAAATAAAGGAAGAGTATTTTCCACAAACAAACAAACAAACAACAGCAACAAAAAACACACAGAGAGCTTTTTAAGCACGTTTAACTTGTTCTATTAGCAATTACGTTCTCTCTCCTGAAGTCTGTATAAAACTGGAGTTTAGTGAAGAACTTGAGGTGTATTTCACAGTTATGATCTTCAGGCAACATTATCCCAAAGTGGAACAAAGACACCCAGAGAACCGGTTCCCTACTTAGTGAATTCAGTAAAGCAAGACATGCAATCCACCATAACATCTTCTATTAAACACAACACTTGTGGCAAAAAGAAGCTTTTAAGTCCACAAGCCCTTCTCTTTCAAGTACACAATCCTCAAGACAATAATGATAAACTTTCTAGTTTGATCTGTATCAAAAAAGCAAAGCAGTGGCTACTGAGGTTTTCGGAGAAAGCAAACTTTTATTTGTCGGCTTGAAGTAGCTGCAGCAACTTGCTAAAAGGAAAGCAATAGCCATCTTTCTATAGAATTTCAGAGGTACTAACAGACACAATCAATGATAAGCACTATAATATTAAAGGAAACAAATGAGAAAATTAGATCAGTAGAGAATGAGACCACCAAATGAAGTCTCAGTGCAAGACTGAAAGGCAGAAGTAATACTTCAAATGGCTACAGAAAAGCACTATGAAGGAGTCCAAAACTTGTAGATTGAAACTTCGTAAGTTTTTAAAGGTATGATGAAATACTGGAAGCAATATTCCACACCAGAAAGTTTCAACAGGAGTATTTCAGCAAATATCAGCCAACTCCATACAATGTCTTATGAAGGAATCTTTTTATAGTAATCAAGCAGAGATCCCAAATACATCCGTTAAATAATCATTTTATGTCACTCTTTCCATGATCGCTCAAGACATAAAGGGTTTTAAATTGACTATTTTACAGAAGAATTTAATTGCATTTACTCCAATTATATCCCAGGTTTCTTTCTGATACTACAGATCCTAGTTAAGCAACTGTAAATAGGGATGGCAAAGAGAAACTCTGCTTTGATTCCCAAGACACTAGCATTTGAGCTTAGAATCAGAAAATCATAGAATGGCTTGGGTTGGAAGGGACCCTCAAAGATCATGAAGCTCCAACCCCTCCACCATATGCAGGGCCACCAACCTCCCTATTAAATATTAGACCAGGCTGCCCAGGACCTCATCCAACTGGCCTTGAACACCTCCAGGAAGAGGGGTGTCCACAGCCTCTCTGGGCAGCCTGTTCCAGCACCTCACCATTCACTCTGTAAAGAACTTCCCCTGATACTCAACCTAAATCCTCCCTCCCTCAACTTAAAGCCATTTCCCCTTGTCCTGCCATTATCTTAAGCTTATCTTAACATAGCTCCTCAGGTCACATACACAAGGTGGGAAAACTGGCATACTTCATAGGATGATCATCTTTTAAAATAGGTGTTTCTGTCCAGCAGCTATACTATCCCAATCCACTCCCTTTCAATTCATCTAGCCTCCCTACAAACCAACCCCAACTGCAGTCTTGTTATTGAAAGCACGGTAACAGGTATGAGAGCTGATTCAGAATTGGTGTCTGACAAATACAGTTTTGCAATTAACGGAGCAACAAATGACTCTTTTCCTACTTCGACATGTGGAGCAGATGCGAGTAGTAGAGGGATGGAATGAGAACAAGTTTTTTTCTGTTACAAACAGAATTCACATTCTTACTCTCAACTATTCCAAAATTCAACAGATTTCAATGCTCTCTGATTTAGGTTTTGTAACAGAAAACTGAACATCCCTCATCTGCTTAAGCCTTCAAAGAATGCTTCTGCCACTTCAGTTTTGTTAGATTTGTAATATGGAATCAGCACTCTCTTGACCTTTGCCCTGTGAAATAAATTGTTATGCTGCTCCTTTAATGTATTTCCATCCATTACTGCATGGATGGCATCACATCTGCAATAGAACCCAACATTCACCACCAAGTAACCAATCGATGCCTTGTAAAAAAGGGCTGATCTGAAATAATAAACACATTTTCCTTACTCTGTCTTGTATCTGAACAGGTATTAACCAGACCCAGTTGTACCACAGCACTGGTAAAATACTGAAAGCAGAAGGCACTGCCATGTGATCTTATGCTGTAAGGCAGGCCCTGTAAGTAATAACTGAAGTTTTATTCTCAAGTCAGCACCAGACACCAAGGCTTCATACATGTATGAGTCCCAATTAGGAAGTTCAGCTTTTCAAAAACCAGAGTTAAATATGTTAAAGGCTGCTATTTAATGATTTCACAATGCAGCAAGCTGTTAATGACAGGTAAATTCAGCAGAAGTAGAACTTCCATATGCAGAAGATCATTAACAACATCAAATTTACTACATCTAAGAGCCACTAACAGAGCCCAGTAAGCCATATCAATTTTATCTACAAATATCAGTCTTCCAGAGGTGAGTTTTTGCACACTTGAAATGTACAAAAGATCAATGAATAATTGTCTCACCTGAAGCTGGAAAGCATCAGTTTTTCAAGTTAATTTGGTATAGACTTTCTGCACCGAACGTTTACTGTTTCAAGACCTCAAGAGGAGATGAGCAATTGCTTGCGCATCCGTTGTTATAAATCTAGATTACAAGTATCTGTGTGTATATGTAGATATACATGCCATAATTATTATGCTTTTCTTTTTCTCTATCTCATTTTTTCCCTCATTTCTCCTCTCCATCTCACTGAGATGGGGGCAGTGAATGAACAGCCACGTGACGCTCAGTGATCTGCTGGGTTAAACCCCAATGCATCACCATATCTTAAAGAACTTGCACGCTGTAAAAGATTTCTTCTTTTAAGAACGTTGCAACAAAACGTTGCTGGCATGCCATACAGAGACTTCCTAGCCTAGAAGGAAAAAAAAAACGTCAAGCAGCAGCTATTCAGTTTGAGATGTAAGGATAATTTATCTGTAGGCATGGCATTAATATGTAGCAGAACTAAACCTATTCCTTAATAGAGGACATAAGAGAACGAACACTGACCTAAGAGACCAGGGAATGGGAGAAAGGAGGAAGCAGCAAATTTAACATGTGGAATCACTTGCCTGGAAGCTAAACAGATTAGCTGGAAACTTTTCACTCACTTGGTTAAGGTATTAAGAACACAAACATTATGTATGGATAAGATTATGAGAATGACTTGAATTAATAAAGCTGATACTCCACTCATACTGAGCTTACTTGACAAATGTATAGCTTGTATAGCTGCAGCTGTTGAGATGCACAAGCTCTGCTTATTACCAACAACCTAACTGTACAGTGTACATGTAATTCAACTTTGCTATTGCTAGACTCTGATTTAAGAACTGTTCAGAAAATCCTGGACTCCCAGTGATATAAAGTATACTCCACCAGGACTATCTTAATAAAGTAGTTCACAAACATACATTCTTGACTATGCTTAAGGAGTTACAAAAGTGATAGAATCTCACTGCAGGTTACTTCAGTTCTTTCTCCCTACCCTAGGTTCACAAACAAGTGAAGAAACAAAAAAATTAGAAACATCTTCACATACCAGTTATCATTTCTGCAAGCCGAGATTACAGCTTTGAGAGTGCGGGAGATATTTCCATCCTCCTGATGGCTGAGCCAAGAGGGAAAAAGGGGAGGGGAACAAAAAACGTCCATCTATGAGGCGAAAGCTCCCGAACGAGAAGCCCCGGGCACAATCCCGCGGCACCAACCCCGGCCCGCAGCGGGGGCCCGGCCACCGCCCTCAGCGGCCCCACCCGCAGCCCCGCGCCCGTTGCTCGGCAGCTGCGAGCCAACCGAGCCTGCCGGGAAGGCGGAGGGGCAGCACCACGGATAGCTCCTATTGGTCGAAGGAGGTGAGGGCGGAGCTCGAGGACGGCCGTCTTCTTCGCTATTGGCGGAGAGAGCCGTCAGTGCGGGGCGGGGGGCGGGGCCTCGCGGCTAGCGGGGTCGCGTTGAACTCCGCGTTAGGGCGGGGGAACGGAGCGAGGGGGCGGCGGCGGTCGAGGGTAAGCGAGCCGCCGGCTGCGAGGAGAGCGGCGCGAGGTAGGGAGCGGCGCGGGGGCCGTCCTCACCTGTCACCGGGCGCTCAGCCCTCCCTCCTCGCGGCCCCCGGGCTCCGGCCGCGGGCGCGGTCCCTCGCGGTAGCGGCCGGGCTGGGGCTGTGCTTTCGTCTAAGGGGACCCTCGTCCGAGGGAGGGCGGCAGGCAGGCAGGCAGGCTGTGCGCGCGGTGCCACCGGCTGTGCGCCGCTGCGCGGACGGATGCCGGCTGCCCTCAGGTAGGTGGGAGGGGGGCGGAGAGGGCAGACCCCGGGAAGGCCGCCTCTGGGCGCGAGGGCTCCCCGCCGCCGTCGCTGCGGCAGGCGGCACCTCGGAGTGGCGCTGCGCGAGGGGGGGAGCGGCTGGGGGCTGCGGCTGGGGGCTGCGGCTGGGGGCTGCGGCTGGGGGCCGCCTCCGTGCGCGGGGCGGGGGGAGTTGCGAGGGCAGAGCCGCGCGACTTCTTATTCGTATAGCCGCGCTTCTTTTCACAGCAACGTGAATAGCTGTAAAACACATAATTCTACCTAAATTAAGTTGTTTAAATTGGAGATAAACAGATGTCTTAGACCTGCTTCTCTTTTTTTGCTGGAAGAAGTGAAGTCAATCACATTCTCTTACAAACAGGGCCTGGGTGTCCCTGTAGACAGCAGGGTGACCACAAACCAGCAACGTGGCCTTGTGGTCAAGAAGGCCAATGGTATCCTGGGATGCATTAAAAAGAATGTGGCCAGCAGGTTGAGTGAGGTGAGTGAGCAAAGTATTATTTACTAACCAGCTAACTGCAGGAGAAGACTCTTAACAGAATAGAAATTTATGTTCTTAACATGCTCCTTTTTGAAGAAAATGGTAGAAAAGACAGAAGTGAGGAATAGAGGATACTTAAACCAACCTGGATCCACTAGAAAACTTCAAAGTAGGGACAGTTACAAAAGCTCAGCTATTCCATTGAGGGAGTAAGCACGAAAAGAAAGACTGAAGCCTTTAGCTAGCAGTTTGTCAGAAAACAGTCTTAAATATGCGCAAGGGTGGAAAGAGACTTCCTATTTCCTTAAATGCAAGCAGATTGAAACAGTTTCTTTTGATTTCTGTATCTATGATTTTCATAAGCAGTTACAAGAACGGTGTTCTCAGATTGGATATTATGAGTAAATGCTTGTGTTGCATTTAAGGAAATAATAAACAGCAACTATTTCTCATCCAAGAAAAAGACAAACACGTAAACTGAATGAGCAGCTTATATACATATATCCCCTAGATATCTGTAGCACTCCCATGGTGTTGGCAGAAATGGCAGAGAATTTATAGAGATGCATACCTCCTCAAGCAGAAAGCAGAGGTTACTAAGGCACACTACCCCAGGTATCACCAATAGCAGTAGAAGCTTGTGCTTAGGCAACTCAAGTACACCTTTCACCCCCCACACGAATATTAAACATTACCATCATAGCATCCCCCCCCCCCCTTTTTTTTTTTTCTTTCTTTCCTTTTAAATTGTCTTTTATCTCAGGCCCACGAGATGCATGGAAATCAAAAGTCCGTGAGTTATGAACAAAGAAGTTCTTTGCCACAGAAAATACGTTACATATGGAGTGAGATGTTGTGCTGTTGCCAAGCACATCAGGCTTGCTAATGTAACTTCAAATGCAGAACTTCTAGCAGAACGTGCTAGAACTAATACCATGGTACAAGCCAGAGGAGTCTTGTCTGCTGCTCTTTCCTCTCACTGCTGTCGTGGACCCTGCAACAGGCTGGATTGGACAGTGCTGGTTAAACACAGCTTGTTTCCTGAGCATTTTATCAATTATTTCTGTATTGCTGATATACAGATATAGGGTTTTTTCCTGTTCCTCTGCACAGTTGAATTTCCATTTGCCACTTTCCCAGATACTGGCATCTTGGGACCTGGGAACCAAACACAAGTCAAACTAATCCCTCTAGGTATGTCATAATGCTGGTTTTTATGTTGCTGTAATTATCTGCAGTTGTATAGAGTATTTAAGACAAATGGAACTGTTTGGTATTACGGTTTGGTACATGAAAGAAAATAAAACATCCTTTATTTTAATATATGACAAAGAATGAATAATACTTACTTGCCACCAACCACTTCTCACTTCTGACACTCTACCAAACTGATGGATGTTCTACATAAAGCAACACTTTCCTTCTTCCCTTTTGATTTAGTAGATTTTTTTTTATTTTAATGTTTGTTTCAGTCTACATATTGAAATAGGTTTTACTGGGCACCTTTACTTCTCAAACTTTCTGCATTCAGGTTTGTAAAGAAAGGCAGACTTTTCTTCTCCAAGATCAGACAGACAGCACATTCTTTGGCCAAAAAATTCTCGTTTCTTAACAATACTGACATTTTGCTCTGCCAAGCATTTAAAAGTGCATTCCTTTTAGAGACCTTCTCTTCGTTACAGTCTATATGTAACTGTGATACATATTTTCTCTGTATTTGGGAAAACCTAATAATAGATACAATTTACCACCAAAAATATTTGCAGTCATGACTTCATCATAGACTTTTTCCTACTTTTCCAGTACTTGTTTGATACTTTCTTTTTCTAGTAAGCAAAAATTCTAAGCCCTTGTCCTCCAGTAACTGTCTTTCATTTTCTGATACATTCAAAGATAACCTTTGGAGGCATGCCTTTTTCTGGGAAGCCAAGTTCTAACAGCAGAAAAAAATTTCAAAGGCTGTATGGAGAGCATCAACTACAATGGCAATAATATCACTGACCTTGCTAGAAGGAAGAAATTGGAACCTTCTAATGTGGTAAGAACATAACTTTATCATCATCTAAACTTCTGCTTCTCCTTCTAAGGAAAGTTTGTGAGTGTGTGTGACAGACGTTCTGAAATCATATAATATATAAAACAAAGTTTGTCACATGCCTAAAGATTTCATTATACATACTTTTATGATTTTTTTTTTGTTTGTTTGTTTGTTTGTTTTTAATATCTGGGAACCTGTTTCTGCTGGGATTTAAGTTTCAGCTTTACAGAATTAGCCTTCAGCATCAGGTGAATGTTTTTTAAAAGAAAACCAGTAGATCAGTATATACATTTTTGCTTTCATCTTATAGTAACCCAAAACTAGGATGGACAATATTTATTGTTAAATCAATTGCAGTGTGTCAAGGATCTAAATCCTGTTATCTTCCATCCCCACAGAGCAAGTTGCGTGGGTGTGCAAAATGATTAGAAAGGGAAGGCTCAGAGCCATTTTATGGGAGCTCCGTAAAGCATCAAGATACTAAACTTTGAAACTGTTATTTAGCTTATTAACATTACAGGGATTATTAACATTACATTCTATTTTTTTCTCTCCAAAGCATTCATAGTTGCTTTCATGTTTAAACTTGTGTCTTTCTGTAAGGGTTGATCAGGAAATCACTTTAATTTCTGTATTTTTAAGAATCTAGGCGTTCCTAAAATAGTTGGTGGATTACATGAGCAATGTGGGTAGGAAATAAATGTATTATTACCCTGAATTTGAGATAGATCTGTTCAAGGCTTTCTTCTGTACAGTACTGCAGCCTTCACAAAGCCCTGCTCACAGTATGTATAGTTTGATTACTGCTTTTTTTCTTTATGTATTTTGCATAGTACATAACAGTAATGAAGAATAAGATATAAGATAAACATGTACAGTAGAAATAAAGTGCAATGATTCTTCTTGGACAGATGTGCAACTTCTGAGATGTCTGTAGGACAAATTCCAGCTTTTGAAAAGCATAGCACAGCTAACAGTTCTGTAGAGTGTCTATAAACTCCTCTTTCTGGTTTATTTGGATGTGAATTTTCTGTTTGCTTGTTTTGTTTGTTAGTTGATTACATTCTGTTGCCTGTGACATTAAAGCAAAATCTACATATGTAGATTTGGTAGTGTTAGAGGTTTACCACTAAACTGTGGCATGCTAGTTTAATCTGATGATTCACTTCTGAGAATATAGAAACAGAAGTGAACTTTGCTTTCAGATGAATTATTTAAATTTCTTCCGCTCTTCAAAAACAGAATCAGTTTCACTTATGAAATCAACATGGATGTTTATGTTTCTTACAAAAAAACTTTTATTCTTCTAGTTTTGAACCTGATTTAGCATGAAAAATACTAAGCTGAAACTACTATTTTTGTTAACCACGTTTATGTTAATGGCACTTAAGCAATCCAACCAGGATCAAAGCTCCATTGTAGGAACTGTGCAGATGCATAGCAGTAGACATATCCTGCCCTAAAGAAAAAGCAAAAATAAATAACGTAATGAAATGGAACACAAAGTAATTGGTAAAGTTATAAGAAGCATCATAGGGGGAAAAAAAAAATAGATGGACAAAGAATAAAAAAGAGGTTTGAGACAAAAATAAAAATGTTCTTACTGTCAGATTTCAGAAGTTGTACAAGGAAAAGGAGTAAAAAATTAAATTTATACAACGAGGATGTCCAGAAAATCTAAGAAGTTAATCTTGATTTTACATTGAACAAAAATAGAATGAATAAAAATCCTTAGGTCTCACAAATACGTATGTTATGATCATAAATGCACCATTAAGAGTCTTTCAACATCATCTTAAGCAATTTATTCATTTTATCTTTAGAGGGTAACAATGTGGAGCAAAAAAGTTTTGCAGTCCTCTGTGATAGAACAAGTGGCAGCAAACCTTTGAGGAGAAAGAGTAAGATGGATGGCCTTAAACAGTTTTTGCTTTTATTAATGGAGCCTGATTTGTTTTCACAGAAATGAGGCAAATAATAAACATACACAGAAAGGAGAGTAGGAGATAGAAGGACAACAAGAAAAAAAAAATGGAGTGTCAAATTTTCTCCCAAATGGACTTGCAAGAGTTGACAGTGACTTACTAGAGCATTAATTTCTTCTTTACAGCTTTATTCAGGTCTAAGACAGAAAAAAAGAACATGCACACGAGTCTTCCAATCCATATTTTCTATGTTATTTAAAGTAATAAGGTTATGTATGGTATTTTATGTTGGTTTCATTTACATTTGCAGGTACTAAAATCTAACAAGTTTCTCAAAACCTGTAACAGAAAAATGCTGAGAAGAATCAAATTTATTGCTCTCTCTCTTCATATACATTGGGCTTATGATCCTCCCACTTCAGTGGCTGCTCTTCCATGTATTACTGAGTGCAATCATGTACAAATATAAGATAAACATTTTCTTTAAAGTATTTATAGTATGTTGCGCTCAAATAAATATTTGAGAAAATAAAGAAATAACCTGACAGCTATTAATCAGAGTTTTATTGCCTTTAATATATGATCCATCCTGATATAGCAATTATTGTTGTTTTAGTAAATGCATTACCTCACTTTTACAGGTTTATTTTCAGCCAGTATATATATCCTTTTGCTCAACACAACAGAGAACTTTCCAATAGCCAAAAAACATTCTGCCTTTAAATTAAATTAATCTTCTTGGAAATATTACTCTTCCAACTCTCCTGTTCTGTATGTCAGCTACTGCTCAAAGCTGTCTACTGTTCCTCCTGTTAACCATACAGTTATTAAAACTTGGTATATGAATACCTTTTCATCATATTTATCCACAATAAATGAATGAGACTTCTCCCCATAGAATCTTTCTATGAAACTTTCCATCCCTCTGTCTTTCTGCTAAATCTCAAATAATCTGAACTGCAGTTCATTTAGATATTAGACCTCAGGTTCAGATAACATCCTTGAGGTAATAAAATGTTATTGTCTGACAGATCTAAAGTGATATTTTTCCTGTAGAAAATTCCATGGGGCACTTACACTGAAACTGAGAAGTGTTTTTCCTTCTCTTGCTGAGTGAGGGTTTAAATAGGAAATGCATATACACAGAGCAAAATTTGGAAGGTAACATTTCCCATCAGGTCTTTTCAGTATTACAGAGCAAGAAAAAGATTTTTAAGACTTGCATGTGCTGATTAAGGTGATTGAATTTTTTCTACTATTATTTTCCTTTTAGTTTAGCAATAAAGAAATACATTAAAAAAATGCAGTAGGGGAAAGATCTGCCCATGGATTTGTTGTATTTGTGCATATCTAAATAGCAGTACAGGCATCTTGTCATCCCAAGGACACCATGGAGTATTCATATAATATAAAGAGAGATGATGGGGATTTTCTAATAACTAAATTGGAAATCAGAAATGTTACTTTTTTTTTTTTTTTTTTTTTTCCCAATTTACCAGTTTGCAAGCAATGCCTCCTTTTCCATAAAGACAGCTCTTCAAGAAAGCCCATTTCTAACACTCACAGACCTGTGCAGAACACCGTTTTTCATAGATGACAGACAGTAACTTTACAATAACATCAGCCATTTCTTTCAACACTGTCACAAATACCATTCAACAACAAATAGCATTCAACTAGGCCTCAACTTCCTAATTTCATTGAAGCCTGTATACCTTTCATTCAGTGTTAACATTACTTGAAAAAAAGTGTTTGGACGTTACATTATATTATCCTCAGTTCATCGTGTTGTAGCAGATCTAATCTTTAATGAAAACGAGACATGTAGGAATCCTATTTGAACTTTTCTTTTATCTTCACTCTTATTTCAAAAAGAAAGTTGTTGATTAAACACACCTAGTGACAAACCAACATGTGATTATCATCTATAATAAATGATACTCCTGCTTGCTAGTATAATTGTATTTGCTTTTCTTGTTGCCTTTGCTTGCTTCATCCACACCAGTAGATGTGTTGAGAAAACTGACTGGGAGAAAAGAGGTCATTCCCTGGTCCTGGTTACAAAGACAGCACAGACACAGCCCATGGTGACTGAAAAACAAGGAATAAAGAGGTTCAAGACTGTACTGCAAAAGTGTATTGCAACTGCAGGTTGCTTAAAGAAGTAGAAGCAAAGGGAATGTCCACAGGTTTGAAAAAGTGGCCTGCAACTACACAATATTCATTGTTTCAGAAAGGAGATTTAACGATGCAAAATCTTTGGCAAGAAAACAGTTGTTTTTAGGGATCAAATAGAGAGAGAAATAGTGCTGGGGACCTAGACTCCATTTAGGACATAATACTTGTCTTGTCTCTACACGTGAAAATATTTTAAATTACTAGCTGAGAGATCAGGGGTCCTGAACCATGGTATGTTCATTATTGTTGATTGCATGTACTGTGTCATATCACTTAAAAAATTAAAAACATTAATGGCACTGAAATTTCAAACTGGGTGCACGTACCACTGTGCATAACAACTGACAAGCTATTATCTACGTTGATTAAAACTCTTAGTGCTAGTGTTTTAGCTTCTCCAAAAGCAAGGAATAAACAATTTGAATGTAGGCTTTATCAGTATTTGTACTTGTAATAAAACCAGGAATATTCATAGAATCATAGAATCATAGAATTTTTTTTTGAGTTGGAAGGGACTCTTACAGACCATTGAGTCCAGTTCCCCAGTAATGAACAGGGACACCCACAGAGGTCAGAGACCTCAGAGGCCTGTCCAGCCTGACCATGAATATCTCCCCACTGCCATAATGTTGTCTTGCCCCAGACCTATACAAGACTACAAAGTGAGTCACCAGCTCTGGATTCCTACTTAGGAGGGGTTTGCCATCAAGATAGACAGCAAGTCTCCATGTAACCCTCTCCTCTAGGCATCAGCCCTGGGAAACATGCTGCCAAATATTCTTCAGAAAAGCATCTTAGAGAGGTTTCTGTGAGCAGATGGGGGACATTTGATGAAGCAAACGGATGCTGGGTAAGCAGTAATTCTCACTCAACAACCAGCCTGGGGGCTCCGTTCTTTCTTCATTTCCATTCTTTCTGATGGAAATGTCCTTGAAACTTAATTGAGTTTGCATGGAATTTTACACTTTTTGGATTTCTAATCTTTCTCATCATTAATCCTTAAATATGTGTTCCACAATACCACTAACCAATTATAGAAAAATAATTTAAAATAATCATGTATCAAACTTTTTTAAAATTCTATTTGGAAGGTAGGAGACCTAATTACAGGCATGGGACTTTAATGTATGTGCTGAAAACTGAAACTCAATATCTACTTTTTCATTGCTCTTCAGCAACCTGAGCAAATAGATTACCTCCTGTGATAGGTTTCTGACAGTCCCTCTTAGTTTGACAGTTATTTTAGAGAGAGTCACTTTTGTATATAATGAAAGGAAAAGTTGCCAAGCATACGTACATATTTTATGTTTCTTAAAACTTAAAAGCTAGAGGAAAGACTCCATTTTTAGTCATGCCATTTTAAATTCAGAGTATTTGTACTGTCCGCCAGGTTTACATCAATGACACAGAATGGCATCTAGCCCAAGGGCTGAGTTACATTTCTTGCACAGGAAGGGCAGCTTTTATAATTGAGTGTATCAGTTACTGCTTTGAACTTTTTTTGTGTTACTACATTCATGTGAAAATATGATGTGCATTTTCGCATCTTCTATGTATGCCAAAAGAATTAAAAGCAATTTCTATCGAAGAGTTTCCTTGAAATTGCAACAAAAAAAATATATAAATATTAAAAACAATAAAACAAAACAAGACATTTTCTCCCAGAAATACCAGGACTCTTAGAAATACCTCACGTTTCATCTCAAGAATACTGCTTTCCACTCCTCAAGATCACACTGACTCCCATCACAATGGCCTTTTCTCCCACATACACCAGCTTTCTCCCAAATACACGACATTTTCTCCCACATACACCCGTTTTCTCCCAAAGATGGGACATATTCTCCCAGAAATGCCAGCTTATTCTTTAAAAAACGGCCTTTTTTCCCCAAATTACCAGCTTTCTCACAAACACCTGTCATTTTCCAACCAAGTCTGCTACTATCTCCCAGAAACAGCCGGTTTCCGAGAAATACCTGACGTTTGCTCTCCCAAATACTACTTGACACTCCTCCAGAGGACATTGTCTCCCCTATTTACCACGTTGTCTCCCCAAGAGACCACTTGGCACACCAAAAAGACCACCGTTGCTCTCCAGTACAAGATCTTCTTTCCCACCGGTTCCCACTTTTCTCCCCCAGCTATGTCATTTCCTCCCAGAAATGCCACTTTTCCCTTGGAAATTTCACCTTCTCTTCCAAAAAGAGGAGATTTGCTCCCAGAAATACCCCTTCTCTTACAACTGCCACACGCTTTCTCCCCAAAAAGCCTCCATGACAATGCCAAATGGGACACTTGCAGCCAAGAAGAGGACACCTTCTCTCAGAAAGACCACTTTTCTCCCCAAGAGAGGAGATTTTCTCCCAATTGGATGACATTTGCTGTAAGAAAGACCTGTTTTCTTCCCTCAAGAGGACATTGTCTTTCCCACTGAGGACATTTTCTCCCAGAAGTGCCGCTACTCTGTGAAACACCTCCATTTCCTCCCAAATCTACTCCATGACACGCCTCAGGATGACACTTACTCCCCGATTTGGGGCATTTTCTCCCAGAAATACCACTTCTCTCCCAAAGGGATGGCCTTTTCCCTCTCTAGCATCTGTTTCCTCACCAATACCTGGCATTTTCTCCCAGAAACACCAGCTTTCTCACAGATACATCACCTTCCCCCCCCCACATCAGACCTCCTCTCCCAGAAATACCAGGACTCTGCTGAATATTTCCCATTTCCTCCGGAACATACAGCATTACACTCCGCAAGAGGACAGTTTCTTTCAGAAATGTGGCATTTTATCACAGATACACCATTTTTATGCCCAGTAGAGCTCCTTTTCTCCCAGAAATAGCACTGCTCGTAGCAAGAGCTCCCATTTTCTTACCAAAATGCTGCTTTACACTCCTCAAGATCACACTTACCCCCATCAAGATGGCAGTGTCACAGAAATACCAGCTTCTGCCCCCAAAATGGGACTTTGGCTCTCCAAAACAAGACATTTTCTCCCAGAAATACCAGGACTCTTAGAAATACCTCACGTTTCATCTCAAGAATACTGCTTTCCACTCCTCAAGATCACACTGACTCCCATCACAATGGCCTTTTCTCCCACATACACCAGCTTTCTCCCAAATACACGACATTTTCTCCCACATACACCCGTTTTCTCCCAAAGATGGGACATATTCTCCCAGAAATGCCAGCTTGTTCTTTAAAAAACGGCCTCTTTTTCCCAGAATACCAGCTTTCTCACAAACACCTGTCATTTTCCAACCAAGTCTGCTACTATCTCCCAGAAACAGCCGGTTTCCGAGAAATACCTGACGTTTGCTCTCCCAAATACTACTTGACACTCCTCCAGAGGACATTGTCTCCCCTATTTACCACGTTGTCTCCCCAAGAGACCACTTGGCACACCAAAAAGACCACCGTTGCTCTCCAGTACAAGATCTTCTTTCCCACCGGTTCCCACTTTTCTCCCCCAGCTATGTCATTTCCTCCCAGAAATGCCACTTTTCCCTTGGAAATTTCACCTTCTCTTCCAAAAAGAGGAGATTTGCTCCCAGAAATACCCCTTCTCTTACAACTGCCACACGCTTTCTCCCCAAAAAGCCTCCATGACAATGCCAAATGGGACACTTGCAGCCAAGAAGAGGACACCTTCTCTCAGAAAGACCACTTTTCTCCCCAAGAGAGGAGATTTTCTCCCAATTGGATGACATTTGCTGTAAGAAAGACCTGTTTTCTTCCCTCAAGAGGACATTGTCTTTCCCACTGAGGACATTTTCTCCCAGAAGTGCCGCTACTCTGTGAAACACCTCCATTTCCTCCCAAATCTACTCCATGACACGCCTCAGGATGACACTTACTCCCCGATTTGGGGCATTTTCTCCCAGAAATACCACTTCTCTCCCAAAGGGATGGCCTTTTCCCTCTCTAGCATCTGTTTCCTCACCAATACCTGGCATTTTCTCCCAGAAACACCAGCTTTCTCACAGATACATCACCTTCCCCCACCCACATCGGACCTCTTCTCCCAGAAATACCAGGACTCTGCTGAATATTTCCCATTTCCTCCGGAACATACAGCATTACACTCCGCAAGAGGACAGTTTCTTTCAGAAATGTGGCATTTTATCACAGATACACCATTTTTATGCCCAGTAGAGCTCCTTTTCTCCCAGAAATAGCACTGCTCGTAGCAAGAGCTCCCATTTTCTAACCAAAATGCTGCTTTACACTCCTCAAGATCACACTTACCCCCATCAAGATGGCAGTGTCACAGAAATACCAGCTTCTGCCCCCAAAATGGGACTTTGGCTCTCCAAAACAAGACATTTTCTCCCAGAAATACCAGGACTCTTAGAAATACCTCACGTTTCATCTCAAGAATACTGCTTTCCACTCCTCAAGATCACACTGACTCCCATCACAATGGCCTTTTCTCCCACATACACCAGCTTTCTCCCAAATACACGACATTTTCTCCCACATACACCCGTTTTCTCCCAAAGATGGGACATATTCTCCCAGAAATGCCAGCTTGTTCTTTAAAAAACGGCCTCTTTTTCCCAGAATACCAGCTTTCTCACAAACACCTGTCATTTTCCAACCAAGTCTGCTACTATCTCCCAGAAACAGCCGGTTTCCGAGAAATACCTGACGTTTGCTCTCCCAAATACTACTTGACACTCCTCCAGAGGACATTGTCTCCCCTATTTACCACGTTGTCTCCCCAAGAGACCACTTGGCACACCAAAAAGACCACCGTTGCTCTCCAGTACAAGATCTTCTTTCCCACCGGTTCCCACTTTTCTCCCCCAGCTATGTCATTTCCTCCCAGAAATGCCACTTTTCCCTTGGAAATTTCACCTTCTCTTCCAAAAAGAGGAGATTTGCTCCCAGAAATACCCCTTCTCTTACAACTGCCACACGCTTTCTCCCCAAAAAGCCTCCATGACAATGCCAAATGGGACACTTGCAGCCAAGAAGAGGACACCTTCTCTCAGAAAGACCACTTTTCTCCCCAAGAGAGGAGATTTTCTCCCAATTGGATGACATTTGCTGTAAGAAAGACCTGTTTTCTTCCCTCAAGAGGACATTGTCTTTCCCACTGAGGACATTTTCTCCCAGAAGTGCCGCTACTCTGTGAAACACCTCCATTTCCTCCCAAATCTACTCCATGACACGCCTCAGGATGACACTTACTCCCCGATTTGGGGCATTTTCTCCCAGAAATACCACTTCTCTCCCAAAGGGATGGCCTTTTCCCTCTCTAGCATCTGTTTCCTCACCAATACCTGGCATTTTCTCCCAGAAACACCAGCTTTCTCACAGATACATCACCTTCCCCCACCCACATCGGACCTCTTCTCCCAGAAATACCAGGACTCTGCTGAATATTTCCCATTTCCTCCGGAACATACAGCATTACACTCCGCAAGAGGACAGTTTCTTTCAGAAATGTGGCATTTTATCACGGATACACCATTTTTATGCCCAGTAGAGCTCCTTTTCTCCCAGAAATAGCACTGCTCGTAGCAAGAGCTCCCATTTTCTAACCAAAATGCTGCTTTACACTCCTCAAGATCACACTTACCCCCATCAAGATGGCAGTGTCACAGAAATACCAGCTTCTGCCCCCAAAATGGGACTTTGGCTCTCCAAAACAAGACATTTTCTCCCAGAAATACCAGGACTCTTAGAAATACCTCACGTTTCATCTCAAGAATACTGCTTTCCACTCCTCAAGATCACACTGACTCCCATCACAATGGCCTTTTCTCCCACATACACCAGCTTTCTCCCAAATACACGACATTTTCTCCCACATACACCCGTTTTCTCCCAAAGATGGGACATATTCTCCCAGAAATGCCAGCTTGTTCTTTAAAAAACGGCCTTTTTTCCCTAAAATACCAGCTTTCTCACAAACACCTGTCATTTTCCAACCAAGTCTGCTACTATCTCCCAGAAACAGCCGGTTTCCGAGAAATACCTGACGTTTGCTCTCCCAAATACTACTTGACACTCCTCCAGAGGACATTGTCTCCCCTATTTACCACGTTGTCTCCCCAAGAGACCACTTGGCACACCAAAAAGACCACCGTTGCTCTCCAGTACAAGATCTTCTTTCCCACCGGTTCCCACTTTTCTCCCCCAGCTATGTCATTTCCTCCCAGAAATGCCACTTTTCCCTTGGAAATTTCACCTTCTCTTCCAAAAAGAGGAGATTTGCTCCCAGAAATACCCCTTCTCTTACAACTGCCACACGCTTTCTCCCCAAAAAGCCTCCATGACAATGCCAAATGGGACACTTGCAGCCAAGAAGAGGACACCTTCTCTCAGAAAGACCACTTTTCTCCCCAAGAGAGGAGATTTTCTCCCAATTGGATGACATTTGCTGTAAGAAAGACCTGTTTTCTTCCCTCAAGAGGACATTGTCTTTCCCACTGAGGACATTTTCTCCCAGAAGTGCCGCTACTCTGTGAAACACCTCCATTTCCTCCCAAATCTACTCCATGACACGCCTCAGGATGACACTTACTCCCCGATTTGGGGCATTTTCTCCCAGAAATACCACTTCTCTCCCAAAGGGATGGCCTTTTCCCTCTCTAGCATCTGTTTCCTCACCAATACCTGGCATTTTCTCCCAGAAACACCAGCTTTCTCACAGATACATCACCTTCCCCCCCCCCACATCAGACCTCTTCTCCCAGAAATACCAGGACTCTGCTGAATATTTCCCATTTCCTCCGGAACATACAGCATTACACTCCGCAAGAGGACAGTTTCTTTCAGAAATGTGGCATTTTATCACAGATACACCATTTTTATGCCCAGTAGAGCTCCTTTTCTCCCAGAAATAGCACTGCTCGTAGCAAGAGCTCCCATTTTCTAACCAAAATGCTGCTTTACACTCCTCAAGATCACACTTACCCCCATCAAGATGGCAGTGTCACAGAAATACCAGCTTCTGCCCCCAAAATGGGACTTTGGCTCTCCAAAACAAGACATTTTCTCCCAGAAATACCAGGACTCTTAGAAATACCTCACGTTTCATCTCAAGAATACTGCTTTCCACTCCTCAAGATCACACTGACTCCCATCACAATGGCCTTTTCTCCCACATACACCAGCTTTCTCCCAAATACACGACATTTTCTCCCACATACACCCGTTTTCTCCCAAAGATGGGACATATTCTCCCAGAAATGCCAGCTTATTCTTTAAAAAACGGCCTCTTTTTCCCAAAATACCAGCTTTCTCACAAACACCTGTCATTTTCCAACCAAGTCTGCTACTATCTCCCAGAAACAGCCGGTTTCCGAGAAATACCTGACGTTTGCTCTCCCAAATACTACTTGACACTCCTCCAGAGGACATTGTCTCCCCTATTTACCACGTTGTCTCCCCAAGAGACCACTTGGCACACCAAAAAGACCACCGTTGCTCTCCAGTACAAGATCTTCTTTCCCACCGGTTCCCACTTTTCTCCCCCAGCTATGTCATTTCCTCCCAGAAATGCCACTTTTCCCTTGGAAATTTCACCTTCTCTTCCAAAAAGAGGAGATTTGCTCCCAGAAATACCCCTTCTCTTACAACTGCCACACGCTTTCTCCCCAAAAAGCCTCCATGACAATGCCAAATGGGACACTTGCAGCCAAGAAGAGGACACCTTCTCTCAGAAAGACCACTTTTCTCCCCAAGAGAGGAGATTTTCTCCCAATTGGATGACATTTGCTGTAAGAAAGACCTGTTTTCTTCCCTCAAGAGGACATTGTCTTTCCCACTGAGGACATTTTCTCCCAGAAGTGCCGCTACTCTGTGAAACACCTCCATTTCCTCCCAAATCTACTCCATGACACGCCTCAGGATGACACTTACTCCCCGATTTGGGGCATTTTCTCCCAGAAATACCACTTCTCTCCCAAAGGGATGGCCTTTTCCCTCTCTAGCATCTGTTTCCTCACCAATACCTGGCATTTTCTCCCAGAAACACCAGCTTTCTCACAGATACATCACCTTCCCCCCCCCCACATCAGACCTCTTCTCCCAGAAATACCAGGACTCTGCTGAATATTTCCCATTTCCTCCGGAACATACAGCATTACACTCCGCAAGAGGACAGTTTCTTTCAGAAATGTGGCATTTTATCACGGATACACCATTTTTATGCCCAGTAGAGCTCCTTTTCTCCCAGAAATAGCACTGCTCTTAGGAAGAGCTCCCATTTTCTAACCAAAATGCTGCTTTACACTCCTCAAGATCACACTTACCCCCATCAAGATGGCAGTGTCACAGAAATACCAGCTTCTGCCCCCAAAATGGGACTTTGGCTCTCCAAAACAAGACATTTTCTCCCAGAAATACCAGGACTCTTAGAAATACCTCACGTTTCATCTCAAGAATACTGCTTTCCACTCCTCAAGATCACACTGACTCCCATCACAATGGCCTTTTCTCCCACATACACCAGCTTTCTCCCAAATACACGACATTTTCTCCCACATACACCCGTTTTCTCCCAAAGATGGGACATATTCTCCCAGAAATGCCAGCTTATTCTTTAAAAAACGGCCTCTTTTTCCCAGAATACCAGCTTTCTCACAAACACCTGTCATTTTCCAACCAAGTCTGCTACTATCTCCCAGAAACAGCCGGTTTCCGAGAAATACCTGACGTTTGCTCTCCCAAATACTACTTGACACTCCTCCAGAGGACATTGTCTCCCCTATTTACCACGTTGTCTCCCCAAGAGACCACTTGGCACACCAAAAAGACCACCGTTGCTCTCCAGTACAAGATCTTCTTTCCCACCGGTTCCCACTTTTCTCCCCCAGCTATGTCATTTCCTCCCAGAAATGCCACTTTTCCCTTGGAAATTTCACCTTCTCTTCCAAAAAGAGGAGATTTGCTCCCAGAAATACCCCTTCTCTTACAACTGCCACACGCTTTCTCCCCAAAAAGCCTCCATGACAATGCCAAATGGGACACTTGCAGCCAAGAAGAGGACACCTTCTCTCAGAAAGACCACTTTTCTCCCCAAGAGAGGAGATTTTCTCCCAATTGGATGACATTTGCTGTAAGAAAGACCTGTTTTCTTCCCTCAAGAGGACATTGTCTTTCCCACTGAGGACATTTTCTCCCAGAAGTGCCGCTACTCTGTGAAACACCTCCATTTCCTCCCAAATCTACTCCATGACACGCCTCAGGATGACACTTACTCCCCGATTTGGGGCATTTTCTCCCAGAAATACCACTTCTCTCCCAAAGGGATGGCCTTTTCCCTCTCTAGCATCTGTTTCCTCACCAATACCTGGCATTTTCTCCCAGAAACACCAGCTTTCTCACAGATACATCACCTTCCCCCACCCCACATCAGACCTCTTCTCCCAGAAATACCAGGACTCTGCTGAATATTTCCCATTTCCTCCGGAACATACAGCATTACACTCCGCAAGAGGACAGTTTCTTTCAGAAATGTGGCATTTTATCACAGATACACCATTTTTATGCCCAGTAGAGCTCCTTTTCTCCCAGAAATAGCACTGCTCGTAGCAAGAGCTCCCATTTTCTAACCAAAATGCTGCTTTACACTCCTCAAGATCACACTTACCCCCATCAAGATGGCAGTGTCACAGAAATACCAGCTTCTGCCCCCAAAATGGGACTTTGGCTCTCCAAAACAAGACATTTTCTCCCAGAAATACCAGGACTCTTAGAAATACCTCACGTTTCATCTCAAGAATACTGCTTTCCACTCCTCAAGATCACACTGACTCCCATCACAATGGCCTTTTCTCCCACATACACCAGCTTTCTCCCAAATACACGACATTTTCTCCCACATACACCCGTTTTCTCCCAAAGATGGGACATATTCTCCCAGAAATGCCAGCTTATTCTTTAAAAAACGGCCTCTTTTTCCCAAAATACCAGCTTTCTCACAAACACCTGTCATTTTCCAACCAAGTCTGCTACTATCTCCCAGAAACAGCCGGTTTCCGAGAAATACCTGACGTTTGCTCTCCCAAATACTACTTGACACTCCTCCAGAGGACATTGTCTCCCCTATTTACCACGTTGTCTCCCCAAGAGACCACTTGGCACACCAAAAAGACCACCGTTGCTCTCCAGTACAAGATCTTCTTTCCCACCGGTTCCCACTTTTCTCCCCCAGCTATGTCATTTCCTCCCAGAAATGCCACTTTTCCCTTGGAAATTTCACCTTCTCTTCCAAAAAGAGGAGATTTGCTCCCAGAAATACCCCTTCTCTTACAACTGCCACACGCTTTCTCCCCAAAAAGCCTCCATGACAATGCCAAATGGGACACTTGCAGCCAAGAAGAGGACACCTTCTCTCAGAAAGACCACTTTTCTCCCCAAGAGAGGAGATTTTCTCCCAATTGGATGACATTTGCTGTAAGAAAGACCTGTTTTCTTCCCTCAAGAGGACATTGTCTTTCCCACTGAGGACATTTTCTCCCAGAAGTGCCGCTACTCTGTGAAACACCTCCATTTCCTCCCAAATCTACTCCATGACACGCCTCAGGATGACACTTACTCCCCGATTTGGGGCATTTTCTCCCAGAAATACCACTTCTCTCCCAAAGGGATGGCCTTTTCCCTCTCTAGCATCTGTTTCCTCACCAATACCTGGCATTTTCTCCCAGAAACACCAGCTTTCTCACAGATACATCACCTTCCCCCCCCCCACATCAGACCTCTTCTCCCAGAAATACCAGGACTCTGCTGAATATTTCCCATTTCCTCCGGAACATACAGCATTACACTCCGCAAGAGGACAGTTTCTTTCAGAAATGTGGCATTTTATCACGGATACACCATTTTTATGCCCAGTAGAGCTCCTTTTCTCCCAGAAATAGCACTGCTCTTAGGAAGAGCTCCCATTTTCTAACCAAAATGCTGCTTTACACTCCTCAAGATCACACTTACCCCCATCAAGATGGCAGTGTCACAGAAATACCAGCTTCTGCCCCCAAAATGGGACTTTGGCTCTCCAAAACAAGACATTTTCTCCCAGAAATACCAGGACTCTTAGAAATACCTCACGTTTCATCTCAAGAATACTGCTTTCCACTCCTCAAGATCACACTGACTCCCATCACAATGGCCTTTTCTCCCACATACACCAGCTTTCTCCCAAATACACGACATTTTCTCCCACATACACCCGTTTTCTCCCAAAGATGGGACATATTCTCCCAGAAATGCCAGCTTATTCTTTAAAAAACGGCCTCTTTTTCCCAGAATACCAGCTTTCTCACAAACACCTGTCATTTTCCAACCAAGTCTGCTACTATCTCCCAGAAACAGCCGGTTTCCGAGAAATACCTGACGTTTGCTCTCCCAAATACTACTTGACACTCCTCCAGAGGACATTGTCTCCCCTATTTACCACGTTGTCTCCCCAAGAGACCACTTGGCACACCAAAAAGACCACCGTTGCTCTCCAGTACAAGATCTTCTTTCCCACCGGTTCCCACTTTTCTCCCCCAGCTATGTCATTTCCTCCCAGAAATGCCACTTTTCCCTTGGAAATTTCACCTTCTCTTCCAAAAAGAGGAGATTTGCTCCCAGAAATACCCCTTCTCTTACAACTGCCACACGCTTTCTCCCCAAAAAGCCTCCATGACAATGCCAAATGGGACACTTGCAGCCAAGAAGAGGACACCTTCTCTCAGAAAGACCACTTTTCTCCCCAAGAGAGGAGATTTTCTCCCAATTGGATGACATTTGCTGTAAGAAAGACCTGTTTTCTTCCCTCAAGAGGACATTGTCTTTCCCACTGAGGACATTTTCTCCCAGAAGTGCCGCTACTCTGTGAAACACCTCCATTTCCTCCCAAATCTACTCCATGACACGCCTCAGGATGACACTTACTCCCCGATTTGGGGCATTTTCTCCCAGAAATACCACTTCTCTCCCAAAGGGATGGCCTTTTCCCTCTCTAGCATCTGTTTCCTCACCAATACCTGGCATTTTCTCCCAGAAACACCAGCTTTCTCACAGATACATCACCTTCCCCCACCCCACATCAGACCTCTTCTCCCAGAAATACCAGGACTCTGCTGAATATTTCCCATTTCCTCCGGAACATACAGCATTACACTCCGCAAGAGGACAGTTTCTTTCAGAAATGTGGCATTTTATCACAGATACACCATTTTTATGCCCAGTAGAGCTCCTTTTCTCCCAGAAATAGCACTGCTCGTAGCAAGAGCTCCCATTTTCTAACCAAAATGCTGCTTTACACTCCTCAAGATCACACTTACCCCCATCAAGATGGCAGTGTCACAGAAATACCAGCTTCTGCCCCCAAAATGGGACTTTGGCTCTCCAAAACAAGACATTTTCTCCCAGAAATACCAGGACTCTTAGAAATACCTCACGTTTCATCTCAAGAATACTGCTTTCCACTCCTCAAGATCACACTGACTCCCATCACAATGGCCTTTTCTCCCACATACACCAGCTTTCTCCCAAATACACGACATTTTCTCCCACATACACCCGTTTTCTCCCAAAGATGGGACATATTCTCCCAGAAATGCCAGCTTATTCTTTAAAAAACGGCCTCTTTTTCCCAAAATACCAGCTTTCTCACAAACACCTGTCATTTTCCAACCAAGTCTGCTACTATCTCCCAGAAACAGCCGGTTTCCGAGAAATACCTGACGTTTGCTCTCCCAAATACTACTTGACACTCCTCCAGAGGACATTGTCTCCCCTATTTACCACGTTGTCTCCCCAAGAGACCACTTGGCACACCAAAAAGACCACCGTTGCTCTCCAGTACAAGATCTTCTTTCCCACCGGTTCCCACTTTTCTCCCCCAGCTATGTCATTTCCTCCCAGAAATGCCACTTTTCCCTTGGAAATTTCACCTTCTCTTCCAAAAAGAGGAGATTTGCTCCCAGAAATACCCCTTCTCTTACAACTGCCACACGCTTTCTCCCCAAAAAGCCTCCATGACAATGCCAAATGGGACACTTGCAGCCAAGAAGAGGACACCTTCTCTCAGAAAGACCACTTTTCTCCCCAAGAGAGGAGATTTTCTCCCAATTGGATGACATTTGCTGTAAGAAAGACCTGTTTTCTTCCCTCAAGAGGACATTGTCTTTCCCACTGAGGACATTTTCTCCCAGAAGTGCCGCTACTCTGTGAAACACCTCCATTTCCTCCCAAATCTACTCCATGACACGCCTCAGGATGACACTTACTCCCCGATTTGGGGCATTTTCTCCCAGAAATACCACTTCTCTCCCAAAGGGATGGCCTTTTCCCTCTCTAGCATCTGTTTCCTCACCAATACCTGGCATTTTCTCCCAGAAACACCAGCTTTCTCACAGATACATCACCTTCCCCCCCCCACATCAGACCTCTTCTCCCAGAAATACCAGGACTCTGCTGAATATTTCCCATTTCCTCCGGAACATACAGCATTACACTCCGCAAGAGGACAGTTTCTTTCAGAAATGTGGCATTTTATCACGGATACACCATTTTTATGCCCAGTAGAGCTCCTTTTCTCCCAGAAATAGCACTGCTCTTAGGAAGAGCTCCCATTTTCTAACCAAAATGCTGCTTTACACTCCTCAAGATCACACTTACCCCCATCAAGATGGCAGTGTCACAGAAATACCAGCTTCTGCCCCCAAAATGGGACTTTGGCTCTCCAAAACAAGACATTTTCTCCCAGAAATACCAGGACTCTTAGAAATACCTCACGTTTCATCTCAAGAATACTGCTTTCCACTCCTCAAGATCACACTGACTCCCATCACAATGGCCTTTTCTCCCACATACACCAGCTTTCTCCCAAATACACGACATTTTCTCCCACATACACCCGTTTTCTCCCAAAGATGGGACATATTCTCCCAGAAATGCCAGCTTATTCTTTAAAAAACGGCCTCTTTTTCCCAAAATACCAGCTTTCTCACAAACACCTGTCATTTTCCAACCAAGTCTGCTACTATCTCCCAGAAACAGCCGGTTTCCGAGAAATACCTGACGTTTGCTCTCCCAAATACTACTTGACACTCCTCCAGAGGACATTGTCTCCCCTATTTACCACGTTGTCTCCCCAAGAGACCACTTGGCACACCAAAAAGACCACCGTTGCTCTCCAGTACAAGATCTTCTTTCCCACCGGTTCCCACTTTTCTCCCCCAGCTATGTCATTTCCTCCCAGAAATGCCACTTTTCCCTTGGAAATTTCACCTTCTCTTCCAAAAAGAGGAGATTTGCTCCCAGAAATACCCCTTCTCTTACAACTGCCACACGCTTTCTCCCCAAAAAGCCTCCATGACAATGCCAAATGGGACACTTGCAGCCAAGAAGAGGACACCTTCTCTCAGAAAGACCACTTTTCTCCCCAAGAGAGGAGATTTTCTCCCAATTGGATGACATTTGCTGTAAGAAAGACCTGTTTTCTTCCCTCAAGAGGACATTGTCTTTCCCACTGAGGACATTTTCTCCCAGAAGTGCCGCTACTCTGTGAAACACCTCCATTTCCTCCCAAATCTACTCCATGACACGCCTCAGGATGACACTTACTCCCCCATTTGGGGCATTTTCTCCCAGAAATACCACTTCTCTCCCAAAGGGATGGCCTTTTCCCTCTCTAGCATCTGTTTCCTCACCAATACCTGGCATTTTCTCCCAGAAACACCAGCTTTCTCACAGATACATCACCTTCCCCCCCCCCACATCAGACCTCTTCTCCCAGAAATACCAGGACTCTGCTGAATATTTCCCATTTCCTCCGGAACATACAGCATTACACTCCGCAAGAGGACAGTTTCTTTCAGAAATGTGGCATTTTATCACGGATACACCATTTTTATGCCCAGTAGAGCTCCTTTTCTCCCAGAAATAGCACTGCTCGTAGCAAGAGCTCCCATTTTCTAACCAAAATGCTGCTTTACACTCCTCAAGATCACACTTACCCCCATCAAGATGGCAGTGTCACAGAAATACCAGCTTCTGCCCCCAAAATGGGACTTTGGCTCTCCAAAACAAGACATTTTCTCCCAGAAATACCAGGACTCTTAGAAATACCTCACGTTTCATCTCAAGAATACTGCTTTCCACTCCTCAAGATCACACTGACTCCCATCACAATGGCCTTTTCTCCCACATACACCAGCTTTCTCCCAAATACACGACATTTTCTCCCACATACACCCGTTTTCTCCCAAAGATGGGACATATTCTCCCAGAAATGCCAGCTTATTCTTTAAAAAACGGCCTCTTTTTCCCAAAATACCAGCTTTCTCACAAACACCTGTCATTTTCCAACCAAGTCTGCTACTATCTCCCAGAAACAGCCGGTTTCCGAGAAATACCTGACGTTTGCTCTCCCAAATACTACTTGACACTCCTCCAGAGGACATTGTCTCCCCTATTTACCACGTTGTCTCCCCAAGAGACCACTTGGCACACCAAAAAGACCACCGTTGCTCTCCAGTACAAGATCTTCTTTCCCACCGGTTCCCACTTTTCTCCCCCAGCTATGTCATTTCCTCCCAGAAATGCCACTTTTCCCTTGGAAATTTCACCTTCTCTTCCAAAAAGAGGAGATTTGCTCCCAGAAATACCCCTTCTCTTACAACTGCCACACGCTTTCTCCCCAAAAAGCCTCCATGACAATGCCAAATGGGACACTTGCAGCCAAGAAGAGGACACCTTCTCTCAGAAAGACCACTTTTCTCCCCAAGAGAGGAGATTTTCTCCCAATTGGATGACATTTGCTATAAGAAAGACCTGTTTTCTTCCCTCAAGAGGACATTGTCTTTCCCACTGAGGACATTTTCTCCCAGAAGTGCCGCTACTCTGTGAAACACCTCCATTTCCTCCCAAATCTACTCCATGACACGCCTCAGGATGACACTTACTCCCCGATTTGGGGCATTTTCTCCCAGAAATACCACTTCTCTCCCAAAGGGATGGCCTTTTCCCTCTCTAGCATCTGTTTCCTCACCAATACCTGGCATTTTCTCCCAGAAACACCAGCTTTCTCACAGATACATCACCTTCCCCCCCCCCACATCAGACCTCTTCTCCCAGAAATACCAGGACTCTGCTGAATATTTCCCATTTCCTCCGGAACATACAGCATTACACTCCGCAAGAGGACAGTTTCTTTCAGAAATGTGGCATTTTATCACGGATACACCATTTTTATGCCCAGTAGAGCTCCTTTTCTCCCAGAAATAGCACTGCTCTTAGGAAGAGCTCCCATTTTCTAACCAAAATGCTGCTTTACACTCCTCAAGATCACACTTACCCCCATCAAGATGGCAGTGTCACAGAAATACCAGCTTCTGCCCCCAAAATGGGACTTTGGCTCTCCAAAACAAGACATTTTCTCCCAGAAATACCAGGACTCTTAGAAATACCTCACGTTTCATCTCAAGAATACTGCTTTCCACTCCTCAAGATCACACTGACTCCCATCACAATGGCCTTTTCTCCCACATACACCAGCTTTCTCCCAAATACACGACATTTTCTCCCACATACACCCGTTTTCTCCCAAAGATGGGACATATTCTCCCAGAAATGCCAGCTTATTCTTTAAAAAACGGCCTCTTTTTCCCAAAATACCAGCTTTCTCACAAACACCTGTCATTTTCCAACCAAGTCTGCTACTATCTCCCAGAAACAGCCGGTTTCCGAGAAATACCTGACGTTTGCTCTCCCAAATACTACTTGACACTCCTCCAGAGGACATTGTCTCCCCTATTTACCACGTTGTCTCCCCAAGAGACCACTTGGCACACCAAAAAGACCACCGTTGCTCTCCAGTACAAGATCTTCTTTCCCACCGGTTCCCACTTTTCTCCCCCAGCTATGTCATTTCCTCCCAGAAATGCCACTTTTCCCTTGGAAATTTCACCTTCTCTTCCAAAAAGAGGAGATTTGCTCCCAGAAATACCCCTTCTCTTACAACTGCCACACGCTTTCTCCCCAAAAAGCCTCCATGACAATGCCAAATGGGACACTTGCAGCCAAGAAGAGGACACCTTCTCTCAGAAAGACCACTTTTCTCCCCAAGAGAGGAGATTTTCTCCCAATTGGATGACATTTGCTGTAAGAAAGACCTCTTTTCTTCCCTCAAGAGGACATTGTCTTTCCCACTGAGGACATTTTCTCCCAGAAGTGCCGCTACTCTGTGAAACACCTCCATTTCCTCCCAAATCTACTCCATGACACGCCTCAGGATGACACTTACTCCCCCATTTGGGGCATTTTCTCCCAGAAATACCACTTCTCTCCCAAAGGGATGGCCTTTTCCCTCTCTAGCATCTGTTTCCTCACCAATACCTGGCATTTTCTCCCAGAAACACCAGCTTTCTCACAGATACATCACCTTCCCCCCCCCCACATCAGACCTCTTCTCCCAGAAATACCAGGACTCTGCTGAATATTTCCCATTTCCTCCGGAACATACAGCATTACACTCCGCAAGAGGACAGTTTCTTTCAGAAATGTGGCATTTTATCACGGATACACCATTTTTATGCCCAGTAGAGCTCCTTTTCTCCCAGAAATAGCACTGCTCTTAGGAAGAGCTCCCATTTTCTAACCAAAATGCTGCTTTACACTCCTCAAGATCACACTTACCCCCATCAAGATGGCAGTGTCACAGAAATACCAGCTTCTGCCCCCAAAATGGGACTTTGGCTCTCCAAAACAAGACATTTTCTCCCAGAAATACCAGGACTCTTAGAAATACCTCACGTTTCATCTCAAGAATACTGCTTTCCACTCCTCAAGATCACACTGACTCCCATCACAATGGCTTTTTCTCCCACATACACCAGCTTTCTCCCAAATACACGACATTTTCTCCCACATACACCCGTTTTCTCCCAAAGATGGGACATATTCTCCCAGAAATGCCAGCTTATTCTTTAAAAAACGGCCTCTTTTTCCCAAAATACCAGCTTTCTCACAAACACCTGTCATTTTCCAACCAAGTCTGCTACTATCTCCCAGAAACAGCCGGTTTCCGAGAAATACCTGACGTTTGCTCTCCCAAATACTACTTGACACTCCTCCAGAGGACATTGTCTCCCCTATTTACCACGTTGTCTCCCCAAGAGACCACTTGGCACACCAAAAAGACCACCGTTGCTCTCCAGTACAAGATCTTCTTTCCCACCGGTTCCCACTTTTCTCCCCCAGCTATGTCATTTCCTCCCAGAAATGCCACTTTTCCCTTGGAAATTTCACCTTCTCTTCCAAAAAGAGGAGATTTGCTCCCAGAAATACCCCTTCTCTTACAACTGCCACACGCTTTCTCCCCAAAAAGCCTCCATGACAATGCCAAATGGGACACTTGCAGCCAAGAAGAGGACACCTTCTCTCAGAAAGACCACTTTTCTCCCCAAGAGAGGAGATTTTCTCCCAATTGGATGACATTTGCTGTAAGAAAGACCTGTTTTCTTCCCTCAAGAGGACATTGTCTTTCCCACTGAGGACATTTTCTCCCAGAAGTGCCGCTACTCTGTGAAACACCTCCATTTCCTCCCAAATCTACTCCATGACACGCCTCAGGATGACACTTACTCCCCCATTTGGGGCATTTTCTCCCAGAAATACCACTTCTCTCCCAAAGGGATGGCCTTTTCCCTCTCTAGCATCTGTTTCCTCACCAATACCTGGCATTTTCTCCCAGAAACACCAGCTTTCTCACAGATACATCACCTTCCCCCCCCCCACATCAGACCTCTTCTCCCAGAAATACCAGGACTCTGCTGAATATTTCCCATTTCCTCCGGAACATACAGCATTACACTCCGCAAGAGGACAGTTTCTTTCAGAAATGTGGCATTTTATCACGGATACACCATTTTTATGCCCAGTAGAGCTCCTTTTCTCCCAGAAATAGCACTGCTCTTAGGAAGAGCTCCCATTTTCTAACCAAAATGCTGCTTTACACTCCTCAAGATCACACTTACCCCCATCAAGATGGCAGTGTCACAGAAATACCAGCTTCTGCCCCCAAAATGGGACTTTGGCTCTCCAAAACAAGACATTTTCTCCCAGAAATACCAGGACTCTTAGAAATACCTCACGTTTCATCTCAAGAATACTGCTTTCCACTCCTCAAGATCACACTGACTCCCATCACAATGGCTTTTTCTCCCACATACACCAGCTTTCTCCCAAATACACGACATTTTCTCCCACATACACCCGTTTTCTCCCAAAGATGGGACATATTCTCCCAGAAATGCCAGCTTATTCTTTAAAAAACGGCCTCTTTTTCCCAAAATACCAGCTTTCTCACAAACACCTGTCATTTTCCAACCAAGTCTGCTACTATCTCCCAGAAACAGCCGGTTTCCGAGAAATACCTGACGTTTGCTCTCCCAAATACTACTTGACACTCCTCCAGAGGACATTGTCTCCCCTATTTACCACGTTGTCTCCCCAAGAGACCACTTGGCACACCAAAAAGACCACCGTTGCTCTCCAGTACAAGATCTTCTTTCCCACCGGTTCCCACTTTTCTCCCCCAGCTATGTCATTTCCTCCCAGAAATGCCACTTTTCCCTTGGAAATTTCACCTTCTCTTCCAAAAAGAGGAGATTTGCTCCCAGAAATACCCCTTCTCTTACAACTGCCACACGCTTTCTCCCCAAAAAGCCTCCATGACAATGCCAAATGGGACACTTGCAGCCAAGAAGAGGACACCTTCTCTCAGAAAGACCACTTTTCTCCCCAAGAGAGGAGATTTTCTCCCAATTGGATGACATTTGCTGTAAGAAAGACCTCTTTTCTTCCCTCAAGAGGACATTGTCTTTCCCACTGAGGACATTTTCTCCCAGAAGTGCCGCTACTCTGTGAAACACCTCCATTTCCTCCCAAATCTACTCCATGACACGCCTCAGGATGACACTTACTCCCCCATTTGGGGCATTTTCTCCCAGAAATACCACTTCTCTCCCAAAGGGATGGCCTTTTCCCTCTCTAGCATCTGTTTCCTCACCAATACCTGGCATTTTCTCCCAGAAACACCAGCTTTCTCACAGATACATCACCTTCCCCCCCCCCACATCAGACCTCTTCTCCCAGAAATACCAGGACTCTGCTGAATATTTCCCATTTCCTCCGGAACATACAGCATTACACTCCGCAAGAGGACAGTTTCTTTCAGAAATGTGGCATTTTATCACGGATACACCATTTTTATGCCCAGTAGAGCTCCTTTTCTCCCAGAAATAGCACTGCTCTTAGGAAGAGCTCCCATTTTCTAACCAAAATGCTGCTTTACACTCCTCAAGATCACACTTACCCCCATCAAGATGGCAGTGTCACAGAAATACCAGCTTCTGCCCCCAAAATGGGACTTTGGCTCTCCAAAACAAGACATTTTCTCCCAGAAATACCAGGACTCTTAGAAATACCTCACGTTTCATCTCAAGAATACTGCTTTCCACTCCTCAAGATCACACTGACTCCCATCACAATGGCCTTTTCTCCCACATACACCAGCTTTCTCCCAAATACACGACATTTTCTCCCACATACACCCGTTTTCTCCCAAAGATGGGACATATTCTCCCAGAAATGCCAGCTTATTCTTTAAAAAACGGCCTCTTTTTCCCAAAATACCAGCTTTCTCACAAACACCTGTCATTTTCCAACCAAGTCTGCTACTATCTCCCAGAAACAGCCGGTTTCCGAGAAATACCTGACGTTTGCTCTCCCAAATACTACTTGACACTCCTCCAGAGGACATTGTCTCCCCTATTTACCACGTTGTCTCCCCAAGAGACCACTTGGCACACCAAAAAGACCACCGTTGCTCTCCAGTACAAGATCTTCTTTCCCACCGGTTCCCACTTTTCTCCCCCAGCTATGTCATTTCCTCCCAGAAATGCCACTTTTCCCTTGGAAATTTCACCTTCTCTTCCAAAAAGAGGAGATTTGCTCCCAGAAATACCCCTTCTCTTACAACTGCCACACGCTTTCTCCCCAAAAAGCCTCCATGACAATGCCAAATGGGACACTTGCAGCCAAGAAGAGGACACCTTCTCTCAGAAAGACCACTTTTCTCCCCAAGAGAGGAGATTTTCTCCCAATTGGATGACATTTGCTGTAAGAAAGACCTGTTTTCTTCCCTCAAGAGGACATTGTCTTTCCCACTGAGGACATTTTCTCCCAGAAGTGCCGCTACTCTGTGAAACACCTCCATTTCCTCCCAAATCTACTCCATGACACGCCTCAGGATGACACTTACTCCCCCATTTGGGGCATTTTCTCCCAGAAATACCACTTCTCTCCCAAAGGGATGGCCTTTTCCCTCTCTAGCATCTGTTTCCTCACCAATACCTGGCATTTTCTCCCAGAAACACCAGCTTTCTCACAGATACATCACCTTCCCCCCCCCCACATCAGACCTCTTCTCCCAGAAATACCAGGACTCTGCTGAATATTTCCCATTTCCTCCGGAACATACAGCATTACACTCCGCAAGAGGACAGTTTCTTTCAGAAATGTGGCATTTTATCACGGATACACCATTTTTATGCCCAGTAGAGCTCCTTTTCTCCCAGAAATAGCACTGCTCTTAGGAAGAGCTCCCATTTTCTAACCAAAATGCTGCTTTACACTCCTCAAGATCACACTTACCCCCATCAAGATGGCAGTGTCACAGAAATACCAGCTTCTGCCCCCAAAATGGGACTTTGGCTCTCCAAAACAAGACATTTTCTCCCAGAAATACCAGGACTCTTAGAAATACCTCACGTTTCATCTCAAGAATACTGCTTTCCACTCCTCAAGATCACACTGACTCCCATCACAATGGCCTTTTCTCCCACATACACCAGCTTTCTCCCAAATACACGACATTTTCTCCCACATACACCCGTTTTCTCCCAAAGATGGGACATATTCTCCCAGAAATGCCAGCTTATTCTTTAAAAAACGGCCTCTTTTTCCCAAAATACCAGCTTTCTCACAAACACCTGTCATTTTCCAACCAAGTCTGCTACTATCTCCCAGAAACAGCCGGTTTCCGAGAAATACCTGACGTTTGCTCTCCCAAATACTACTTGACACTCCTCCAGAGGACATTGTCTCCCCTATTTACCACGTTGTCTCCCCAAGAGACCACTTGGCACACCAAAAAGACCACCGTTGCTCTCCAGTACAAGATCTTCTTTCCCACCGGTTCCCACTTTTCTTCCCCAGCTATGTCATTTCCTCCCAGAAATGCCACTTTTCCCTTGGAAATTTCACCTTCTCTTCCAAAAAGAGGAGATTTGCTCCCAGAAATACCCCTTCTCTTACAACTGCCACACGCTTTCTCCCCAAAAAGCCTCCATGACAATGCCAAATGGGACACTTGCAGCCAAGAAGAGGACACCTTCTCTCAGAAAGACCACTTTTCTCCCCAAGAGAGGAGATTTTCTCCCAATTGGATGACATTTGCTGTAAGAAAGACCTGTTTTCTTCCCTCAAGAGGACATTGTCTTTCCCACTGAGGACATTTTCTCCCAGAAGTGCCGCTACTCTGTGAAACACCTCCATTTCCTCCCAAATCTACTCCATGACACGCCTCAGGATGACACTTACTCCCCCATTTGGGGCATTTTCTCCCAGAAATACCACTTCTCTCCCAAAGGGATGGCCTTTTCCCTCTCTAGCATCTGTTTCCTCACCAATACCTGGCATTTTCTCCCAGAAACACCAGCTTTCTCACAGATACATCACCTTCCCCCCCCCCACATCAGACCTCTTCTCCCAGAAATACCAGGACTCTGCTGAATATTTCCCATTTCCTCCGGAACATACAGCATTACACTCCGCAAGAGGACAGTTTCTTTCAGAAATGTGGCATTTTATCACGGATACACCATTTTTATGCCCAGTAGAGCTCCTTTTCTCCCAGAAATAGCACTGCTCTTAGGAAGAGCTCCCATTTTCTAACCAAAATGCTGCTTTACACTCCTCAAGATCACACTTACCCCCATCAAGATGGCAGTGTCACAGAAATACCAGCTTCTGCCCCCAAAATGGGACTTTGGCTCTCCAAAACAAGACATTTTCTCCCAGAAATACCAGGACTCTTAGAAATACCTCACGTTTCATCTCAAGAATACTGCTTTCCACTCCTCAAGATCACACTGACTCCCATCACAATGGCCTTTTCTCCCACATACACCAGCTTTCTCCCAAATACACGACATTTTCTCCCACATACACCCGTTTTCTCCCAAAGATGGGACATATTCTCCCAGAAATGCCAGCTTATTCTTTAAAAAACGGCCTCTTTTTCCCAAAATACCAGCTTTCTCACAAACACCTGTCATTTTCCAACCAAGTCTGCTACTATCTCCCAGAAACAGCCGGTTTCCGAGAAATACCTGACGTTTGCTCTCCCAAATACTACTTGACACTCCTCCAGAGGACATTGTCTCCCCTATTTACCACGTTGTCTCCCCAAGAGACCACTTGGCACACCAAAAAGACCACCGTTGCTCTCCAGTACAAGATCTTCTTTCCCACCGGTTCCCACTTTTCTCCCCCAGCTATGTCATTTCCTCCCAGAAATGCCACTTTTCCCTTGGAAATTTCACCTTCTCTTCCAAAAAGAGGAGATTTGCTCCCAGAAATACCCCTTCTCTTACAACTGCCACACGCTTTCTCCCCAAAAAGCCTCCATGACAATGCCAAATGGGACACTTGCAGCCAAGAAGAGGACACCTTCTCTCAGAAAGACCACTTTTCTCCCCAAGAGAGGAGATTTTCTCCCAATTGGATGACATTTGCTGTAAGAAAGACCTGTTTTCTTCCCTCAAGAGGACATTGTCTTTCCCACTGAGGACATTTTCTCCCAGAAGTGCCGCTACTCTGTGAAACACCTCCATTTCCTCCCAAATCTACTCCATGACACGCCTCAGGATGACACTTACTCCCCCATTTGGGGCATTTTCTCCCAGAAATACCACTTCTCTCCCAAAGGGATGGCCTTTTCCCTCTCTAGCATCTGTTTCCTCACCAATACCTGGCATTTTCTCCCAGAAACACCAGCTTTCTCACAGATACATCACCTTCCCCCCCCCCACATCAGACCTCTTCTCCCAGAAATACCAGGACTCTGCTGAATATTTCCCATTTCCTCCGGAACATACAGCATTACACTCCGCAAGAGGACAGTTTCTTTCAGAAATGTGGCATTTTATCACGGATACACCATTTTTATGCCCAGTAGAGCTCCTTTTCTCCCAGAAATAGCACTGCTCTTAGGAAGAGCTCCCATTTTCTAACCAAAATGCTGCTTTACACTCCTCAAGATCACACTTACCCCCATCAAGATGGCAGTGTCACAGAAATACCAGCTTCTGCCCCCAAAATGGGACTTTGGCTCTCCAAAACAAGACATTTTCTCCCAGAAATACCAGGACTCTTAGAAATACCTCACGTTTCATCTCAAGAATACTGCTTTCCACTCCTCAAGATCACACTGACTCCCATCACAATGGCCTTTTCTCCCACATACACCAGCTTTCTCCCAAATACACGACATTTTCTCCCACATACACCCGTTTTCTCCCAAAGATGGGACATATTCTCCCAGAAATGCCAGCTTATTCTTTAAAAAACGGCCTCTTTTTCCCAAAATACCAGCTTTCTCACAAACACCTGTCATTTTCCAACCAAGTCTGCTACTATCTCCCAGAAACAGCCGGTTTCCGAGAAATACCTGACGTTTGCTCTCCCAAATACTACTTGACACTCCTCCAGAGGACATTGTCTCCCCTATTTACCACGTTGTCTCCCCAAGAGACCACTTGGCACACCAAAAAGACCACCGTTGCTCTCCAGTACAAGATCTTCTTTCCCACCGGTTCCCACTTTTCTCCCCCAGCTATGTCATTTCCTCCCAGAAATGCCACTTTTCCCTTGGAAATTTCACCTTCTCTTCCAAAAAGAGGAGATTTGCTCCCAGAAATACCCCTTCTCTTACAACTGCCACACGCTTTCTCCCCAAAAAGCCTCCATGACAATGCCAAATGGGACACTTGCAGCCAAGAAGAGGACACCTTCTCTCAGAAAGACCACTTTTCTCCCCAAGAGAGGAGATTTTCTCCCAATTGGATGACATTTGCTGTAAGAAAGACCTCTTTTCTTCCCTCAAGAGGACATTGTCTTTCCCACTGAGGACATTTTCTCCCAGAAGTGCCGCTACTCTGTGAAACACCTCCATTTCCTCCCAAATCTACTCCATGACACGCCTCAGGATGACACTTACTCCCCCATTTGGGGCATTTTCTCCCAGAAATACCACTTCTCTCCCAAAGGGATGGCCTTTTCCCTCTCTAGCATCTGTTTCCTCACCAATACCTGGCATTTTCTCCCAGAAACACCAGCTTTCTCACAGATACATCACCTTCCCCCCCCCCACATCAGACCTCTTCTCCCAGAAATACCAGGACTCTGCTGAATATTTCCCATTTCCTCCGGAACATACAGCATTACACTCCGCAAGAGGACAGTTTCTTTCAGAAATGTGGCATTTTATCACGGATACACCATTTTTATGCCCAGTAGAGCTCCTTTTCTCCCAGAAATAGCACTGCTCTTAGGAAGAGCTCCCATTTTCTAACCAAAATGCTGCTTTACACTCCTCAAGATCACACTTACCCCCATCAAGATGGCAGTGTCACAGAAATACCAGCTTCTGCCCCCAAAATGGGACTTTGGCTCTCCAAAACAAGACATTTTCTCCCAGAAATACCAGGACTCTTAGAAATACCTCACGTTTCATCTCAAGAATACTGCTTTCCACTCCTCAAGATCACACTGACTCCCATCACAATGGCCTTTTCTCCCACATACACCAGCTTTCTCCCAAATACACGACATTTTCTCCCACATACACCCGTTTTCTCCCAAAGATGGGACATATTCTCCCAGAAATGCCAGCTTATTCTTTAAAAAACGGCCTCTTTTTCCCAAAATACCAGCTTTCTCACAAACACCTGTCATTTTCCAACCAAGTCTGCTACTATCTCCCAGAAACAGCCGGTTTCCGAGAAATACCTGACGTTTGCTCTCCCAAATACTACTTGACACTCCTCCAGAGGACATTGTCTCCCCTATTTACCACGTTGTCTCCCCAAGAGACCACTTGGCACACCAAAAAGACCACCGTTGCTCTCCAGTACAAGATCTTCTTTCCCACCGGTTCCCACTTTTCTTCCCCAGCTATGTCATTTCCTCCCAGAAATGCCACTTTTCCCTTGGAAATTTCACCTTCTCTTCCAAAAAGAGGAGATTTGCTCCCAGAAATACCCCTTCTCTTACAACTGCCACACGCTTTCTCCCCAAAAAGCCTCCATGACAATGCCAAATGGGACACTTGCAGCCAAGAAGAGGACACCTTCTCTCAGAAAGACCACTTTTCTCCCCAAGAGAGGAGATTTTCTCCCAATTGGATGACATTTGCTGTAAGAAAGACCTCTTTTCTTCCCTCAAGAGGACATTGTCTTTCCCACTGAGGACATTTTCTCCCAGAAGTGCCGCTACTCTGTGAAACACCTCCATTTCCTCCCAAATCTACTCCATGACACGCCTCAGGATGACACTTACTCCCCCATTTGGGGCATTTTCTCCCAGAAATACCACTTCTCTCCCAAAGGGATGGCCTTTTCCCTCTCTAGCATCTGTTTCCTCACCAATACCTGGCATTTTCTCCCAGAAACACCAGCTTTCTCACAGATACATCACCTTCCCCCCCCCCACATCAGACCTCTTCTCCCAGAAATACCAGGACTCTGCTGAATATTTCCCATTTCCTCCGGAACATACAGCATTACACTCCGCAAGAGGACAGTTTCTTTCAGAAATGTGGCATTTTATCACGGATACACCATTTTTATGCCCAGTAGAGCTCCTTTTCTCCCAGAAATAGCACTGCTCTTAGGAAGAGCTCCCATTTTCTAACCAAAATGCTGCTTTACACTCCTCAAGATCACACTTACCCCCATCAAGATGGCAGTGTCACAGAAATACCAGCTTCTGCCCCCAAAATGGGACTTCGGCTCTCCAAAACAAGACATTTTCTCCCAGAAATACCAGGACTCTTAGAAATACCTCACGTTTCATCTCAAGAATACTGCTTTCCACTCCTCAAGATCACACTGACTCCCATCACAATGGCCTTTTCTCCCACATACACCAGCTTTCTCCCAAATACACGACATTTTCTCCCACATACACCCGTTTTCTCCCAAAGATGGGACATATTCTCCCAGAAATGCCAGCTTATTCTTTAAAAAACGGCCTCTTTTTCCCAAAATACCAGCTTTCTCACAAACACCTGTCATTTTCCAACCAAGTCTGCTACTATCTCCCAGAAACAGCCGGTTTCCGAGAAATACCTGACGTTTGCTCTCCCAAATACTACTTGACACTCCTCCAGAGGACATTGTCTCCCCTATTTACCACGTTGTCTCCCCAAGAGACCACTTGGCACACCAAAAAGACCACCGTTGCTCTCCAGTACAAGATCTTCTTTCCCACCGGTTCCCACTTTTCTCCCCCAGCTATGTCATTTCCTCCCAGAAATGCCACTTTTCCCTTGGAAATTTCACCTTCTCTTCCAAAAAGAGGAGATTTGCTCCCAGAAATACCCCTTCTCTTACAACTGCCACACGCTTTCTCCCCAAAAAGCCTCCATGACAATGCCAAATGGGACACTTGCAGCCAAGAAGAGGACACCTTCTCTCAGAAAGACCACTTTTCTCCCCAAGAGAGGAGATTTTCTCCCAATTGGATGACATTTGCTGTAAGAAAGACCTGTTTTCTTCCCTCAAGAGGACATTGTCTTTCCCACTGAGGACATTTTCTCCCAGAAGTGCCGCTACTCTGTGAAACACCTCCATTTCCTCCCAAATCTACTCCATGACACGCCTCAGGATGACACTTACTCCCCCATTTGGGGCATTTTCTCCCAGAAATACCACTTCTCTCCCAAAGGGATGGCCTTTTCCCTCTCTAGCATCTGTTTCCTCACCAATACCTGGCATTTTCTCCCAGAAACACCAGCTTTCTCACAGATACATCACCTTCCCCCCCCCCACATCAGACCTCTTCTCCCAGAAATACCAGGACTCTGCTGAATATTTCCCATTTCCTCCGGAACATACAGCATTACACTCCGCAAGAGGACAGTTTCTTTCAGAAATGTGGCATTTTATCACGGATACACCATTTTTATGCCCAGTAGAGCTCCTTTTCTCCCAGAAATAGCACTGCTCTTAGGAAGAGCTCCCATTTTCTAACCAAAATGCTGCTTTACACTCCTCAAGATCACACTTACCCCCATCAAGATGGCAGTGTCACAGAAATACCAGCTTCTGCCCCCAAAATGGGACTTTGGCTCTCCAAAACAAGACATTTTCTCCCAGAAATACCAGGACTCTTAGAAATACCTCACGTTTCATCTCAAGAATACTGCTTTCCACTCCTCAAGATCACACTGACTCCCATCACAATGGCCTTTTCTCCCACATACACCAGCTTTCTCCCAAATACACGACATTTTCTCCCACATACACCCGTTTTCTCCCAAAGATGGGACATATTCTCCCAGAAATGCCAGCTTATTCTTTAAAAAACGGCCTCTTTTTCCCAAAATACCAGCTTTCTCACAAACACCTGTCATTTTCCAACCAAGTCTGCTACTATCTCCCAGAAACAGCCGGTTTCCGAGAAATACCTGACGTTTGCTCTCCCAAATACTACTTGACACTCCTCCAGAGGACATTGTCTCCCCTATTTACCACGTTGTCTCCCCAAGAGACCACTTGGCACACCAAAAAGACCACCGTTGCTCTCCAGTACAAGATCTTCTTTCCCACCGGTTCCCACTTTTCTCCCCCAGCTATGTCATTTCCTCCCAGAAATGCCACTTTTCCCTTGGAAATTTCACCTTCTCTTCCAAAAAGAGGAGATTTGCTCCCAGAAATACCCCTTCTCTTACAACTGCCACACGCTTTCTCCCCAAAAAGCCTCCATGACAATGCCAAATGGGACACTTGCAGCCAAGAAGAGGACACCTTCTCTCAGAAAGACCACTTTTCTCCCCAAGAGAGGAGATTTTCTCCCAATTGGATGACATTTGCTGTAAGAAAGACCTGTTTTCTTCCCTCAAGAGGACATTGTCTTTCCCACTGAGGACATTTTCTCCCAGAAGTGCCGCTACTCTGTGAAACACCTCCATTTCCTCCCAAATCTACTCCATGACACGCCTCAGGATGACACTTACTCCCCCATTTGGGGCATTTTCTCCCAGAAATACCACTTCTCTCCCAAAGGGATGGCCTTTTCCCTCTCTAGCATCTGTTTCCTCACCAATACCTGGCATTTTCTCCCAGAAACACCAGCTTTCTCACAGATACATCACCTTCCCCCCCCCCACATCAGACCTCTTCTCCCAGAAATACCAGGACTCTGCTGAATATTTCCCATTTCCTCCGGAACATACAGCATTACACTCCGCAAGAGGACAGTTTCTTTCAGAAATGTGGCATTTTATCACGGATACACCATTTTTATGCCCAGTAGAGCTCCTTTTCTCCCAGAAATAGCACTGCTCTTAGGAAGAGCTCCCATTTTCTAACCAAAATGCTGCTTTACACTCCTCAAGATCACACTTACCCCCATCAAGATGGCAGTGTCACAGAAATACCAGCTTCTGCCCCCAAAATGGGACTTCGGCTCTCCAAAACAAGACATTTTCTCCCAGAAATACCAGGACTCTTAGAAATACCTCACGTTTCATCTCAAGAATACTGCTTTCCACTCCTCAAGATCACACTGACTCCCATCACAATGGCCTTTTCTCCCACATACACCAGCTTTCTCCCAAATACACGACATTTTCTCCCACATACACCCGTTTTCTCCCAAAGATGGGACATATTCTCCCAGAAATGCCAGCTTATTCTTTAAAAAACGGCCTCTTTTTCCCAAAATACCAGCTTTCTCACAAACACCTGTCATTTTCCAACCAAGTCTGCTACTATCTCCCAGAAACAGCCGGTTTCCGAGAAATACCTGACGTTTGCTCTCCCAAATACTACTTGACACTCCTCCAGAGGACATTGTCTCCCCTATTTACCACGTTGTCTCCCCAAGAGACCACTTGGCACACCAAAAAGACCACCGTTGCTCTCCAGTACAAGATCTTCTTTCCCACCGGTTCCCACTTTTCTCCCCCAGCTATGTCATTTCCTCCCAGAAATGCCACTTTTCCCTTGGAAATTTCACCTTCTCTTCCAAAAAGAGGAGATTTGCTCCCAGAAATACCCCTTCTCTTACAACTGCCACACGCTTTCTCCCCAAAAAGCCTCCATGACAATGCCAAATGGGACACTTGCAGCCAAGAAGAGGACACCTTCTCTCAGAAAGACCACTTTTCTCCCCAAGAGAGGAGATTTTCTCCCAATTGGATGACATTTGCTGTAAGAAAGACCTGTTTTCTTCCCTCAAGAGGACATTGTCTTTCCCACTGAGGACATTTTCTCCCAGAAGTGCCGCTACTCTGTGAAACACCTCCATTTCCTCCCAAATCTACTCCATGACACGCCTCAGGATGACACTTACTCCCCCATTTGGGGCATTTTCTCCCAGAAATACCACTTCTCTCCCAAAGGGATGGCCTTTTCCCTCTCTAGCATCTGTTTCCTCACCAATACCTGGCATTTTCTCCCAGAAACACCAGCTTTCTCACAGATACATCACCTTCCCCCCCCCCACATCAGACCTCTTCTCCCAGAAATACCAGGACTCTGCTGAATATTTCCCATTTCCTCCGGAACATACAGCATTACACTCCGCAAGAGGACAGTTTCTTTCAGAAATGTGGCATTTTATCACGGATACACCATTTTTATGCCCAGTAGAGCTCCTTTTCTCCCAGAAATAGCACTGCTCTTAGGAAGAGCTCCCATTTTCTAACCAAAATGCTGCTTTACACTCCTCAAGATCACACTTACCCCCATCAAGATGGCAGTGTCACAGAAATACCAGCTTCTGCCCCCAAAATGGGACTTCGGCTCTCCAAAACAAGACATTTTCTCCCAGAAATACCAGGACTCTTAGAAATACCTCACGTTTCATCTCAAGAATACTGCTTTCCACTCCTCAAGATCACACTGACTCCCATCACAATGGCCTTTTCTCCCACATACACCAGCTTTCTCCCAAATACACGACATTTTCTCCCACATACACCCGTTTTCTCCCAAAGATGGGACATATTCTCCCAGAAATGCCAGCTTATTCTTTAAAAAACGGCCTCTTTTTCCCAAAATACCAGCTTTCTCACAAACACCTGTCATTTTCCAACCAAGTCTGCTACTATCTCCCAGAAACAGCCGGTTTCCGAGAAATACCTGACGTTTGCTCTCCCAAATACTACTTGACACTCCTCCAGAGGACATTGTCTCCCCTATTTACCACGTTGTCTCCCCAAGAGACCACTTGGCACACCAAAAAGACCACCGTTGCTCTCCAGTACAAGATCTTCTTTCCCACCGGTTCCCACTTTTCTCCCCCAGCTATGTCATTTCCTCCCAGAAATGCCACTTTTCCCTTGGAAATTTCACCTTCTCTTCCAAAAAGAGGAGATTTGCTCCCAGAAATACCCCTTCTCTTACAACTGCCACACGCTTTCTCCCCAAAAAGCCTCCATGACAATGCCAAATGGGACACTTGCAGCCAAGAAGAGGACACCTTCTCTCAGAAAGACCACTTTTCTCCCCAAGAGAGGAGATTTTCTCCCAATTGGATGACATTTGCTGTAAGAAAGACCTGTTTTCTTCCCTCAAGAGGACATTGTCTTTCCCACTGAGGACATTTTCTCCCAGAAGTGCCGCTACTCTGTGAAACACCTCCATTTCCTCCCAAATCTACTCCATGACACGCCTCAGGATGACACTTACTCCCCGATTTGGGGCATTTTCTCCCAGAAATACCACTTCTCTCCCAAAGGGATGGCCTTTTCCCTCTCTAGCATCTGTTTCCTCACCAATACCTGGCATTTTCTCCCAGAAACACCAGCTTTCTCACAGATACATCACCTTCCCCCCCCCCCACATCAGACCTCTTCTCCCAGAAATACCAGGACTCTGCTGAATATTTCCCATTTCCTCCGGAACATACAGCATTACACTCCGCAAGAGGACAGTTTCTTTCAGAAATGTGGCATTTTATCACGGATACACCATTTTTATGCCCAGTAGAGCTCCTTTTCTCCCAGAAATAGCACTGCTCTTAGGAAGAGCTCCCATTTTCTAACCAAAATGCTGCTTTACACTCCTCAAGATCACACTTACCCCCATCAAGATGGCAGTGTCACAGAAATACCAGCTTCTGCCCCCAAAATGGGACTTTGGCTCTCCAAAACAAGACATTTTCTCCCAGAAATACCAGGACTCTTAGAAATACCTCACGTTTCATCTCAAGAATACTGCTTTCCACTCCTCAAGATCACACTGACTCCCATCACAATGGCCTTTTCTCCCACATACACCAGCTTTCTCCCAAATACACGACATTTTCTCCCACATACACCCGTTTTCTCCCAAAGATGGGACATATTCTCCCAGAAATGCCAGCTTATTCTTTAAAAAACGGCCTCTTTTTCCCAAAATACCAGCTTTCTCACAAACACCTGTCATTTTCCAACCAAGTCTGCTACTATCTCCCAGAAACAGCCGGTTTCCGAGAAATACCTGACGTTTGCTCTCCCAAATACTACTTGACACTCCTCCAGAGGACATTGTCTCCCCTATTTACCACGTTGTCTCCCCAAGAGACCACTTGGCACACCAAAAAGACCACCGTTGCTCTCCAGTACAAGATCTTCTTTCCCACCGGTTCCCACTTTTCTTCCCCAGCTATGTCATTTCCTCCCAGAAATGCCACTTTTCCCTTGGAAATTTCACCTTCTCTTCCAAAAAGAGGAGATTTGCTCCCAGAAATACCCCTTCTCTTACAACTGCCACACGCTTTCTCCCCAAAAAGCCTCCATGACAATGCCAAATGGGACACTTGCAGCCAAGAAGAGGACACCTTCTCTCAGAAAGACCACTTTTCTCCCCAAGAGAGGAGATTTTCTCCCAATTGGATGACATTTGCTGTAAGAAAGACCTCTTTTCTTCCCTCAAGAGGACATTGTCTTTCCCACTGAGGACATTTTCTCCCAGAAGTGCCGCTACTCTGTGAAACACCTCCATTTCCTCCCAAATCTACTCCATGACACGCCTCAGGATGACACTTACTCCCCGATTTGGGGCATTTTCTCCCAGAAATACCACTTCTCTCCCAAAGGGATGGCCTTTTCCCTCTCTAGCATCTGTTTCCTCACCAATACCTGGCATTTTCTCCCAGAAACACCAGCTTTCTCACAGATACATCACCTTCCCCCCCCCCACATCAGACCTCTTCTCCCAGAAATACCAGGACTCTGCTGAATATTTCCCATTTCCTCCGGAACATACAGCATTACACTCCGCAAGAGGACAGTTTCTTTCAGAAATGTGGCATTTTATCACGGATACACCATTTTTATGCCCAGTAGAGCTCCTTTTCTCCCAGAAATAGCACTGCTCTTAGGAAGAGCTCCCATTTTCTAACCAAAATGCTGCTTTACACTCCTCAAGATCACACTTACCCCCATCAAGATGGCAGTGTCACAGAAATACCAGCTTCTGCCCCCAAAATGGGACTTCGGCTCTCCAAAACAAGACATTTTCTCCCAGAAATACCAGGACTCTTAGAAATACCTCACGTTTCATCTCAAGAATACTGCTTTCCACTCCTCAAGATCACACTGACTCCCATCACAATGGCCTTTTCTCCCACATACACCAGCTTTCTCCCAAATACACGACATTTTCTCCCACATACACCCGTTTTCTCCCAAAGATGGGACATATTCTCCCAGAAATGCCAGCTTATTCTTTAAAAAACGGCCTCTTTTTCCCAAAATACCAGCTTTCTCACAAACACCTGTCATTTTCCAACCAAGTCTGCTACTATCTCCCAGAAACAGCCGGTTTCCGAGAAATACCTGACGTTTGCTCTCCCAAATACTACTTGACACTCCTCCAGAGGACATTGTCTCCCCTATTTACCACGTTGTCTCCCCAAGAGACCACTTGGCACACCAAAAAGACCACCGTTGCTCTCCAGTACAAGATCTTCTTTCCCACCGGTTCCCACTTTTCTCCCCCAGCTATGTCATTTCCTCCCAGAAATGCCACTTTTCCCTTGGAAATTTCACCTTCTCTTCCAAAAAGAGGAGATTTGCTCCCAGAAATACCCCTTCTCTTACAACTGCCACACGCTTTCTCCCCAAAAAGCCTCCATGACAATGCCAAATGGGACACTTGCAGCCAAGAAGAGGACACCTTCTCTCAGAAAGACCACTTTTCTCCCCAAGAGAGGAGATTTTCTCCCAATTGGATGACATTTGCTGTAAGAAAGACCTGTTTTCTTCCCTCAAGAGGACATTGTCTTTCCCACTGAGGACATTTTCTCCCAGAAGTGCCGCTACTCTGTGAAACACCTCCATTTCCTCCCAAATCTACTCCATGACACGCCTCAGGATGACACTTACTCCCCCATTTGGGGCATTTTCTCCCAGAAATACCACTTCTCTCCCAAAGGGATGGCCTTTTCCCTCTCTAGCATCTGTTTCCTCACCAATACCTGGCATTTTCTCCCAGAAACACCAGCTTTCTCACAGATACATCACCTTCCCCCCCCCCACATCAGACCTCTTCTCCCAGAAATACCAGGACTCTGCTGAATATTTCCCATTTCCTCCGGAACATACAGCATTACACTCCGCAAGAGGACAGTTTCTTTCAGAAATGTGGCATTTTATCACGGATACACCATTTTTATGCCCAGTAGAGCTCCTTTTCTCCCAGAAATAGCACTGCTCTTAGGAAGAGCTCCCATTTTCTAACCAAAATGCTGCTTTACACTCCTCAAGATCACACTTACCCCCATCAAGATGGCAGTGTCACAGAAATACCAGCTTCTGCCCCCAAAATGGGACTTTGGCTCTCCAAAACAAGACATTTTCTCCCAGAAATACCAGGACTCTTAGAAATACCTCACGTTTCATCTCAAGAATACTGCTTTCCACTCCTCAAGATCACACTGACTCCCATCACAATGGCCTTTTCTCCCACATACACCAGCTTTCTCCCAAATACACGACATTTTCTCCCACATACACCCGTTTTCTCCCAAAGATGGGACATATTCTCCCAGAAATGCCAGCTTATTCTTTAAAAAACGGCCTCTTTTTCCCAAAATACCAGCTTTCTCACAAACACCTGTCATTTTCCAACCAAGTCTGCTACTATCTCCCAGAAACAGCCGGTTTCCGAGAAATACCTGACGTTTGCTCTCCCAAATACTACTTGACACTCCTCCAGAGGACATTGTCTCCCCTATTTACCACGTTGTCTCCCCAAGAGACCACTTGGCACACCAAAAAGACCACCGTTGCTCTCCAGTACAAGATCTTCTTTCCCACCGGTTCCCACTTTTCTCCCCCAGCTATGTCATTTCCTCCCAGAAATGCCACTTTTCCCTTGGAAATTTCACCTTCTCTTCCAAAAAGAGGAGATTTGCTCCCAGAAATACCCCTTCTCTTACAACTGCCACACGCTTTCTCCCCAAAAAGCCTCCATGACAATGCCAAATGGGACACTTGCAGCCAAGAAGAGGACACCTTCTCTCAGAAAGACCACTTTTCTCCCCAAGAGAGGAGATTTTCTCCCAATTGGATGACATTTGCTGTAAGAAAGACCTGTTTTCTTCCCTCAAGAGGACATTGTCTTTCCCACTGAGGACATTTTCTCCCAGAAGTGCCGCTACTCTGTGAAACACCTCCATTTCCTCCCAAATCTACTCCATGACACGCCTCAGGATGACACTTACTCCCCGATTTGGGGCATTTTCTCCCAGAAATACCACTTCTCTCCCAAAGGGATGGCCTTTTCCCTCTCTAGCATCTGTTTCCTCACCAATACCTGGCATTTTCTCCCAGAAACACCAGCTTTCTCACAGATACATCACCTTCCCCCCCCCCACATCAGACCTCTTCTCCCAGAAATACCAGGACTCTGCTGAATATTTCCCATTTCCTCCGGAACATACAGCATTACACTCCGCAAGAGGACAGTTTCTTTCAGAAATGTGGCATTTTATCACGGATACACCATTTTTATGCCCAGTAGAGCTCCTTTTCTCCCAGAAATAGCACTGCTCTTAGGAAGAGCTCCCATTTTCTAACCAAAATGCTGCTTTACACTCCTCAAGATCACACTTACCCCCATCAAGATGGCAGTGTCACAGAAATACCAGCTTCTGCCCCCAAAATGGGACTTTGGCTCTCCAAAACAAGACATTTTCTCCCAGAAATACCAGGACTCTTAGAAATACCTCACGTTTCATCTCAAGAATACTGCTTTCCACTCCTCAAGATCACACTGACTCCCATCACAATGGCCTTTTCTCCCACATACACCAGCTTTCTCCCAAATACACGACATTTTCTCCCACATACACCCGTTTTCTCCCAAAGATGGGACATATTCTCCCAGAAATGCCAGCTTATTCTTTAAAAAACGGCCTCTTTTTCCCAAAATACCAGCTTTCTCACAAACACCTGTCATTTTCCAACCAAGTCTGCTACTATCTCCCAGAAACAGCCGGTTTCCGAGAAATACCTGACGTTTGCTCTCCCAAATACTACTTGACACTCCTCCAGAGGACATTGTCTCCCCTATTTACCACGTTGTCTCCCCAAGAGACCACTTGGCACACCAAAAAGACCACCGTTGCTCTCCAGTACAAGATCTTCTTTCCCACCGGTTCCCACTTTTCTCCCCCAGCTATGTCATTTCCTCCCAGAAATGCCACTTTTCCCTTGGAAATTTCACCTTCTCTTCCAAAAAGAGGAGATTTGCTCCCAGAAATACCCCTTCTCTTACAACTGCCACACGCTTTCTCCCCAAAAAGCCTCCATGACAATGCCAAATGGGACACTTGCAGCCAAGAAGAGGACACCTTCTCTCAGAAAGACCACTTTTCTCCCCAAGAGAGGAGATTTTCTCCCAATTGGATGACATTTGCTGTAAGAAAGACCTCTTTTCTTCCCTCAAGAGGACATTGTCTTTCCCACTGAGGACATTTTCTCCCAGAAGTGCCGCTACTCTGTGAAACACCTCCATTTCCTCCCAAATCTACTCCATGACACGCCTCAGGATGACACTTACTCCCCGATTTGGGGCATTTTCTCCCAGAAATACCACTTCTCTCCCAAAGGGATGGCCTTTTCCCTCTCTAGCATCTGTTTCCTCACCAATACCTGGCATTTTCTCCCAGAAACACCAGCTTTCTCACAGATACATCACCTTCCCCCCCCCCACATCAGACCTCTTCTCCCAGAAATACCAGGACTCTGCTGAATATTTCCCATTTCCTCCGGAACATACAGCATTACACTCCGCAAGAGGACAGTTTCTTTCAGAAATGTGGCATTTTATCACGGATACACCATTTTTATGCCCAGTAGAGCTCCTTTTCTCCCAGAAATAGCACTGCTCTTAGGAAGAGCTCCCATTTTCTAACCAAAATGCTGCTTTACACTCCTCAAGATCACACTTACCCCCATCAAGATGGCAGTGTCACAGAAATACCAGCTTCTGCCCCCAAAATGGGACTTTGGCTCTCCAAAACAAGACATTTTCTCCCAGAAATACCAGGACTCTTAGAAATACCTCACGTTTCATCTCAAGAATACTGCTTTCCACTCCTCAAGATCACACTGACTCCCATCACAATGGCCTTTTCTCCCACATACACCAGCTTTCTCCCAAATACACGACATTTTCTCCCACATACACCCGTTTTCTCCCAAAGATGGGACATATTCTCCCAGAAATGCCAGCTTATTCTTTAAAAAACGGCCTCTTTTTCCCAAAATACCAGCTTTCTCACAAACACCTGTCATTTTCCAACCAAGTCTGCTACTATCTCCCAGAAACAGCCGGTTTCCGAGAAATACCTGACGTTTGCTCTCCCAAATACTACTTGACACTCCTCCAGAGGACATTGTCTCCCCTATTTACCACGTTGTCTCCCCAAGAGACCACTTGGCACACCAAAAAGACCACCGTTGCTCTCCAGTACAAGATCTTCTTTCCCACCGGTTCCCACTTTTCTCCCCCAGCTATGTCATTTCCTCCCAGAAATGCCACTTTTCCCTTGGAAATTTCACCTTCTCTTCCAAAAAGAGGAGATTTGCTCCCAGAAATACCCCTTCTCTTACAACTGCCACACGCTTTCTCCCCAAAAAGCCTCCATGACAATGCCAAATGGGACACTTGCAGCCAAGAAGAGGACACCTTCTCTCAGAAAGACCACTTTTCTCCCCAAGAGAGGAGATTTTCTCCCAATTGGATGACATTTGCTGTAAGAAAGACCTGTTTTCTTCCCTCAAGAGGACATTGTCTTTCCCACTGAGGACATTTTCTCCCAGAAGTGCCGCTACTCTGTGAAACACCTCCATTTCCTCCCAAATCTACTCCATGACACGCCTCAGGATGACACTTACTCCCCGATTTGGGGCATTTTCTCCCAGAAATACCACTTCTCTCCCAAAGGGATGGCCTTTTCCCTCTCTAGCATCTGTTTCCTCACCAATACCTGGCATTTTCTCCCAGAAACACCAGCTTTCTCACAGATACATCACCTTCCCCCCCCCCACATCAGACCTCTTCTCCCAGAAATACCAGGACTCTGCTGAATATTTCCCATTTCCTCCGGAACATACAGCATTACACTCCGCAAGTGGACAGTTTCTTTCAGAAATGTGGCATTTTATCACGGATACACCATTTTTATGCCCAGTAGAGCTCCTTTTCTCCCAGAAATAGCACTGCTCTTAGGAAGAGCTCCCATTTTCTAACCAAAATGCTGCTTTACACTCCTCAAGATCACACTTACCCCCATCAAGATGGCAGTGTCACAGAAATACCAGCTTCTGCCCCCAAAATGGGACTTTGGCTCTCCAAAACAAGACATTTTCTCCCAGAAATACCAGGACTCTTAGAAATACCTCACGTTTCATCTCAAGAATACTGCTTTCCACACCTCAAGATCACACTGACTCCCATCACAATGGCCTTTTCTCCCACATACACCAGCTTTCTCCCAAATACACGACATTTTCTCCCACATACACCCGTTTTCTCCCAAAGATGGGACATATTCTCCCAGAAATGCCAGCTTATTCTTTAAAAAACGGCCTCTTTTTCCCAAAATACCAGCTTTCTCACAAACACCTGTCATTTTCCAACCAAGTCTGCTACTATCTCCCAGAAACAGCCGGTTTCCGAGAAATACCTGACGTTTGCTCTCCCAAATACTACTTGACACTCCTCCAGAGGACATTGTCTCCCCTATTTACCACGTTGTCTCCCCAAGAGACCACTTGGCACACCAAAAAGACCACCGTTGCTCTCCAGTACAAGATCTTCTTTCCCACCGGTTCCCACTTTTCTCCCCCAGCTATGTCATTTCCTCCCAGAAATGCCACTTTTCCCTTGGAAATTTCACCTTCTCTTCCAAAAAGAGGAGATTTGCTCCCAGAAATACCCCTTCTCTTACAACTGCCACACGCTTTCTCCCCAAAAAGCCTCCATGACAATGCCAAATGGGACACTTGCAGCCAAGAAGAGGACACCTTCTCTCAGAAAGACCACTTTTCTCCCCAAGAGAGGAGATTTTCTCCCAATTGGATGACATTTGCTGTAAGAAAGACCTGTTTTCTTCCCTCAAGAGGACATTGTCTTTCCCACTGAGGACATTTTCTCCCAGAAGTGCCGCTACTCTGTGAAACACCTCCATTTCCTCCCAAATCTACTCCATGACACGCCTCAGGATGACACTTACTCCCCGATTTGGGGCATTTTCTCCCAGAAATACCACTTCTCTCCCAAAGGGATGGCCTTTTCCCTCTCTAGCATCTGTTTCCTCACCAATACCTGGCATTTTCTCCCAGAAACACCAGCTTTCTCACAGATACATCACCTTCCCCCCCCCCACATCAGACCTCTTCTCCCAGAAATACCAGGACTCTGCTGAATATTTCCCATTTCCTCCGGAACATACAGCATTACACTCCGCAAGAGGACAGTTTCTTTCAGAAATGTGGCATTTTATCACGGATACACCATTTTTATGCCCAGTAGAGCTCCTTTTCTCCCAGAAATAGCACTGCTCTTAGGAAGAGCTCCCATTTTCTAACCAAAATGCTGCTTTACACTCCTCAAGATCACACTTACCCCCATCAAGATGGCAGTGTCACAGAAATACCAGCTTCTGCCCCCAAAATGGGACTTTGGCTCTCCAAAACAAGACATTTTCTCCCAGAAATACCAGGACTCTTAGAAATACCTCACGTTTCATCTCAAGAATACTGCTTTCCACACCTCAAGATCACACTGACTCCCATCACAATGGCCTTTTCTCCCACATACACCAGCTTTCTCCCAAATACACGACATTTTCTCCCACATACACCCGTTTTCTCCCAAAGATGGGACATATTCTCCCAGAAATGCCAGCTTATTCTTTAAAAAACGGCCTCTTTTTCCCAAAATACCAGCTTTCTCACAAACACCTGTCATTTTCCAACCAAGTCTGCTACTATCTCCCAGAAACAGCCGGTTTCCGAGAAATACCTGACGTTTGCTCTCCCAAATACTACTTGACACTCCTCCAGAGGACATTGTCTCCCCTATTTACCACGTTGTCTCCCCAAGAGACCACTTGGCACACCAAAAAGACCACCGTTGCTCTCCAGTACAAGATCTTCTTTCCCACCGGTTCCCACTTTTCTCCCCCAGCTATGTCATTTCCTCCCAGAAATGCCACTTTTCCCTTGGAAATTTCACCTTCTCTTCCAAAAAGAGGAGATTTGCTCCCAGAAATACCCCTTCTCTTACAACTGCCACACGCTTTCTCCCCAAAAAGCCTCCATGACAATGCCAAATGGGACACTTGCAGCCAAGAAGAGGACACCTTCTCTCAGAAAGACCACTTTTCTCCCCAAGAGAGGAGATTTTCTCCCAGTTGGATGACATTTGCTGTAAGAAAGACCTGTTTTCTTCCCTCAAGAGGACATTGTCTTTCCCACTGAGGACATTTTCTCCCAGAAGTGCCGCTACTCTGTGAAACACCTCCATTTCCTCCCAAATCTACTCCATGACACGCCTCAGGATGACACTTACTCCCCGATTTGGGGCATTTTCTCCCAGAAATACCACTTCTCTCCCAAAGGGATGGCCTTTTCCCTCTCTAGCATCTGTTTCCTCACCAATACCTGGCATTTTCTCCCAGAAACACCAGCTTTCTCACAGATACATCACCTTCCCCCCCCCCACATCAGACCTCTTCTCCCAGAAATACCAGGACTCTGCTGAATATTTCCCATTTCCTCCGGAACATACAGCATTACACTCCGCAAGAGGACAGTTTCTTTCAGAAATGTGGCATTTTATCACGGATACACCATTTTTATGCCCAGTAGAGCTCCTTTTCTCCCAGAAATAGCACTGCTCTTAGGAAGAGCTCCCATTTTCTAACCAAAATGCTGCTTTACACTCCTCAAGATCACACTTACCCCCATCAAGATGGCAGTGTCACAGAAATACCAGCTTCTGCCCCCAAAATGGGACTTTGGCTCTCCAAAACAAGACATTTTCTCCCAGAAATACCAGGACTCTTAGAAATACCTCACGTTTCATCTCAAGAATACTGCTTTCCACTCCTCAAGATCACACTGACTCCCATCACAATGGCTTTTTCTCCCACATACACCAGCTTTCTCCCAAATACACGACATTTTCTCCCACATACACCCGTTTTCTCCCAAAGATGGGACATATTCTCCCAGAAATGCCAGCTTATTCTTTAAAAAACGGCCTCTTTTTCCCAAAATACCAGCTTTCTCACAAACACCTGTCATTTTCCAACCAAGTCTGCTACTATCTCCCAGAAACAGCCGGTTTCCGAGAAATACCTGACGTTTGCTCTCCCAAATACTACTTGACACTCCTCCAGAGGACATTGTCTCCCCTATTTACCACGTTGTCTCCCCAAGAGACCACTTGGCACACCAAAAAGACCACCGTTGCTCTCCAGTACAAGATCTTCTTTCCCACCGGTTCCCACTTTTCTCCCCCAGCTATGTCATTTCCTCCCAGAAATGCCACTTTTCCCTTGGAAATTTCACCTTCTCTTCCAAAAAGAGGAGATTTGCTCCCAGAAATACCCCTTCTCTTACAACTGCCACACGCTTTCTCCCCAAAAAGCCTCCATGACAATGCCAAATGGGACACTTGCAGCCAAGAAGAGGACACCTTCTCTCAGAAAGACCACTTTTCTCCCCAAGAGAGGAGATTTTCTCCCAATTGGATGACATTTGCTGTAAGAAAGACCTGTTTTCTTCCCTCAAGAGGACATTGTCTTTCCCACTGAGGACATTTTCTCCCAGAAGTGCCGCTACTCTGTGAAACACCTCCATTTCCTCCCAAATCTACTCCATGATACGCCTCAGGATGACACTTACTCCCCGATTTGGGGCATTTTCTCCCAGAAATACCACTTCTCTCCCAAAGGGATGGCCTTTTCCCTCTCTAGCATCTGTTTCCTCACCAATACCTGGCATTTTCTCCCAGAAACACCAGCTTTCTCACAGATACATCACCTTCCCCCCCCCACATCAGACCTCTTCTCCCAGAAATACCAGGACTCTGCTGAATATTTCCCATTTCCTCCGGAACATACAGCATTACACTCCGCAAGAGGACAGTTTCTTTCAGAAATGTGGCATTTTATCACGGATACACCATTTTTATGCCCAGTAGAGCTCCTTTTCTCCCAGAAATAGCACTGCTCTTAGGAAGAGCTCCCATTTTCTAACCAAAATGCTGCTTTACACTCCTCAAGATCACACTTACCCCCATCAAGATGGCAGTGTCACAGAAATACCAGCTTCTGCCCCCAAAATGGGACTTTGGCTCTCCAAAACAAGACATTTTCTCCCAGAAATACCAGGACTCTTAGAAATACCTCACGTTTCATCTCAAGAATACTGCTTTCCACACCTCAAGATCACACTGACTCCCATCACAATGGCCTTTTCTCCCACATACACCAGCTTTCTCCCAAATACACGACATTTTCTCCCACATACACCCGTTTTCTCCCAAAGATGGGACATATTCTCCCAGAAATGCCAGCTTATTCTTTAAAAAACGGCCTCTTTTTCCCAAAATACCAGCTTTCTCACAAACACCTGTCATTTTCCAACCAAGTCTGCTACTATCTCCCAGAAACAGCCGGTTTCCGAGAAATACCTGACGTTTGCTCTCCCAAATACTACTTGACACTCCTCCAGAGGACATTGTCTCCCCTATTTACCACGTTGTCTCCCCAAGAGACCACTTGGCACACCAAAAAGACCACCGTTGCTCTCCAGTACAAGATCTTCTTTCCCACCGGTTCCCACTTTTCTCCCCCAGCTATGTCATTTCCTCCCAGAAATGCCACTTTTCCCTTGGAAATTTCACCTTCTCTTCCAAAAAGAGGAGATTTGCTCCCAGAAATACCCCTTCTCTTACAACTGCCACACGCTTTCTCCCCAAAAAGCCTCCATGACAATGCCAAATGGGACACTTGCAGCCAAGAAGAGGACACCTTCTCTCAGAAAGACCACTTTTCTCCCCAAGAGAGGAGATTTTCTCCCAATTGGATGACATTTGCTGTAAGAAAGACCTGTTTTCTTCCCTCAAGAGGACATTGTCTTTCCCACTGAGGACATTTTCTCCCAGAAGTGCCGCTACTCTGTGAAACACCTCCATTTCCTCCCAAATCTACTCCATGACACGCCTCAGGATGACACTTACTCCCCGATTTGGGGCATTTTCTCCCAGAAATACCACTTCTCTCCCAAAGGGATGGCCTTTTCCCTCTCTAGCATCTGTTTCCTCACCAATACCTGGCATTTTCTCCCAGAAACACCAGCTTTCTCACAGATACATCACCTTCCCCCCCCCCACATCAGACCTCTTCTCCCAGAAATACCAGGACTCTGCTGAATATTTCCCATTTCCTCCGGAACATACAGCATTACACTCCGCAAGAGGACAGTTTCTTTCAGAAATGTGGCATTTTATCACGGATACACCATTTTTATGCCCAGTAGAGCTCCTTTTCTCCCAGAAATAGCACTGCTCTTAGGAAGAGCTCCCATTTTCTAACCAAAATGCTGCTTTACACTCCTCAAGATCACACTTACCCCCATCAAGATGGCAGTGTCACAGAAATACCAGCTTCTGCCCCCAAAATGGGACTTTGGCTCTCCAAAACAAGACATTTTCTCCCAGAAATACCAGGACTCTTAGAAATACCTCACGTTTCATCTCAAGAATACTGCTTTCCACTCCTCAAGATCACACTGACTCCCATCACAATGGCCTTTTCTCCCACATACACCAGCTTTCTCCCAAATACACGACATTTTCTCCCACATACACCCGTTTTCTCCCAAAGATGGGACATATTCTCCCAGAAATGCCAGCTTATTCTTTAAAAAACGGCCTCTTTTTCCCAAAATACCAGCTTTCTCACAAACACCTGTCATTTTCCAACCAAGTCTGCTACTATCTCCCAGAAACAGCCGGTTTCCGAGAAATACCTGACGTTTGCTCTCCCAAATACTACTTGACACTCCTCCAGAGGACATTGTCTCCCCTATTTACCACGTTGTCTCCCCAAGAGACCACTTGGCACACCAAAAAGACCACCGTTGCTCTCCAGTACAAGATCTTCTTTCCCACCGGTTCCCACTTTTCTCCCCCAGCTATGTCATTTCCTCCCAGAAATGCCACTTTTCCCTTGGAAATTTCACCTTCTCTTCCAAAAAGAGGAGATTTGCTCCCAGAAATACCCCTTCTCTTACAACTGCCACACGCTTTCTCCCCAAAAAGCCTCCATGACAATGCCAAATGGGACACTTGCAGCCAAGAAGAGGACACCTTCTCTCAGAAAGACCACTTTTCTCCCCAAGAGAGGAGATTTTCTCCCAGTTGGATGACATTTGCTGTAAGAAAGACCTGTTTTCTTCCCTCAAGAGGACATTGTCTTTCCCACTGAGGACATTTTCTCCCAGAAGTGCCGCTACTCTGTGAAACACCTCCATTTCCTCCCAAATCTACTCCATGACACGCCTCAGGATGACACTTACTCCCCGATTTGGGGCATTTTCTCCCAGAAATACCACTTCTCTCCCAAAGGGATGGCCTTTTCCCTCTCTAGCATCTGTTTCCTCACCAATACCTGGCATTTTCTCCCAGAAACACCAGCTTTCTCACAGATACATCACCTTCCCCCCCCCCACATCAGACCTCTTCTCCCAGAAATACCAGGACTCTGCTGAATATTTCCCATTTCCTCCGGAACATACAGCATTACACTCCGCAAGAGGACAGTTTCTTTCAGAAATGTGGCATTTTATCACGGATACACCATTTTTATGCCCAGTAGAGCTCCTTTTCTCCCAGAAATAGCACTGCTCTTAGGAAGAGCTCCCATTTTCTAACCAAAATGCTGCTTTACACTCCTCAAGATCACACTTACCCCCATCAAGATGGCAGTGTCACAGAAATACCAGCTTCTGCCCCCAAAATGGGACTTTGGCTCTCCAAAACAAGACATTTTCTCCCAGAAATACCAGGACTCTTAGAAATACCTCACGTTTCATCTCAAGAATACTGCTTTCCACTCCTCAAGATCACACTGACTCCCATCACAATGGCCTTTTCTCCCACATACACCAGCTTTCTCCCAAATACACGACATTTTCTCCCACATACACCCGTTTTCTCCCAAAGATGGGACATATTCTCCCAGAAATGCCAGCTTATTCTTTAAAAAACGGCCTCTTTTTCCCAAAATACCAGCTTTCTCACAAACACCTGTCATTTTCCAACCAAGTCTGCTACTATCTCCCAGAAACAGCCGGTTTCCGAGAAATACCTGACGTTTGCTCTCCCAAATACTACTTGACACTCCTCCAGAGGACATTGTCTCCCCTATTTACCACGTTGTCTCCCCAAGAGACCACTTGGCACACCAAAAAGACCACCGTTGCTCTCCAGTACAAGATCTTCTTTCCCACCGGTTCCCACTTTTCTCCCCCAGCTATGTCATTTCCTCCCAGAAATGCCACTTTTCCCTTGGAAATTTCACCTTCTCTTCCAAAAAGAGGAGATTTGCTCCCAGAAATACCCCTTCTCTTACAACTGCCACACGCTTTCTCCCCAAAAAGCCTCCATGACAATGCCAAATGGGACACTTGCAGCCAAGAAGAGGACACCTTCTCTCAGAAAGACCACTTTTCTCCCCAAGAGAGGAGATTTTCTCCCAATTGGATGACATTTGCTGTAAGAAAGACCTCTTTTCTTCCCTCAAGAGGACATTGTCTTTCCCACTGAGGACATTTTCTCCCAGAAGTGCCGCTACTCTGTGAAACACCTCCATTTCCTCCCAAATCTACTCCATGACACGCCTCAGGATGACACTTACTCCCCGATTTGGGGCATTTTCTCCCAGAAATACCACTTCTCTCCCAAAGGGATGGCCTTTTCCCTCTCTAGCATCTGTTTCCTCACCAATACCTGGCATTTTCTCCCAGAAACACCAGCTTTCTCACAGATACATCACCTTCCCCCCCCCCACATCAGACCTCTTCTCCCAGAAATACCAGGACTCTGCTGAATATTTCCCATTTCCTCCGGAACATACAGCATTACACTCCGCAAGAGGACAGTTTCTTTCAGAAATGTGGCATTTTATCACGGATACACCATTTTTATGCCCAGTAGAGCTCCTTTTCTCCCAGAAATAGCACTGCTCTTAGGAAGAGCTCCCATTTTCTAACCAAAATGCTGCTTTACACTCCTCAAGATCACACTTACCCCCATCAAGATGGCAGTGTCACAGAAATACCAGCTTCTGCCCCCAAAATGGGACTTTGGCTCTCCAAAACAAGACATTTTCTCCCAGAAATACCAGGACTCTTAGAAATACCTCACGTTTCATCTCAAGAATACTGCTTTCCACACCTCAAGATCACACTGACTCCCATCACAATGGCCTTTTCTCCCACATACACCAGCTTTCTCCCAAATACACGACATTTTCTCCCACATACACCCGTTTTCTCCCAAAGATGGGACATATTCTCCCAGAAATGCCAGCTTATTCTTTAAAAAACGGCCTCTTTTTCCCAAAATACCAGCTTTCTCACAAACACCTGTCATTTTCCAACCAAGTCTGCTACTATCTCCCAGAAACAGCCGGTTTCCGAGAAATACCTGACGTTTGCTCTCCCAAATACTACTTGACACTCCTCCAGAGGACATTGTCTCCCCTATTTACCACGTTGTCTCCCCAAGAGACCACTTGGCACACCAAAAAGACCACCGTTGCTCTCCAGTACAAGATCTTCTTTCCCACCGGTTCCCACTTTTCTCCCCCAGCTATGTCATTTCCTCCCAGAAATGCCACTTTTCCCTTGGAAATTTCACCTTCTCTTCCAAAAAGAGGAGATTTGCTCCCAGAAATACCCCTTCTCTTACAACTGCCACACGCTTTCTCCCCAAAAAGCCTCCATGACAATGCCAAATGGGACACTTGCAGCCAAGAAGAGGACACCTTCTCTCAGAAAGACCACTTTTCTCCCCAAGAGAGGAGATTTTCTCCCAATTGGATGACATTTGCTGTAAGAAAGACCTGTTTTCTTCCCTCAAGAGGACATTGTCTTTCCCACTGAGGACATTTTCTCCCAGAAGTGCCGCTACTCTGTGAAACACCTCCATTTCCTCCCAAATCTACTCCATGACACGCCTCAGGATGACACTTACTCCCCGATTTGGGGCATTTTCTCCCAGAAATACCACTTCTCTCCCAAAGGGATGGCCTTTTCCCTCTCTAGCATCTGTTTCCTCACCAATACCTGGCATTTTCTCCCAGAAACACCAGCTTTCTCACAGATACATCACCTTCCCCCCCCCACATCAGACCTCTTCTCCCAGAAATACCAGGACTCTGCTGAATATTTCCCATTTCCTCCGGAACATACAGCATTACACTCCGCAAGAGGACAGTTTCTTTCAGAAATGTGGCATTTTATCACGGATACACCATTTTTATGCCCAGTAGAGCTCCTTTTCTCCCAGAAATAGCACTGCTCTTAGGAAGAGCTCCCATTTTCTAACCAAAATGCTGCTTTACACTCCTCAAGATCACACTTACCCCCATCAAGATGGCAGTGTCACAGAAATACCAGCTTCTGCCCCCAAAATGGGACTTTGGCTCTCCAAAACAAGACATTTTCTCCCAGAAATACCAGGACTCTTAGAAATACCTCACGTTTCATCTCAAGAATACTGCTTTCCACTCCTCAAGATCACACTGACTCCCATCACAATGGCCTTTTCTCCCACATACACCAGCTTTCTCCCAAATACACGACATTTTCTCCCACATACACCCGTTTTCTCCCAAAGATGGGACATATTCTCCCAGAAATGCCAGCTTATTCTTTAAAAAACGGCCTCTTTTTCCCAAAATACCAGCTTTCTCACAAACACCTGTCATTTTCCAACCAAGTCTGCTACTATCTCCCAGAAACAGCCGGTTTCCGAGAAATACCTGACGTTTGCTCTCCCAAATACTACTTGACACTCCTCCAGAGGACATTGTCTCCCCTATTTACCACGTTGTCTCCCCAAGAGACCACTTGGCACACCAAAAAGACCACCGTTGCTCTCCAGTACAAGATCTTCTTTCCCACCGGTTCCCACTTTTCTCCCCCAGCTATGTCATTTCCTCCCAGAAATGCCACTTTTCCCTTGGAAATTTCACCTTCTCTTCCAAAAAGAGGAGATTTGCTCCCAGAAATACCCCTTCTCTTACAACTGCCACACGCTTTCTCCCCAAAAAGCCTCCATGACAATGCCAAATGGGACACTTGCAGCCAAGAAGAGGACACCTTCTCTCAGAAAGACCACTTTTCTCCCCAAGAGAGGAGATTTTCTCCCAATTGGATGACATTTGCTGTAAGAAAGACCTCTTTTCTTCCCTCAAGAGGACATTGTCTTTCCCACTGAGGACATTTTCTCCCAGAAGTGCCGCTACTCTGTGAAACACCTCCATTTCCTCCCAAATCTACTCCATGACACGCCTCAGGATGACACTTACTCCCCGATTTGGGGCATTTTCTCCCAGAAATACCACTTCTCTCCCAAAGGGATGGCCTTTTCCCTCTCTAGCATCTGTTTCCTCACCAATACCTGGCATTTTCTCCCAGAAACACCAGCTTTCTCACAGATACATCACCTTCCCCCCCCCCACATCAGACCTCTTCTCCCAGAAATACCAGGACTCTGCTGAATATTTCCCATTTCCTCCGGAACATACAGCATTACACTCCGCAAGAGGACAGTTTCTTTCAGAAATGTGGCATTTTATCACGGATACACCATTTTTATGCCCAGTAGAGCTCCTTTTCTCCCAGAAATAGCACTGCTCTTAGGAAGAGCTCCCATTTTCTAACCAAAATGCTGCTTTACACTCCTCAAGATCACACTTACCCCCATCAAGATGGCAGTGTCACAGAAATACCAGCTTCTGCCCCCAAAATGGGACTTTGGCTCTCCAAAACAAGACATTTTCTCCCAGAAATACCAGGACTCTTAGAAATACCTCACGTTTCATCTCAAGAATACTGCTTTCCACTCCTCAAGATCACACTGACTCCCATCACAATGGCCTTTTCTCCCACATACACCAGCTTTCTCCCAAATACACGACATTTTCTCCCACATACACCCGTTTTCTCCCAAAGATGGGACATATTCTCCCAGAAATGCCAGCTTATTCTTTAAAAAACGGCCTCTTTTTCCCAAAATACCAGCTTTCTCACAAACACCTGTCATTTTCCAACCAAGTCTGCTACTATCTCCCAGAAACAGCCGGTTTCCGAGAAATACCTGACGTTTGCTCTCCCAAATACTACTTGACACTCCTCCAGAGGACATTGTCTCCCCTATTTACCACGTTGTCTCCCCAAGAGACCACTTGGCACACCAAAAAGACCACCGTTGCTCTCCAGTACAAGATCTTCTTTCCCACCGGTTCCCACTTTTCTCCCCCAGCTATGTCATTTCCTCCCAGAAATGCCACTTTTCCCTTGGAAATTTCACCTTCTCTTCCAAAAAGAGGAGATTTGCTCCCAGAAATACCCCTTCTCTTACAACTGCCACACGCTTTCTCCCCAAAAAGCCTCCATGACAATGCCAAATGGGACACTTGCAGCCAAGAAGAGGACACCTTCTCTCAGAAAGACCACTTTTCTCCCCAAGAGAGGAGATTTTCTCCCAATTGGATGACATTTGCTGTAAGAAAGACCTCTTTTCTTCCCTCAAGAGGACATTGTCTTTCCCACTGAGGACATTTTCTCCCAGAAGTGCCGCTACTCTGTGAAACACCTCCATTTCCTCCCAAATCTACTCCATGACACGCCTCAGGATGACACTTACTCCCCGATTTGGGGCATTTTCTCCCAGAAATACCACTTCTCTCCCAAAGGGATGGCCTTTTCCCTCTCTAGCATCTGTTTCCTCACCAATACCTGGCATTTTCTCCCAGAAACACCAGCTTTCTCACAGATACATCACCTTCCCCCCCCCCACATCAGACCTCTTCTCCCAGAAATACCAGGACTCTGCTGAATATTTCCCATTTCCTCCGGAACATACAGCATTACACTCCGCAAGTGGACAGTTTCTTTCAGAAATGTGGCATTTTATCACGGATACACCATTTTTATGCCCAGTAGAGCTCCTTTTCTCCCAGAAATAGCACTGCTCTTAGGAAGAGCTCCCATTTTCTAACCAAAATGCTGCTTTACACTCCTCAAGATCACACTTACCCCCATCAAGATGGCAGTGTCACAGAAATACCAGCTTCTGCCCCCAAAATGGGACTTTGGCTCTCCAAAACAAGACATTTTCTCCCAGAAATACCAGGACTCTTAGAAATACCTCACGTTTCATCTCAAGAATACTGCTTTCCACACCTCAAGATCACACTGACTCCCATCACAATGGCCTTTTCTCCCACATACACCAGCTTTCTCCCAAATACACGACATTTTCTCCCACATACACCCGTTTTCTCCCAAAGATGGGACATATTCTCCCAGAAATGCCAGCTTATTCTTTAAAAAACGGCCTCTTTTTCCCAAAATACCAGCTTTCTCACAAACACCTGTCATTTTCCAACCAAGTCTGCTACTATCTCCCAGAAACAGCCGGTTTCCGAGAAATACCTGACGTTTGCTCTCCCAAATACTACTTGACACTCCTCCAGAGGACATTGTCTCCCCTATTTACCACGTTGTCTCCCCAAGAGACCACTTGGCACACCAAAAAGACCACCGTTGCTCTCCAGTACAAGATCTTCTTTCCCACCGGTTCCCACTTTTCTCCCCCAGCTATGTCATTTCCTCCCAGAAATGCCACTTTTCCCTTGGAAATTTCACCTTCTCTTCCAAAAAGAGGAGATTTGCTCCCAGAAATACCCCTTCTCTTACAACTGCCACACGCTTTCTCCCCAAAAAGCCTCCATGACAATGCCAAATGGGACACTTGCAGCCAAGAAGAGGACACCTTCTCTCAGAAAGACCACTTTTCTCCCCAAGAGAGGAGATTTTCTCCCAATTGGATGACATTTGCTGTAAGAAAGACCTGTTTTCTTCCCTCAAGAGGACATTGTCTTTCCCACTGAGGACATTTTCTCCCAGAAGTGCCGCTACTCTGTGAAACACCTCCATTTCCTCCCAAATCTACTCCATGACACGCCTCAGGATGACACTTACTCCCCGATTTGGGGCATTTTCTCCCAGAAATACCACTTCTCTCCCAAAGGGATGGCCTTTTCCCTCTCTAGCATCTGTTTCCTCACCAATACCTGGCATTTTCTCCCAGAAACACCAGCTTTCTCACAGATACATCACCTTCCCCCCCCCACATCAGACCTCTTCTCCCAGAAATACCAGGACTCTGCTGAATATTTCCCATTTCCTCCGGAACATACAGCATTACACTCCGCAAGTGGACAGTTTCTTTCAGAAATGTGGCATTTTATCACGGATACACCATTTTTATGCCCAGTAGAGCTCCTTTTCTCCCAGAAATAGCACTGCTCTTAGGAAGAGCTCCCATTTTCTAACCAAAATGCTGCTTTACACTCCTCAAGATCACACTTACCCCCATCAAGATGGCAGTGTCACAGAAATACCAGCTTCTGCCCCCAAAATGGGACTTTGGCTCTCCAAAACAAGACATTTTCTCCCAGAAATACCAGGACTCTTAGAAATACCTCACGTTTCATCTCAAGAATACTGCTTTCCACACCTCAAGATCACACTGACTCCCATCACAATGGCCTTTTCTCCCACATACACCAGCTTTCTCCCAAATACACGACATTTTCTCCCACATACACCCGTTTTCTCCCAAAGATGGGACATATTCTCCCAGAAATGCCAGCTTATTCTTTAAAAAACGGCCTCTTTTTCCCAAAATACCAGCTTTCTCACAAACACCTGTCATTTTCCAACCAAGTCTGCTACTATCTCCCAGAAACAGCCGGTTTCCGAGAAATACCTGACGTTTGCTCTCCCAAATACTACTTGACACTCCTCCAGAGGACATTGTCTCCCCTATTTACCACGTTGTCTCCCCAAGAGACCACTTGGCACACCAAAAAGACCACCGTTGCTCTCCAGTACAAGATCTTCTTTCCCACCGGTTCCCACTTTTCTCCCCCAGCTATGTCATTTCCTCCCAGAAATGCCACTTTTCCCTTGGAAATTTCACCTTCTCTTCCAAAAAGAGGAGATTTGCTCCCAGAAATACCCCTTCTCTTACAACTGCCACACGCTTTCTCCCCAAAAAGCCTCCATGACAATGCCAAATGGGACACTTGCAGCCAAGAAGAGGACACCTTCTCTCAGAAAGACCACTTTTCTCCCCAAGAGAGGAGATTTTCTCCCAATTGGATGACATTTGCTGTAAGAAAGACCTGTTTTCTTCCCTCAAGAGGACATTGTCTTTCCCACTGAGGACATTTTCTCCCAGAAGTGCCGCTACTCTGTGAAACACCTCCATTTCCTCCCAAATCTACTCCATGACACGCCTCAGGATGACACTTACTCCCCGATTTGGGGCATTTTCTCCCAGAAATACCACTTCTCTCCCAAAGGGATGGCCTTTTCCCTCTCTAGCATCTGTTTCCTCACCAATACCTGGCATTTTCTCCCAGAAACACCAGCTTTCTCACAGATACATCACCTTCCCCCCCCCCCACATCAGACCTCTTCTCCCAGAAATACCAGGACTCTGCTGAATATTTCCCATTTCCTCCGGAACATACAGCATTACACTCCGCAAGTGGACAGTTTCTTTCAGAAATGTGGCATTTTATCACGGATACACCATTTTTATGCCCAGTAGAGCTCCTTTTCTCCCAGAAATAGCACTGCTCTTAGGAAGAGCTCCCATTTTCTAACCAAAATGCTGCTTTACACTCCTCAAGATCACACTTACCCCCATCAAGATGGCAGTGTCACAGAAATACCAGCTTCTGCCCCCAAAATGGGACTTTGGCTCTCCAAAACAAGACATTTTCTCCCAGAAATACCAGGACTCTTAGAAATACCTCACGTTTCATCTCAAGAATACTGCTTTCCACTCCTCAAGATCACACTGACTCCCATCACAATGGCCTTTTCTCCCACATACACCAGCTTTCTCCCAAATACACGACATTTTCTCCCACATACACCCGTTTTCTCCCAAAGATGGGACATATTCTCCCAGAAATGCCAGCTTATTCTTTAAAAAACGGCCTCTTTTTCCCAAAATACCAGCTTTCTCACAAACACCTGTCATTTTCCAACCAAGTCTGCTACTATCTCCCAGAAACAGCCGGTTTCCGAGAAATACCTGACGTTTGCTCTCCCAAATACTACTTGACACTCCTCCAGAGGACATTGTCTCCCCTATTTACCACGTTGTCTCCCCAAGAGACCACTTGGCACACCAAAAAGACCACCGTTGCTCTCCAGTACAAGATCTTCTTTCCCACCGGTTCCCACTTTTCTCCCCCAGCTATGTCATTTCCTCCCAGAAATGCCACTTTTCCCTTGGAAATTTCACCTTCTCTTCCAAAAAGAGGAGATTTGCTCCCAGAAATACCCCTTCTCTTACAACTGCCACACGCTTTCTCCCCAAAAAGCCTCCATGACAATGCCAAATGGGACACTTGCAGCCAAGAAGAGGACACCTTCTCTCAGAAAGACCACTTTTCTCCCCAAGAGAGGAGATTTTCTCCCAATTGGATGACATTTGCTGTAAGAAAGACCTGTTTTCTTCCCTCAAGAGGACATTGTCTTTCCCACTGAGGACATTTTCTCCCAGAAGTGCCGCTACTCTGTGAAACACCTCCATTTCCTCCCAAATCTACTCCATGACACGCCTCAGGATGACACTTACTCCCCGATTTGGGGCATTTTCTCCCAGAAATACCACTTCTCTCCCAAAGGGATGGCCTTTTCCCTCTCTAGCATCTGTTTCCTCACCAATACCTGGCATTTTCTCCCAGAAACACCAGCTTTCTCACAGATACATCACCTTCCCCCCCCCCCACATCAGACCTCTTCTCCCAGAAATACCAGGACTCTGCTGAATATTTCCCATTTCCTCCGGAACATACAGCATTACACTCCGCAAGTGGACAGTTTCTTTCAGAAATGTGGCATTTTATCACGGATACACCATTTTTATGCCCAGTAGAGCTCCTTTTCTCCCAGAAATAGCACTGCTCTTAGGAAGAGCTCCCATTTTCTAACCAAAATGCTGCTTTACACTCCTCAAGATCACACTTACCCCCATCAAGATGGCAGTGTCACAGAAATACCAGCTTCTGCCCCCAAAATGGGACTTTGGCTCTCCAAAACAAGACATTTTCTCCCAGAAATACCAGGACTCTTAGAAATACCTCACGTTTCATCTCAAGAATACTGCTTTCCACTCCTCAAGATCACACTGACTCCCATCACAATGGCCTTTTCTCCCACATACACCAGCTTTCTCCCAAATACACGACATTTTCTCCCACATACACCCGTTTTCTCCCAAAGATGGGACATATTCTCCCAGAAATGCCAGCTTATTCTTTAAAAAACGGCCTCTTTTTCCCAAAATACCAGCTTTCTCACAAACACCTGTCATTTTCCAACCAAGTCTGCTACTATCTCCCAGAAACAGCCGGTTTCCGAGAAATACCTGACGTTTGCTCTCCCAAATACTACTTGACACTCCTCCAGAGGACATTGTCTCCCCTATTTACCACGTTGTCTCCCCAAGAGACCACTTGGCACACCAAAAAGACCACCGTTGCTCTCCAGTACAAGATCTTCTTTCCCACCGGTTCCCACTTTTCTCCCCCAGCTATGTCATTTCCTCCCAGAAATGCCACTTTTCCCTTGGAAATTTCACCTTCTCTTCCAAAAAGAGGAGATTTGCTCCCAGAAATACCCCTTCTCTTACAACTGCCACACGCTTTCTCCCCAAAAAGCCTCCATGACAATGCCAAATGGGACACTTGCAGCCAAGAAGAGGACACCTTCTCTCAGAAAGACCACTTTTCTCCCCAAGAGAGGAGATTTTCTCCCAATTGGATGACATTTGCTGTAAGAAAGACCTCTTTTCTTCCCTCAAGAGGACATTGTCTTTCCCACTGAGGACATTTTCTCCCAGAAGTGCCGCTACTCTGTGAAACACCTCCATTTCCTCCCAAATCTACTCCATGACACGCCTCAGGATGACACTTACTCCCCGATTTGGGGCATTTTCTCCCAGAAATACCACTTCTCTCCCAAAGGGATGGCCTTTTCCCTCTCTAGCATCTGTTTCCTCACCAATACCTGGCATTTTCTCCCAGAAACACCAGCTTTCTCACAGATACATCACCTTCCCCCCCCCCCACATCAGACCTCTTCTCCCAGAAATACCAGGACTCTGCTGAATATTTCCCATTTCCTCCGGAACATACAGCATTACACTCCGCAAGTGGACAGTTTCTTTCAGAAATGTGGCATTTTATCACGGATACACCATTTTTATGCCCAGTAGAGCTCCTTTTCTCCCAGAAATAGCACTGCTCTTAGGAAGAGCTCCCATTTTCTAACCAAAATGCTGCTTTACACTCCTCAAGATCACACTTACCCCCATCAAGATGGCAGTGTCACAGAAATACCAGCTTCTGCCCCCAAAATGGGACTTCGGCTCTCCAAAACAAGACATTTTCTCCCAGAAATACCAGGACTCTTAGAAATACCTCACGTTTCATCTCAAGAATACTGCTTTCCACTCCTCAAGATCACACTGACTCCCATCACAATGGCCTTTTCTCCCACATACACCAGCTTTCTCCCAAATACACGACATTTTCTCCCACATACACCCGTTTTCTCCCAAAGATGGGACATATTCTCCCAGAAATGCCAGCTTATTCTTTAAAAAACGGCCTCTTTTTCCCAAAATACCAGCTTTCTCACAAACACCTGTCATTTTCCAACCAAGTCTGCTACTATCTCCCAGAAACAGCCGGTTTCCGAGAAATACCTGACGTTTGCTCTCCCAAATACTATTTGACACTCCTCCAGAGGACATTGTCTCCCCTATTTACCACGTTGTCTCCCCAAGAGACCACTTGGCACACCAAAAAGACCACCGTTGCTCTCCAGTACAAGATCTTCTTTCCCACCGGTTCCCACTTTTCTCCCCCAGCTATGTCATTTCCTCCCAGAAATGCCACTTTTCCCTTGGAAATTTCACCTTCTCTTCCAAAAAGAGGAGATTTGCTCCCAGAAATACCCCTTCTCTTACAACTGCCACACGCTTTCTCCCCAAAAAGCCTCCATGACAATGCCAAATGGGACACTTGCAGCCAAGAAGAGGACACCTTCTCTCAGAAAGACCACTTTTCTCCCCAAGAGAGGAGATTTTCTCCCAATTGGATGACATTTGCTGTAAGAAAGACCTGTTTTCTTCCCTCAAGAGGACATTGTCTTTCCCACTGAGGACATTTTCTCCCAGAAGTGCCGCTACTCTGTGAAACACCTCCATTTCCTCCCAAATCTACTCCATGACACGCCTCAGGATGACACTTACTCCCCGATTTGGGGCATTTTCTCCCAGAAATACCACTTCTCTCCCAAAGGGATGGCCTTTTCCCTCTCTAGCATCTGTTTCCTCACCAATACCTGGCATTTTCTCCCAGAAACACCAGCTTTCTCACAGATACATCACCTTCCCCCCCCCCACATCAGACCTCTTCTCCCAGAAATACCAGGACTCTGCTGAATATTTCCCATTTCCTCCGGAACATACAGCATTACACTCCGCAAGAGGACAGTTTCTTTCAGAAATGTGGCATTTTATCACGGATACACCATTTTTATGCCCAGTAGAGCTCCTTTTCTCCCAGAAATAGCACTGCTCTTAGGAAGAGCTCCCATTTTCTAACCAAAATGCTGCTTTACACTCCTCAAGATCACACTTACCCCCATCAAGATGGCAGTGTCACAGAAATACCAGCTTCTGCCCCCAAAATGGGACTTTGGCTCTCCAAAACAAGACATTTTCTCCCAGAAATACCAGGACTCTTAGAAATACCTCACGTTTCATCTCAAGAATACTGCTTTCCACTCCTCAAGATCACACTGACTCCCATCACAATGGCCTTTTCTCCCACATACACCAGCTTTCTCCCAAATACACGACATTTTCTCCCACATACACCCGTTTTCTCCCAAAGATGGGACATATTCTCCCAGAAATGCCAGCTTATTCTTTAAAAAACGGCCTCTTTTTCCCAAAATACCAGCTTTCTCACAAACACCTGTCATTTTCCAACCAAGTCTGCTACTATCTCCCAGAAACAGCCGGTTTCCGAGAAATACCTGACGTTTGCTCTCCCAAATACTACTTGACACTCCTCCAGAGGACATTGTCTCCCCTATTTACCACGTTGTCTCCCCAAGAGACCACTTGGCACACCAAAAAGACCACCGTTGCTCTCCAGTACAAGATCTTCTTTCCCACCGGTTCCCACTTTTCTCCCCCAGCTATGTCATTTCCTCCCAGAAATGCCACTTTTCCCTTGGAAATTTCACCTTCTCTTCCAAAAAGAGGAGATTTGCTCCCAGAAATACCCCTTCTCTTACAACTGCCACACGCTTTCTCCCCAAAAAGCCTCCATGACAATGCCAAATGGGACACTTGCAGCCAAGAAGAGGACACCTTCTCTCAGAAAGACCACTTTTCTCCCCAAGAGAGGAGATTTTCTCCCAATTGGATGACATTTGCTGTAAGAAAGACCTCTTTTCTTCCCTCAAGAGGACATTGTCTTTCCCACTGAGGACATTTTCTCCCAGAAGTGCCGCTACTCTGTGAAACACCTCCATTTCCTCCCAAATCTACTCCATGACACGCCTCAGGATGACACTTACTCCCCGATTTGGGGCATTTTCTCCCAGAAATACCACTTCTCTCCCAAAGGGATGGCCTTTTCCCTCTCTAGCATCTGTTTCCTCACCAATACCTGGCATTTTCTCCCAGAAACACCAGCTTTCTCACAGATACATCACCTTCCCCCCCCCCACATCAGACCTCTTCTCCCAGAAATACCAGGACTCTGCTGAATATTTCCCATTTCCTCCGGAACATACAGCATTACACTCCGCAAGTGGACAGTTTCTTTCAGAAATGTGGCATTTTATCACGGATACACCATTTTTATGCCCAGTAGAGCTCCTTTTCTCCCAGAAATAGCACTGCTCTTAGGAAGAGCTCCCATTTTCTAACCAAAATGCTGCTTTACACTCCTCAAGATCACACTTACCCCCATCAAGATGGCAGTGTCACAGAAATACCAGCTTCTGCCCCCAAAATGGGACTTTGGCTCTCCAAAACAAGACATTTTCTCCCAGAAATACCAGGACTCTTAGAAATACCTCACGTTTCATCTCAAGAATACTGCTTTCCACACCTCAAGATCACACTGACTCCCATCACAATGGCCTTTTCTCCCACATACACCAGCTTTCTCCCAAATACACGACATTTTCTCCCACATACACCCGTTTTCTCCCAAAGATGGGACATATTCTCCCAGAAATGCCAGCTTATTCTTTAAAAAACGGCCTCTTTTTCCCAAAATACCAGCTTTCTCACAAACACCTGTCATTTTCCAACCAAGTCTGCTACTATCTCCCAGAAACAGCCGGTTTCCGAGAAATACCTGACGTTTGCTCTCCCAAATACTACTTGACACTCCTCCAGAGGACATTGTCTCCCCTATTTACCACGTTGTCTCCCCAAGAGACCACTTGGCACACCAAAAAGACCACCGTTGCTCTCCAGTACAAGATCTTCTTTCCCACCGGTTCCCACTTTTCTCCCCCAGCTATGTCATTTCCTCCCAGAAATGCCACTTTTCCCTTGGAAATTTCACCTTCTCTTCCAAAAAGAGGAGATTTGCTCCCAGAAATACCCCTTCTCTTACAACTGCCACACGCTTTCTCCCCAAAAAGCCTCCATGACAATGCCAAATGGGACACTTGCAGCCAAGAAGAGGACACCTTCTCTCAGAAAGACCACTTTTCTCCCCAAGAGAGGAGATTTTCTCCCAATTGGATGACATTTGCTGTAAGAAAGACCTCTTTTCTTCCCTCAAGAGGACATTGTCTTTCCCACTGAGGACATTTTCTCCCAGAAGTGCCGCTACTCTGTGAAACACCTCCATTTCCTCCCAAATCTACTCCATGACACGCCTCAGGATGACACTTACTCCCCGATTTGGGGCATTTTCTCCCAGAAATACCACTTCTCTCCCAAAGGGATGGCCTTTTCCCTCTCTAGCATCTGTTTCCTCACCAATACCTGGCATTTTCTCCCAGAAACACCAGCTTTCTCACAGATACATCACCTTCCCCCCCCCCCACATCAGACCTCTTCTCCCAGAAATACCAGGACTCTGCTGAATATTTCCCATTTCCTCCGGAACATACAGCATTACACTCCGCAAGTGGACAGTTTCTTTCAGAAATGTGGCATTTTATCACGGATACACCATTTTTATGCCCAGTAGAGCTCCTTTTCTCCCAGAAATAGCACTGCTCTTAGCAAGAGCTCCCATTTTCTAACCAAAATGCTGCTTTACACTCCTCAAGATCACACTTACCCCCATCAAGATGGCAGTGTCACAGAAATACCAGCTTCTGCCCCCAAAATGGGACTTTGGCTCTCCAAAACAAGACATTTTCTCCCAGAAATACCAGGACTCTTAGAAATACCTCACGTTTCATCTCAAGAATACTGCTTTCCACTCCTCAAGATCACACTGACTCCCATCACAATGGCCTTTTCTCCCACATACACCAGCTTTCTCCCAAATACACGACATTTTCTCCCACATACACCCGTTTTCTCCCAAAGATGGGACATATTCTCCCAGAAATGCCAGCTTATTCTTTAAAAAAAGGCCTCTTTTTCCCAAAATACCAGCTTTCTCACAAACACCTGTCATTTTCCAACCAAGTCTGCTACTATCTCCCAGAAACAGCCGGTTTCCGAGAAATACCTGACGTTTGCTCTCCCAAATACTACTTGACACTCCTCCAGAGGACATTGTCTCCCCTATTTACCACGTTGTCTCCCCAAGAGACCACTTGGCACACCAAAAAGACCACCGTTGCTCTCCAGTACAAGATCTTCTTTCCCACCGGTTCCCACTTTTCTCCCCCAGCTATGTCATTTCCTCCCAGAAATGCCACTTTTCCCTTGGAAATTTCACCTTCTCTTCCAAAAAGAGGAGATTTGCTCCCAGAAATACCCCTTCTCTTACAACTGCCACACGCTTTCTCCCCAAAAAGCCTCCATGACAATGCCAAATGGGACACTTGCAGCCAAGAAGAGGACACCTTCTCTCAGAAAGACCACTTTTCTCCCCAAGAGAGGAGATTTTCTCCCAATTGGATGACATTTGCTGTAAGAAAGACCTGTTTTCTTCCCTCAAGAGGACATTGTCTTTCCCACTGAGGACATTTTCTCCCAGAAGTGCCGCTACTCTGTGAAACACCTCCATTTCCTCCCAAATCTACTCCATGACACGCCTCAGGATGACACTTACTCCCCGATTTGGGGCATTTTCTCCCAGAAATACCACTTCTCTCCCAAAGGGATGGCCTTTTCCCTCTCTAGCATCTGTTTCCTCACCAATACCTGGCATTTTCTCCCAGAAACACCAGCTTTCTCACAGATACATCACCTTCCCCCCCCCCCACATCAGACCTCTTCTCCCAGAAATACCAGGACTCTGCTGAATATTTCCCATTTCCTCCGGAACATACAGCATTACACTCCGCAAGTGGACAGTTTCTTTCAGAAATGTGGCATTTTATCACGGATACACCATTTTTATGCCCAGTAGAGCTCCTTTTCTCCCAGAAATAGCACTGCTCTTAGGAAGAGCTCCCATTTTCTAACCAAAATGCTGCTTTACACTCCTCAAGATCACACTTACCCCCATCAAGATGGCAGTGTCACAGAAATACCAGCTTCTGCCCCCAAAATGGGACTTTGGCTCTCCAAAACAAGACATTTTCTCCCAGAAATACCAGGACTCTTAGAAATACCTCACGTTTCATCTCAAGAATACTGCTTTCCACTCCTCAAGATCACACTGACTCCCATCACAATGGCCTTTTCTCCCACATACACCAGCTTTCTCCCAAATACACGACATTTTCTCCCACATACACCCGTTTTCTCCCAAAGATGGGACATATTCTCCCAGAAATGCCAGCTTATTCTTTAAAAAACGGCCTCTTTTTCCCAAAATACCAGCTTTCTCACAAACACCTGTCATTTTCCAACCAAGTCTGCTACTATCTCCCAGAAACAGCCGGTTTCCGAGAAATACCTGACGTTTGCTCTCCCAAATACTACTTGACACTCCTCCAGAGGACATTGTCTCCCCTATTTACCACGTTGTCTCCCCAAGAGACCACTTGGCACACCAAAAAGACCACCGTTGCTCTCCAGTACAAGATCTTCTTTCCCACCGGTTCCCACTTTTCTCCCCCAGCTATGTCATTTCCTCCCAGAAATGCCACTTTTCCCTTGGAAATTTCACCTTCTCTTCCAAAAAGAGGAGATTTGCTCCCAGAAATACCCCTTCTCTTACAACTGCCACACGCTTTCTCCCCAAAAAGCCTCCATGACAATGCCAAATGGGACACTTGCAGCCAAGAAGAGGACACCTTCTCTCAGAAAGACCACTTTTCTCCCCAAGAGAGGAGATTTTCTCCCAATTGGATGACATTTGCTGTAAGAAAGACCTCTTTTCTTCCCTCAAGAGGACATTGTCTTTCCCACTGAGGACATTTTCTCCCAGAAGTGCCGCTACTCTGTGAAACACCTCCATTTCCTCCCAAATCTACTCCATGACACGCCTCAGGATGACACTTACTCCCCGATTTGGGGCATTTTCTCCCAGAAATACCACTTCTCTCCCAAAGGGATGGCCTTTTCCCTCTCTAGCATCTGTTTCCTCACCAATACCTGGCATTTTCTCCCAGAAACACCAGCTTTCTCACAGATACATCACCTTCCCCCCCCCCACATCAGACCTCTTCTCCCAGAAATACCAGGACTCTGCTGAATATTTCCCATTTCCTCCGGAACATACAGCATTACACTCCGCAAGAGGACAGTTTCTTTCAGAAATGTGGCATTTTATCACAGATACACCATTTTTATGCCCAGTAGAGCTCCTTTTCTCCCAGAAATAGCACTGCTCTTAGGAAGAGCTCCCATTTTCTAACCAAAATGCTGCTTTACACTCCTCAAGATCACACTTACCCCCATCAAGATGGCAGTGTCACAGAAATACCAGCTTCTGCCCCCAAAATGGGACTTTGGCTCTCCAAAACAAGACATTTTCTCCCAGAAATACCAGGACTCTTAGAAATACCTCACGTTTCATCTCAAGAATACTGCTTTCCACTCCTCAAGATCACACTGACTCCCATCACAATGGCCTTTTCTCCCACATACACCAGCTTTCTCCCAAATACACGACATTTTCTCCCACATACACCCGTTTTCTCCCAAAGATGGGACATATTCTCCCAGAAATGCCAGCTTATTCTTTAAAAAACGGCCTCTTTTTCCCAAAATACCAGCTTTCTCACAAACACCTGTCATTTTCCAACCAAGTCTGCTACTATCTCCCAGAAACAGCCGGTTTCCGAGAAATACCTGACGTTTGCTCTCCCAAATACTACTTGACACTCCTCCAGAGGACATTGTCTCCCCTATTTACCACGTTGTCTCCCCAAGAGACCACTTGGCACACCAAAAAGACCACCGTTGCTCTCCAGTACAAGATCTTCTTTCCCACCGGTTCCCACTTTTCTCCCCCAGCTATGTCATTTCCTCCCAGAAATGCCACTTTTCCCTTGGAAATTTCACCTTCTCTTCCAAAAAGAGGAGATTTGCTCCCAGAAATACCCCTTCTCTTACAACTGCCACACGCTTTCTCCCCAAAAAGCCTCCATGACAATGCCAAATGGGACACTTGCAGCCAAGAAGAGGACACCTTCTCTCAGAAAGACCACTTTTCTCCCCAAGAGAGGAGATTTTCTCCCAATTGGATGACATTTGCTGTAAGAAAGACCTGTTTTCTTCCCTCAAGAGGACATTGTCTTTCCCACTGAGGACATTTTCTCCCAGAAGTGCCGCTACTCTGTGAAACACCTCCATTTCCTCCCAAATCTACTCCATGACACGCCTCAGGATGACACTTACTCCCCGATTTGGGGCATTTTCTCCCAGAAATACCACTTCTCTCCCAAAGGGATGGCCTTTTCCCTCTCTAGCATCTGTTTCCTCACCAATACCTGGCATTTTCTCCCAGAAACACCAGCTTTCTCACAGATACATCACCTTCCCCCCCCCCACATCAGACCTCTTCTCCCAGAAATACCAGGACTCTGCTGAATATTTCCCATTTCCTCCGGAACATACAGCATTACACTCCGCAAGAGGACAGTTTCTTTCAGAAATGTGGCATTTTATCACGGATACACCATTTTTATGCCCAGTAGAGCTCCTTTTCTCCCAGAAATAGCACTGCTCTTAGCAAGAGCTCCCATTTTCTAACCAAAATGCTGCTTTACACTCCTCAAGATCACACTTACCCCCATCAAGATGGCAGTGTCACAGAAATACCAGCTTCTGCCCCCAAAATGGGACTTCGGCTCTCCAAAACAAGACATTTTCTCCCAGAAATACCAGGACTCTTAGAAATACCTCACGTTTCATCTCAAGAATACTGCTTTCCACTCCTCAAGATCACACTGACTCCCATCACAATGGCCTTTTCTCCCACATACACCAGCTTTCTCCCAAATACACGACATTTTCTCCCACATACACCCGTTTTCTCCCAAAGATGGGACATATTCTCCCAGAAATGCCAGCTTATTCTTTAAAAAACGGCCTCTTTTTCCCAAAATACCAGCTTTCTCACAAACACCTGTCATTTTCCAACCAAGTCTGCTACTATCTCCCAGAAACAGCCGGTTTCCGAGAAATACCTGACGTTTGCTCTCCCAAATACTACTTGACACTCCTCCAGAGGACATTGTCTCCCCTATTTACCACGTTGTCTCCCCAAGAGACCACTTGGCACACCAAAAAGACCACCGTTGCTCTCCAGTACAAGATCTTCTTTCCCACCGGTTCCCACTTTTCTCCCCCAGCTATGTCATTTCCTCCCAGAAATGCCACTTTTCCCTTGGAAATTTCACCTTCTCTTCCAAAAAGAGGAGATTTGCTCCCAGAAATACCCCTTCTCTTACAACTGCCACACGCTTTCTCCCCAAAAAGCCTCCATGACAATGCCAAATGGGACACTTGCAGCCAAGAAGAGGACACCTTCTCTCAGAAAGACCACTTTTCTCCCCAAGAGAGGAGATTTTCTCCCAATTGGATGACATTTGCTGTAAGAAAGACCTGTTTTCTTCCCTCAAGAGGACATTGTCTTTCCCACTGAGGACATTTTCTCCCAGAAGTGCCGCTACTCTGTGAAACACCTCCATTTCCTCCCAAATCTACTCCATGACACGCCTCAGGATGACACTTACTCCCCGATTTGGGGCATTTTCTCCCAGAAATACCACTTCTCTCCCAAAGGGATGGCCTTTTCCCTCTCTAGCATCTGTTTCCTCACCAATACCTGGCATTTTCTCCCAGAAACACCAGCTTTCTCACAGATACATCACCTTCCCCCCCCCCACATCAGACCTCTTCTCCCAGAAATACCAGGACTCTGCTGAATATTTCCCATTTCCTCCGGAACATACAGCATTACACTCCGCAAGTGGACAGTTTCTTTCAGAAATGTGGCATTTTATCACGGATACACCATTTTTATGCCCAGTAGAGCTCCTTTTCTCCCAGAAATAGCACTGCTCTTAGGAAGAGCTCCCATTTTCTAACCAAAATGCTGCTTTACACTCCTCAAGATCACACTTACCCCCATCAAGATGGCAGTGTCACAGAAATACCAGCTTCTGCCCCCAAAATGGGACTTTGGCTCTCCAAAACAAGACATTTTCTCCCAGAAATACCAGGACTCTTAGAAATACCTCACGTTTCATCTCAAGAATACTGCTTTCCACTCCTCAAGATCACACTGACTCCCATCACAATGGCCTTTTCTCCCACATACACCAGCTTTCTCCCAAATACACGACATTTTCTCCCACATACACCCGTTTTCTCCCAAAGATGGGACATATTCTCCCAGAAATGCCAGCTTATTCTTTAAAAAACGGCCTCTTTTTCCCAAAATACCAGCTTTCTCACAAACACCTGTCATTTTCCAACCAAGTCTGCTACTATCTCCCAGAAACAGCCGGTTTCCGAGAAATACCTGACGTTTGCTCTCCCAAATACTACTTGACACTCCTCCAGAGGACATTGTCTCCCCTATTTACCACGTTGTCTCCCCAAGAGACCACTTGGCACACCAAAAAGACCACCGTTGCTCTCCAGTACAAGATCTTCTTTCCCACCGGTTCCCACTTTTCTCCCCCAGCTATGTCATTTCCTCCCAGAAATGCCACTTTTCCCTTGGAAATTTCACCTTCTCTTCCAAAAAGAGGAGATTTGCTCCCAGAAATACCCCTTCTCTTACAACTGCCACACGCTTTCTCCCCAAAAAGCCTCCATGACAATGCCAAATGGGACACTTGCAGCCAAGAAGAGGACACCTTCTCTCAGAAAGACCACTTTTCTCCCCAAGAGAGGAGATTTTCTCCCAATTGGATGACATTTGCTGTAAGAAAGACCTCTTTTCTTCCCTCAAGAGGACATTGTCTTTCCCACTGAGGACATTTTCTCCCAGAAGTGCCGCTACTCTGTGAAACACCTCCATTTCCTCCCAAATCTACTCCATGACACGCCTCAGGATGACACTTACTCCCCGATTTGGGGCATTTTCTCCCAGAAATACCACTTCTCTCCCAAAGGGATGGCCTTTTCCCTCTCTAGCATCTGTTTCCTCACCAATACCTGGCATTTTCTCCCAGAAACACCAGCTTTCTCACAGATACATCACCTTCCCCCCCCCCACATCAGACCTCTTCTCCCAGAAATACCAGGACTCTGCTGAATATTTCCCATTTCCTCCGGAACATACAGCATTACACTCCGCAAGAGGACAGTTTCTTTCAGAAATGTGGCATTTTATCACGGATACACCATTTTTATGCCCAGTAGAGCTCCTTTTCTCCCAGAAATAGCACTGCTCTTAGCAAGAGCTCCCATTTTCTAACCAAAATGCTGCTTTACACTCCTCAAGATCACACTTACCCCCATCAAGATGGCAGTGTCACAGAAATACCAGCTTCTGCCCCCAAAATGGGACTTCGGCTCTCCAAAACAAGACATTTTCTCCCAGAAATACCAGGACTCTTAGAAATACCTCACGTTTCATCTCAAGAATACTGCTTTCCACTCCTCAAGATCACACTGACTCCCATCACAATGGCCTTTTCTCCCACATACACCAGCTTTCTCCCAAATACACGACATTTTCTCCCACATACACCCGTTTTCTCCCAAAGATGGGACATATTCTCCCAGAAATGCCAGCTTATTCTTTAAAAAACGGCCTCTTTTTCCCAAAATACCAGCTTTCTCACAAACACCTGTCATTTTCCAACCAAGTCTGCTACTATCTCCCAGAAACAGCCGGTTTCCGAGAAATACCTGACGTTTGCTCTCCCAAATACTACTTGACACTCCTCCAGAGGACATTGTCTCCCCTATTTACCACGTTGTCTCCCCAAGAGACCACTTGGCACACCAAAAAGACCACCGTTGCTCTCCAGTACAAGATCTTCTTTCCCACCGGTTCCCACTTTTCTCCCCCAGCTATGTCATTTCCTCCCAGAAATGCCACTTTTCCCTTGGAAATTTCACCTTCTCTTCCAAAAAGAGGAGATTTGCTCCCAGAAATACCCCTTCTCTTACAACTGCCACACGCTTTCTCCCCAAAAAGCCTCCATGACAATGCCAAATGGGACACTTGCAGCCAAGAAGAGGACACCTTCTCTCAGAAAGACCACTTTTCTCCCCAAGAGAGGAGATTTTCTCCCAATTGGATGACATTTGCTGTAAGAAAGACCTGTTTTCTTCCCTCAAGAGGACATTGTCTTTCCCACTGAGGACATTTTCTCCCAGAAGTGCCGCTACTCTGTGAAACACCTCCATTTCCTCCCAAATCTACTCCATGACACGCCTCAGGATGACACTTACTCCCCGATTTGGGGCATTTTCTCCCAGAAATACCACTTCTCTCCCAAAGGGATGGCCTTTTCCCTCTCTAGCATCTGTTTCCTCACCAATACCTGGCATTTTCTCCCAGAAACACCAGCTTTCTCACAGATACATCACCTTCCCCCCCCCCACATCAGACCTCTTCTCCCAGAAATACCAGGACTCTGCTGAATATTTCCCATTTCCTCCGGAACATACAGCATTACACTCCGCAAGTGGACAGTTTCTTTCAGAAATGTGGCATTTTATCACGGATACACCATTTTTATGCCCAGTAGAGCTCCTTTTCTCCCAGAAATAGCACTGCTCTTAGGAAGAGCTCCCATTTTCTAACCAAAATGCTGCTTTACACTCCTCAAGATCACACTTACCCCCATCAAGATGGCAGTGTCACAGAAATACCAGCTTCTGCCCCCAAAATGGGACTTTGGCTCTCCAAAACAAGACATTTTCTCCCAGAAATACCAGGACTCTTAGAAATACCTCACGTTTCATCTCAAGAATACTGCTTTCCACTCCTCAAGATCACACTGACTCCCATCACAATGGCCTTTTCTCCCACATACACCAGCTTTCTCCCAAATACACGACATTTTCTCCCACATACACCCGTTTTCTCCCAAAGATGGGACATATTCTCCCAGAAATGCCAGCTTATTCTTTAAAAAACGGCCTCTTTTTCCCAAAATACCAGCTTTCTCACAAACACCTGTCATTTTCCAACCAAGTCTGCTACTATCTCCCAGAAACAGCCGGTTTCCGAGAAATACCTGACGTTTGCTCTCCCAAATACTACTTGACACTCCTCCAGAGGACATTGTCTCCCCTATTTACCACGTTGTCTCCCCAAGAGACCACTTGGCACACCAAAAAGACCACCGTTGCTCTCCAGTACAAGATCTTCTTTCCCACCGGTTCCCACTTTTCTCCCCCAGCTATGTCATTTCCTCCCAGAAATGCCACTTTTCCCTTGGAAATTTCACCTTCTCTTCCAAAAAGAGGAGATTTGCTCCCAGAAATACCCCTTCTCTTACAACTGCCACACGCTTTCTCCCCAAAAAGCCTCCATGACAATGCCAAATGGGACACTTGCAGCCAAGAAGAGGACACCTTCTCTCAGAAAGACCACTTTTCTCCCCAAGAGAGGAGATTTTCTCCCAATTGGATGACATTTGCTGTAAGAAAGACCTCTTTTCTTCCCTCAAGAGGACATTGTCTTTCCCACTGAGGACATTTTCTCCCAGAAGTGCCGCTACTCTGTGAAACACCTCCATTTCCTCCCAAATCTACTCCATGACACGCCTCAGGATGACACTTACTCCCCGATTTGGGGCATTTTCTCCCAGAAATACCACTTCTCTCCCAAAGGGATGGCCTTTTCCCTCTCTAGCATCTGTTTCCTCACCAATACCTGGCATTTTCTCCCAGAAACACCAGCTTTCTCACAGATACATCACCTTCCCCCCACATCAGACCTCTTCTCCCAGAAATACCAGGACTCTGCTGAATATTTCCCATTTCCTCCGGAACATACAGCATTACACTCCGCAAGAGGACAGTTTCTTTCAGAAATGTGGCATTTTATCACGGATACACCATTTTTATGCCCAGTAGAGCTCCTTTTCTCCCAGAAATAGCACTGCTCTTAGCAAGAGCTCCCATTTTCTAACCAAAATGCTGCTTTACACTCCTCAAGATCACACTTACCCCCATCAAGATGGCAGTGTCACAGAAATACCAGCTTCTGCCCCCAAAATGGGACTTCGGCTCTCCAAAACAAGACATTTTCTCCCAGAAATACCAGGACTCTTAGAAATACCTCACGTTTCATCTCAAGAATACTGCTTTCCACTCCTCAAGATCACACTGACTCCCATCACAATGGCCTTTTCTCCCACATACACCAGCTTTCTCCCAAATACACGACATTTTCTCCCACATACACCCGTTTTCTCCCAAAGATGGGACATATTCTCCCAGAAATGCCAGCTTATTCTTTAAAAAACGGCCTCTTTTTCCCAAAATACCAGCTTTCTCACAAACACCTGTCATTTTCCAACCAAGTCTGCTACTATCTCCCAGAAACAGCCGGTTTCCGAGAAATACCTGACGTTTGCTCTCCCAAATACTACTTGACACTCCTCCAGAGGACATTGTCTCCCCTATTTACCACGTTGTCTCCCCAAGAGACCACTTGGCACACCAAAAAGACCACCGTTGCTCTCCAGTACAAGATCTTCTTTCCCACCGGTTCCCACTTTTCTCCCCCAGCTATGTCATTTCCTCCCAGAAATGCCACTTTTCCCTTGGAAATTTCACCTTCTCTTCCAAAAAGAGGAGATTTGCTCCCAGAAATACCCCTTCTCTTACAACTGCCACACGCTTTCTCCCCAAAAAGCCTCCATGACAATGCCAAATGGGACACTTGCAGCCAAGAAGAGGACACCTTCTCTCAGAAAGACCACTTTTCTCCCCAAGAGAGGAGATTTTCTCCCAATTGGATGACATTTGCTGTAAGAAAGACCTGTTTTCTTCCCTCAAGAGGACATTGTCTTTCCCACTGAGGACATTTTCTCCCAGAAGTGCCGCTACTCTGTGAAACACCTCCATTTCCTCCCAAATCTACTCCATGACACGCCTCAGGATGACACTTACTCCCCGATTTGGGGCATTTTCTCCCAGAAATACCACTTCTCTCCCAAAGGGATGGCCTTTTCCCTCTCTAGCATCTGTTTCCTCACCAATACCTGGCATTTTCTCCCAGAAACACCAGCTTTCTCACAGATACATCACCTTCCCCCCCCCACATCAGACCTCTTCTCCCAGAAATACCAGGACTCTGCTGAATATTTCCCATTTCCTCCGGAACATACAGCATTACACTCCGCAAGAGGACAGTTTCTTTCAGAAATGTGGCATTTTATCACGGATACACCATTTTTATGCCCAGTAGAGCTCCTTTTCTCCCAGAAATAGCACTGCTCTTAGCAAGAGCTCCCATTTTCTAACCAAAATGCTGCTTTACACTCCTCAAGATCACACTTACCCCCATCAAGATGGCAGTGTCACAGAAATACCAGCTTCTGCCCCCAAAATGGGACTTCGGCTCTCCAAAACAAGACATTTTCTCCCAGAAATACCAGGACTCTTAGAAATACCTCACGTTTCATCTCAAGAATACTGCTTTCCACTCCTCAAGATCACACTGACTCCCATCACAATGGCCTTTTCTCCCACATACACCAGCTTTCTCCCAAATACACGACATTTTCTCCCACATACACCCGTTTTCTCCCAAAGATGGGACATATTCTCCCAGAAATGCCAGCTTATTCTTTAAAAAACGGCCTCTTTTTCCCAAAATACCAGCTTTCTCACAAACACCTGTCATTTTCCAACCAAGTCTGCTACTATCTCCCAGAAACAGCCGGTTTCCGAGAAATACCTGACGTTTGCTCTCCCAAATACTACTTGACACTCCTCCAGAGGACATTGTCTCCCCTATTTACCACGTTGTCTCCCCAAGAGACCACTTGGCACACCAAAAAGACCACCGTTGCTCTCCAGTACAAGATCTTCTTTCCCACCGGTTCCCACTTTTCTCCCCCAGCTATGTCATTTCCTCCCAGAAATGCCACTTTTCCCTTGGAAATTTCACCTTCTCTTCCAAAAAGAGGAGATTTGCTCCCAGAAATACCCCTTCTCTTACAACTGCCACACGCTTTCTCCCCAAAAAGCCTCCATGACAATGCCAAATGGGACACTTGCAGCCAAGAAGAGGACACCTTCTCTCAGAAAGACCACTTTTCTCCCCAAGAGAGGAGATTTTCTCCCAATTGGATGACATTTGCTGTAAGAAAGACCTGTTTTCTTCCCTCAAGAGGACATTGTCTTTCCCACTGAGGACATTTTCTCCCAGAAGTGCCGCTACTCTGTGAAACACCTCCATTTCCTCCCAAATCTACTCCATGACACGCCTCAGGATGACACTTACTCCCCGATTTGGGGCATTTTCTCCCAGAAATACCACTTCTCTCCCAAAGGGATGGCCTTTTCCCTCTCTAGCATCTGTTTCCTCACCAATACCTGGCATTTTCTCCCAGAAACACCAGCTTTCTCACAGATACATCACCTTCCCCCCCCCCCACATCAGACCTCTTCTCCCAGAAATACCAGGACTCTGCTGAATATTTCCCATTTCCTCCGGAACATACAGCATTACACTCCGCAAGTGGACAGTTTCTTTCAGAAATGTGGCATTTTATCACGGATACACCATTTTTATGCCCAGTAGAGCTCCTTTTCTCCCAGAAATAGCACTGCTCTTAGGAAGAGCTCCCATTTTCTAACCAAAATGCTGCTTTACACTCCTCAAGATCACACTTACCCCCATCAAGATGGCAGTGTCACAGAAATACCAGCTTCTGCCCCCAAAATGGGACTTTGGCTCTCCAAAACAAGACATTTTCTCCCAGAAATACCAGGACTCTTAGAAATACCTCACGTTTCATCTCAAGAATACTGCTTTCCACTCCTCAAGATCACACTGACTCCCATCACAATGGCCTTTTCTCCCACATACACCAGCTTTCTCCCAAATACACGACATTTTCTCCCACATACACCCGTTTTCTCCCAAAGATGGGACATATTCTCCCAGAAATGCCAGCTTATTCTTTAAAAAACGGCCTCTTTTTCCCAAAATACCAGCTTTCTCACAAACACCTGTCATTTTCCAACCAAGTCTGCTACTATCTCCCAGAAACAGCCGGTTTCCGAGAAATACCTGACGTTTGCTCTCCCAAATACTACTTGACACTCCTCCAGAGGACATTGTCTCCCCTATTTACCACGTTGTCTCCCCAAGAGACCACTTGGCACACCAAAAAGACCACCGTTGCTCTCCAGTACAAGATCTTCTTTCCCACCGGTTCCCACTTTTCTCCCCCAGCTATGTCATTTCCTCCCAGAAATGCCACTTTTCCCTTGGAAATTTCACCTTCTCTTCCAAAAAGAGGAGATTTGCTCCCAGAAATACCCCTTCTCTTACAACTGCCACACGCTTTCTCCCCAAAAAGCCTCCATGACAATGCCAAATGGGACACTTGCAGCCAAGAAGAGGACACCTTCTCTCAGAAAGACCACTTTTCTCCCCAAGAGAGGAGATTTTCTCCCAATTGGATGACATTTGCTGTAAGAAAGACCTCTTTTCTTCCCTCAAGAGGACATTGTCTTTCCCACTGAGGACATTTTCTCCCAGAAGTGCCGCTACTCTGTGAAACACCTCCATTTCCTCCCAAATCTACTCCATGACACGCCTCAGGATGACACTTACTCCCCGATTTGGGGCATTTTCTCCCAGAAATACCACTTCTCTCCCAAAGGGATGGCCTTTTCCCTCTCTAGCATCTGTTTCCTCACCAATACCTGGCATTTTCTCCCAGAAACACCAGCTTTCTCACAGATACATCACCTTCCCCCCCCCCCCACATCAGACCTCTTCTCCCAGAAATACCAGGACTCTGCTGAATATTTCCCATTTCCTCCGGAACATACAGCATTACACTCCGCAAGTGGACAGTTTCTTTCAGAAATGTGGCATTTTATCACGGATACACCATTTTTATGCCCAGTAGAGCTCCTTTTCTCCCAGAAATAGCACTGCTCTTAGGAAGAGCTCCCATTTTCTAACCAAAATGCTGCTTTACACTCCTCAAGATCACACTTACCCCCATCAAGATGGCAGTGTCACAGAAATACCAGCTTCTGCCCCCAAAATGGGACTTCGGCTCTCCAAAACAAGACATTTTCTCCCAGAAATACCAGGACTCTTAGAAATACCTCACGTTTCATCTCAAGAATACTGCTTTCCACTCCTCAAGATCACACTGACTCCCATCACAATGGCCTTTTCTCCCACATACACCAGCTTTCTCCCAAATACACGACATTTTCTCCCACATACACCCGTTTTCTCCCAAAGATGGGACATATTCTCCCAGAAATGCCAGCTTATTCTTTAAAAAACGGCCTCTTTTTCCCAAAATACCAGCTTTCTCACAAACACCTGTCATTTTCCAACCAAGTCTGCTACTATCTCCCAGAAACAGCCGGTTTCCGAGAAATACCTGACGTTTGCTCTCCCAAATACTACTTGACACTCCTCCAGAGGACATTGTCTCCCCTATTTACCACGTTGTCTCCCCAAGAGACCACTTGGCACACCAAAAAGACCACCGTTGCTCTCCAGTACAAGATCTTCTTTCCCACCGGTTCCCACTTTTCTCCCCCAGCTATGTCATTTCCTCCCAGAAATGCCACTTTTCCCTTGGAAATTTCACCTTCTCTTCCAAAAAGAGGAGATTTGCTCCCAGAAATACCCCTTCTCTTACAACTGCCACACGCTTTCTCCCCAAAAAGCCTCCATGACAATGCCAAATGGGACACTTGCAGCCAAGAAGAGGACACCTTCTCTCAGAAAGACCACTTTTCTCCCCAAGAGAGGAGATTTTCTCCCAATTGGATGACATTTGCTGTAAGAAAGACCTGTTTTCTTCCCTCAAGAGGACATTGTCTTTCCCACTGAGGACATTTTCTCCCAGAAGTGCCGCTACTCTGTGAAACACCTCCATTTCCTCCCAAATCTACTCCATGACACGCCTCAGGATGACACTTACTCCCCGATTTGGGGCATTTTCTCCCAGAAATACCACTTCTCTCCCAAAGGGATGGCCTTTTCCCTCTCTAGCATCTGTTTCCTCACCAATACCTGGCATTTTCTCCCAGAAACACCAGCTTTCTCACAGATACATCACCTTCCCCCCCCCCACATCAGACCTCTTCTCCCAGAAATACCAGGACTCTGCTGAATATTTCCCATTTCCTCCGGAACATACAGCATTACACTCCGCAAGTGGACAGTTTCTTTCAGAAATGTGGCATTTTATCACGGATACACCATTTTTATGCCCAGTAGAGCTCCTTTTCTCCCAGAAATAGCACTGCTCTTAGGAAGAGCTCCCATTTTCTAACCAAAATGCTGCTTTACACTCCTCAAGATCACACTTACCCCCATCAAGATGGCAGTGTCACAGAAATACCAGCTTCTGCCCCCAAAATGGGACTTTGGCTCTCCAAAACAAGACATTTTCTCCCAGAAATACCAGGACTCTTAGAAATACCTCACGTTTCATCTCAAGAATACTGCTTTCCACTCCTCAAGATCACACTGACTCCCATCACAATGGCCTTTTCTCCCACATACACCAGCTTTCTCCCAAATACACGACATTTTCTCCCACATACACCCGTTTTCTCCCAAAGATGGGACATATTCTCCCAGAAATGCCAGCTTATTCTTTAAAAAACGGCCTCTTTTTCCCAAAATACCAGCTTTCTCACAAACACCTGTCATTTTCCAACCAAGTCTGCTACTATCTCCCAGAAACAGCCGGTTTCCGAGAAATACCTGACGTTTGCTCTCCCAAATACTACTTGACACTCCTCCAGAGGACATTGTCTCCCCTATTTACCACGTTGTCTCCCCAAGAGACCACTTGGCACACCAAAAAGACCACCGTTGCTCTCCAGTACAAGATCTTCTTTCCCACCGGTTCCCACTTTTCTCCCCCAGCTATGTCATTTCCTCCCAGAAATGCCACTTTTCCCTTGGAAATTTCACCTTCTCTTCCAAAAAGAGGAGATTTGCTCCCAGAAATACCCCTTCTCTTACAACTGCCACACGCTTTCTCCCCAAAAAGCCTCCATGACAATGCCAAATGGGACACTTGCAGCCAAGAAGAGGACACCTTCTCTCAGAAAGACCACTTTTCTCCCCAAGAGAGGAGATTTTCTCCCAATTGGATGACATTTGCTGTAAGAAAGACCTCTTTTCTTCCCTCAAGAGGACATTGTCTTTCCCACTGAGGACATTTTCTCCCAGAAGTGCCGCTACTCTGTGAAACACCTCCATTTCCTCCCAAATCTACTCCATGACACGCCTCAGGATGACACTTACTCCCCGATTTGGGGCATTTTCTCCCAGAAATACCACTTCTCTCCCAAAGGGATGGCCTTTTCCCTCTCTAGCATCTGTTTCCTCACCAATACCTGGCATTTTCTCCCAGAAACACCAGCTTTCTCACAGATACATCACCTTCCCCCCCCCCCACATCAGACCTCTTCTCCCAGAAATACCAGGACTCTGCTGAATATTTCCCATTTCCTCCGGAACATACAGCATTACACTCCGCAAGTGGACAGTTTCTTTCAGAAATGTGGCATTTTATCACGGATACACCATTTTTATGCCCAGTAGAGCTCCTTTTCTCCCAGAAATAGCACTGCTCTTAGGAAGAGCTCCCATTTTCTAACCAAAATGCTGCTTTACACTCCTCAAGATCACACTTACCCCCATCAAGATGGCAGTGTCACAGAAATACCAGCTTCTGCCCCCAAAATGGGACTTCGGCTCTCCAAAACAAGACATTTTCTCCCAGAAATACCAGGACTCTTAGAAATACCTCACGTTTCATCTCAAGAATACTGCTTTCCACTCCTCAAGATCACACTGACTCCCATCACAATGGCCTTTTCTCCCACATACACCAGCTTTCTCCCAAATACACGACATTTTCTCCCACATACACCCGTTTTCTCCCAAAGATGGGACATATTCTCCCAGAAATGCCAGCTTATTCTTTAAAAAACGGCCTCTTTTTCCCAAAATACCAGCTTTCTCACAAACACCTGTCATTTTCCAACCAAGTCTGCTACTATCTCCCAGAAACAGCCGGTTTCCGAGAAATACCTGACGTTTGCTCTCCCAAATACTACTTGACACTCCTCCAGAGGACATTGTCTCCCCTATTTACCACGTTGTCTCCCCAAGAGACCACTTGGCACACCAAAAAGACCACCGTTGCTCTCCAGTACAAGATCTTCTTTCCCACCGGTTCCCACTTTTCTCCCCCAGCTATGTCATTTCCTCCCAGAAATGCCACTTTTCCCTTGGAAATTTCACCTTCTCTTCCAAAAAGAGGAGATTTGCTCCCAGAAATACCCCTTCTCTTACAACTGCCACACGCTTTCTCCCCAAAAAGCCTCCATGACAATGCCAAATGGGACACTTGCAGCCAAGAAGAGGACACCTTCTCTCAGAAAGACCACTTTTCTCCCCAAGAGAGGAGATTTTCTCCCAATTGGATGACATTTGCTGTAAGAAAGACCTGTTTTCTTCCCTCAAGAGGACATTGTCTTTCCCACTGAGGACATTTTCTCCCAGAAGTGCCGCTACTCTGTGAAACACCTCCATTTCCTCCCAAATCTACTCCATGACACGCCTCAGGATGACACTTACTCCCCGATTTGGGGCATTTTCTCCCAGAAATACCACTTCTCTCCCAAAGGGATGGCCTTTTCCCTCTCTAGCATCTGTTTCCTCACCAATACCTGGCATTTTCTCCCAGAAACACCAGCTTTCTCACAGATACATCACCTTCCCCCCCCCCCACATCAGACCTCTTCTCCCAGAAATACCAGGACTCTGCTGAATATTTCCCATTTCCTCCGGAACATACAGCATTACACTCCGCAAGTGGACAGTTTCTTTCAGAAATGTGGCATTTTATCACGGATACACCATTTTTATGCCCAGTAGAGCTCCTTTTCTCCCAGAAATAGCACTGCTCTTAGGAAGAGCTCCCATTTTCTAACCAAAATGCTGCTTTACACTCCTCAAGATCACACTTACCCCCATCAAGATGGCAGTGTCACAGAAATACCAGCTTCTGCCCCCAAAATGGGACTTTGGCTCTCCAAAACAAGACATTTTCTCCCAGAAATACCAGGACTCTTAGAAATACCTCACGTTTCATCTCAAGAATACTGCTTTCCACTCCTCAAGATCACACTGACTCCCATCACAATGGCCTTTTCTCCCACATACACCAGCTTTCTCCCAAATACACGACATTTTCTCCCACATACACCCGTTTTCTCCCAAAGATGGGACATATTCTCCCAGAAATGCCAGCTTATTCTTTAAAAAACGGCCTCTTTTTCCCAAAATACCAGCTTTCTCACAAACACCTGTCATTTTCCAACCAAGTCTGCTACTATCTCCCAGAAACAGCCGGTTTCCGAGAAATACCTGACGTTTGCTCTCCCAAATACTACTTGACACTCCTCCAGAGGACATTGTCTCCCCTATTTACCACGTTGTCTCCCCAAGAGACCACTTGGCACACCAAAAAGACCACCGTTGCTCTCCAGTACAAGATCTTCTTTCCCACCGGTTCCCACTTTTCTCCCCCAGCTATGTCATTTCCTCCCAGAAATGCCACTTTTCCCTTGGAAATTTCACCTTCTCTTCCAAAAAGAGGAGATTTGCTCCCAGAAATACCCCTTCTCTTACAACTGCCACACGCTTTCTCCCCAAAAAGCCTCCATGACAATGCCAAATGGGACACTTGCAGCCAAGAAGAGGACACCTTCTCTCAGAAAGACCACTTTTCTCCCCAAGAGAGGAGATTTTCTCCCAATTGGATGACATTTGCTGTAAGAAAGACCTGTTTTCTTCCCTCAAGAGGACATTGTCTTTCCCACTGAGGACATTTTCTCCCAGAAGTGCCGCTACTCTGTGAAACACCTCCATTTCCTCCCAAATCTACTCCATGACACGCCTCAGGATGACACTTACTCCCCGATTTGGGGCATTTTCTCCCAGAAATACCACTTCTCTCCCAAAGGGATGGCCTTTTCCCTCTCTAGCATCTGTTTCCTCACCAATACCTGGCATTTTCTCCCAGAAACACCAGCTTTCTCACAGATACATCACCTTCCCCCCCCCCCACATCAGACCTCTTCTCCCAGAAATACCAGGACTCTGCTGAATATTTCCCATTTCCTCCGGAACATACAGCATTACACTCCGCAAGTGGACAGTTTCTTTCAGAAATGTGGCATTTTATCACGGATACACCATTTTTATGCCCAGTAGAGCTCCTTTTCTCCCAGAAATAGCACTGCTCTTAGGAAGAGCTCCCATTTTCTAACCAAAATGCTGCTTTACACTCCTCAAGATCACACTTACCCCCATCAAGATGGCAGTGTCACAGAAATACCAGCTTCTGCCCCCAAAATGGGACTTCGGCTCTCCAAAACAAGACATTTTCTCCCAGAAATACCAGGACTCTTAGAAATACCTCACGTTTCATCTCAAGAATACTGCTTTCCACTCCTCAAGATCACACTGACTCCCATCACAATGGCCTTTTCTCCCACATACACCAGCTTTCTCCCAAATACACGACATTTTCTCCCACATACACCCGTTTTCTCCCAAAGATGGGACATATTCTCCCAGAAATGCCAGCTTATTCTTTAAAAAACGGCCTCTTTTTCCCAAAATACCAGCTTTCTCACAAACACCTGTCATTTTCCAACCAAGTCTGCTACTATCTCCCAGAAACAGCCGGTTTCCGAGAAATACCTGACGTTTGCTCTCCCAAATACTACTTGACACTCCTCCAGAGGACATTGTCTCCCCTATTTACCACGTTGTCTCCCCAAGAGACCACTTGGCACACCAAAAAGACCACCGTTGCTCTCCAGTACAAGATCTTCTTTCCCACCGGTTCCCACTTTTCTCCCCCAGCTATGTCATTTCCTCCCAGAAATGCCACTTTTCCCTTGGAAATTTCACCTTCTCTTCCAAAAAGAGGAGATTTGCTCCCAGAAATACCCCTTCTCTTACAACTGCCACACGCTTTCTCCCCAAAAAGCCTCCATGACAATGCCAAATGGGACACTTGCAGCCAAGAAGAGGACACCTTCTCTCAGAAAGACCACTTTTCTCCCCAAGAGAGGAGATTTTCTCCCAATTGGATGACATTTGCTGTAAGAAAGACCTGTTTTCTTCCCTCAAGAGGACATTGTCTTTCCCACTGAGGACATTTTCTCCCAGAAGTGCCGCTACTCTGTGAAACACCTCCATTTCCTCCCAAATCTACTCCATGACACGCCTCAGGATGACACTTACTCCCCGATTTGGGGCATTTTCTCCCAGAAATACCACTTCTCTCCCAAAGGGATGGCCTTTTCCCTCTCTAGCATCTGTTTCCTCACCAATACCTGGCATTTTCTCCCAGAAACACCAGCTTTCTCACAGATACATCACCTTCCCCCCCCCCACATCAGACCTCTTCTCCCAGAAATACCAGGACTCTGCTGAATATTTCCCATTTCCTCCGGAACATACAGCATTACACTCCGCAAGTGGACAGTTTCTTTCAGAAATGTGGCATTTTATCACGGATACACCATTTTTATGCCCAGTAGAGCTCCTTTTCTCCCAGAAATAGCACTGCTCTTAGGAAGAGCTCCCATTTTCTAACCAAAATGCTGCTTTACACTCCTCAAGATCACACTTACCCCCATCAAGATGGCAGTGTCACAGAAATACCAGCTTCTGCCCCCAAAATGGGACTTTGGCTCTCCAAAACAAGACATTTTCTCCCAGAAATACCAGGACTCTTAGAAATACCTCACGTTTCATCTCAAGAATACTGCTTTCCACTCCTCAAGATCACACTGACTCCCATCACAATGGCCTTTTCTCCCACATACACCAGCTTTCTCCCAAATACACGACATTTTCTCCCACATACACCCGTTTTCTCCCAAAGATGGGACATATTCTCCCAGAAATGCCAGCTTATTCTTTAAAAAACGGCCTCTTTTTCCCAAAATACCAGCTTTCTCACAAACACCTGTCATTTTCCAACCAAGTCTGCTACTATCTCCCAGAAACAGCCGGTTTCCGAGAAATACCTGACGTTTGCTCTCCCAAATACTACTTGACACTCCTCCAGAGGACATTGTCTCCCCTATTTACCACGTTGTCTCCCCAAGAGACCACTTGGCACACCAAAAAGACCACCGTTGCTCTCCAGTACAAGATCTTCTTTCCCACCGGTTCCCACTTTTCTCCCCCAGCTATGTCATTTCCTCCCAGAAATGCCACTTTTCCCTTGGAAATTTCACCTTCTCTTCCAAAAAGAGGAGATTTGCTCCCAGAAATACCCCTTCTCTTACAACTGCCACACGCTTTCTCCCCAAAAAGCCTCCATGACAATGCCAAATGGGACACTTGCAGCCAAGAAGAGGACACCTTCTCTCAGAAAGACCACTTTTCTCCCCAAGAGAGGAGATTTTCTCCCAATTGGATGACATTTGCTGTAAGAAAGACCTGTTTTCTTCCCTCAAGAGGACATTGTCTTTCCCACTGAGGACATTTTCTCCCAGAAGTGCCGCTACTCTGTGAAACACCTCCATTTCCTCCCAAATCTACTCCATGACACGCCTCAGGATGACACTTACTCCCCGATTTGGGGCATTTTCTCCCAGAAATACCACTTCTCTCCCAAAGGGATGGCCTTTTCCCTCTCTAGCATCTGTTTCCTCACCAATACCTGGCATTTTCTCCCAGAAACACCAGCTTTCTCACAGATACATCACCTTCCCCCCCCCCACATCAGACCTCTTCTCCCAGAAATACCAGGACTCTGCTGAATATTTCCCATTTCCTCCGGAACATACAGCATTACACTCCGCAAGAGGACAGTTTCTTTCAGAAATGTGGCATTTTATCACGGATACACCATTTTTATGCCCAGTAGAGCTCCTTTTCTCCCAGAAATAGCACTGCTCTTAGGAAGAGCTCCCATTTTCTAACCAAAATGCTGCTTTACACTCCTCAAGATCACACTTACCCCCATCAAGATGGCAGTGTCACAGAAATACCAGCTTCTGCCCCCAAAATGGGACTTTGGCTCTCCAAAACAAGACATTTTCTCCCAGAAATACCAGGACTCTTAGAAATACCTCACGTTTCATCTCAAGAATACTGCTTTCCACTCCTCAAGATCACACTGACTCCCATCACAATGGCCTTTTCTCCCACATACACCAGCTTTCTCCCAAATACACGACATTTTCTCCCACATACACCCGTTTTCTCCCAAAGATGGGACATATTCTCCCAGAAATGCCAGCTTATTCTTTAAAAAACGGCCTCTTTTTCCCAAAATACCAGCTTTCTCACAAACACCTGTCATTTTCCAACCAAGTCTGCTACTATCTCCCAGAAACAGCCGGTTTCCGAGAAATACCTGACGTTTGCTCTCCCAAATACTACTTGACACTCCTCCAGAGGACATTGTCTCCCCTATTTACCACGTTGTCTCCCCAAGAGACCACTTGGCACACCAAAAAGACCACCGTTGCTCTCCAGTACAAGATCTTCTTTCCCACCGGTTCCCACTTTTCTCCCCCAGCTATGTCATTTCCTCCCAGAAATGCCACTTTTCCCTTGGAAATTTCACCTTCTCTTCCAAAAAGAGGAGATTTGCTCCCAGAAATACCCCTTCTCTTACAACTGCCACACGCTTTCTCCCCAAAAAGCCTCCATGACAATGCCAAATGGGACACTTGCAGCCAAGAAGAGGACACCTTCTCTCAGAAAGACCACTTTTCTCCCCAAGAGAGGAGATTTTCTCCCAATTGGATGACATTTGCTGTAAGAAAGACCTGTTTTCTTCCCTCAAGAGGACATTGTCTTTCCCACTGAGGACATTTTCTCCCAGAAGTGCCGCTACTCTGTGAAACACCTCCATTTCCTCCCAAATCTACTCCATGACACGCCTCAGGATGACACTTACTCCCCGATTTGGGGCATTTTCTCCCAGAAATACCACTTCTCTCCCAAAGGGATGGCCTTTTCCCTCTCTAGCATCTGTTTCCTCACCAATACCTGGCATTTTCTCCCAGAAACACCAGCTTTCTCACAGATACATCACCTTCCCCCCCACATCAGACCTCTTCTCCCAGAAATACCAGGACTCTGCTGAATATTTCCCATTTCCTCCGGAACATACAGCATTACACTCCGCAAGTGGACAGTTTCTTTCAGAAATGTGGCATTTTATCACGGATACACCATTTTTATGCCCAGTAGAGCTCCTTTTCTCCCAGAAATAGCACTGCTCTTAGGAAGAGCTCCCATTTTCTAACCAAAATGCTGCTTTACACTCCTCAAGATCACACTTACCCCCATCAAGATGGCAGTGTCACAGAAATACCAGCTTCTGCCCCCAAAATGGGACTTCGGCTCTCCAAAACAAGACATTTTCTCCCAGAAATACCAGGACTCTTAGAAATACCTCACGTTTCATCTCAAGAATACTGCTTTCCACTCCTCAAGATCACACTGACTCCCATCACAATGGCCTTTTCTCCCACATACACCAGCTTTCTCCCAAATACACGACATTTTCTCCCACATACACCCGTTTTCTCCCAAAGATGGGACATATTCTCCCAGAAATGCCAGCTTATTCTTTAAAAAACGGCCTCTTTTTCCCAAAATACCAGCTTTCTCACAAACACCTGTCATTTTCCAACCAAGTCTGCTACTATCTCCCAGAAACAGCCGGTTTCCGAGAAATACCTGACGTTTGCTCTCCCAAATACTACTTGACACTCCTCCAGAGGACATTGTCTCCCCTATTTACCACGTTGTCTCCCCAAGAGACCACTTGGCACACCAAAAAGACCACCGTTGCTCTCCAGTACAAGATCTTCTTTCCCACCGGTTCCCACTTTTCTCCCCCAGCTATGTCATTTCCTCCCAGAAATGCCACTTTTCCCTTGGAAATTTCACCTTCTCTTCCAAAAAGAGGAGATTTGCTCCCAGAAATACCCCTTCTCTTACAACTGCCACACGCTTTCTCCCCAAAAAGCCTCCATGACAATGCCAAATGGGACACTTGCAGCCAAGAAGAGGACACCTTCTCTCAGAAAGACCACTTTTCTCCCCAAGAGAGGAGATTTTCTCCCAATTGGATGACATTTGCTGTAAGAAAGACCTGTTTTCTTCCCTCAAGAGGACATTGTCTTTCCCACTGAGGACATTTTCTCCCAGAAGTGCCGCTACTCTGTGAAACACCTCCATTTCCTCCCAAATCTACTCCATGACACGCCTCAGGATGACACTTACTCCCCGATTTGGGGCATTTTCTCCCAGAAATACCACTTCTCTCCCAAAGGGATGGCCTTTTCCCTCTCTAGCATCTGTTTCCTCACCAATACCTGGCATTTTCTCCCAGAAACACCAGCTTTCTCACAGATACATCACCTTCCCCCCCCCCACATCAGACCTCTTCTCCCAGAAATACCAGGACTCTGCTGAATATTTCCCATTTCCTCCGGAACATACAGCATTACACTCCGCAAGTGGACAGTTTCTTTCAGAAATGTGGCATTTTATCACGGATACACCATTTTTATGCCCAGTAGAGCTCCTTTTCTCCCAGAAATAGCACTGCTCTTAGGAAGAGCTCCCATTTTCTAACCAAAATGCTGCTTTACACTCCTCAAGATCACACTTACCCCCATCAAGATGGCAGTGTCACAGAAATACCAGCTTCTGCCCCCAAAATGGGACTTTGGCTCTCCAAAACAAG